>NC_062977.1:14969584-15289084 GCF_023078275.1 Leguminivora glycinivorella
GTAATATGATTTTAAACTTACCACTTCAGAAGAACTCAGCCTGTTTAATCTCCTCTGTCCATTGGTCGAGTTTGTCTTGCAATCCTTTTCTGAGCCTTCCTCCACATTCTTATTCATCATAATGTACTTCAAATGCTCAGCGTAAGATTTCTGCTCGAACTCTTGAGAGAGCTTTAACATTTGACTCAAAGGGTATCGAAATACGTCGCCGAATAATAAAAAGTTGAACCAAGAGCCACGCTTCACAAACTCTCGAAGTAAATTTTCGGGTAAAGGCAGATTGTGCAGCATTGCGAATTTTATCATTGTCTGGGATTCAAAAAGCGCTACTGACATTTCTACTTCTCCTTCTGCATTTTGTTTACTTTTTAGCGTGTGCATAGTTATCTCTTCAAGGCTCTCCAAAATGTCCTTAGCCGCGTCATCGCTGCTCTGTATAAGTTTGGACATGTATTCGTTCACCGCTTTGTTAGCTTTGTCTTGGCCATATCCTTTATGATACAGTAAGTATTCTTTTATCATGCGTGCTGCGGTCATATGAACTCTGCAACGTGTAGGGTTGCAACCAATCATGGCCACGAATGATATGGCACAGGCCACCATTGCTGGATCATCCCAGTGCTGCAGAGCTAACGCATGAGCTTCACAGCAAGCGCTCTTTATACTCTTATCTTGCAGGCGATTATACATCTGATACTGTTGTACAACAAATGCCTGACTGGCGTTGCAGGGACGGTACTGCTTCAAATAGTAGATGTGGCTCAATTTCGCCACATAACCGTATCTTTTCATCAGTTTTTCGTTCGCAAAATCCGGCATGTCAACTGATTTTTGGGACAATGCCTTTACGCAACTAGCGTTTACTTGCACATCGTTAGCTAGAAGACTACCCAAACTACGGCGGTCCGCTTTATCACACACTACGGTGGAAGTATTCTGATTTATCAATTGGAATTCAAATATTTTCGAAACATCTAAGCCACGGTAACCAGAAAGTAGTTGATATACGTTGACGTCTTTAGACTCGTAAAATGGATTCGTATCTAAATATTTCTTATAAACATTGTGTAAATGAGGAAGCTTCTCTTTGTAACCTTTATTTGGCAGTTTAAAGCCTTTAAATATAATGAATTCGTCGTTTGAGAACACGTCAAATAACTTTGCTCCATCTTCAAGAAGGATCATACCGAGGACTAGATGGGGATTGGAACAAATATAATTGTCAATGTCATCTTTGGCTATCTGCTGGCACGTCTTATACACCGGCACTACGTGGCTCTGTCTGTCTGAAGTCTGCTCAATGCTTTTAAACAATAGCCAAAGATTTATACAGTCCTTGGCCTCCTGTTCAACGTTAGAGAGATCTGTGTCAAGTATATTGCCCTCGACACACATTGTCAACACTTTATACAATTTATTTTTTACACAATACTTAGCTAATTCTACATAGAAATGTTGTTTAGTAATATTGGAGCAAGATTCAGTGAAAATATCATCAATAAGTTTCAGATTTTTAGTTCGAGCTAATCTGGCTATAATTTTGTTCAAATCGCTAGTTTCATTATTATTGACTATGCCATAGGAACACAGTGTATCGTAAATACACATTTTAGTGTATTCGTAACAGCCACTATTAGCAACGCTGGCTATCATTTCATCAGTGATGGGCCATTTTCGAAAGATCTCATCTAATGTATCAAGAACCTCATCTGGGAAGCCCTTGGTGTCAACATTCAGAAGCTTTTTGACAAAGCTGTCATTGTTAAAGAAATTGTATCGGGAATTCATGTCTCTCACCACCTCGGACATTTGCAAGTTGATCCAGCGGATTAGAATCATGGCTTTGTTTTGTTCCACAAGGTGGTTCCACATTTCTAATGGTGTTGAGAAATCCAAGAGAGAGAACTCTGAAAGAAAAAATAGTTATAATGTTAGTTAATTTTGAACCATAATGAGGAGGCACACTGACATTTTATCCCGGCGCCTGTGCAAGTGTCTAGGCATGTCACTGTCATTCATATTTGTGAGAGAGAAAAAACGTATCATCTTCTCGCTCTCACCTATAGACTAATAGGGTGGCGCCATCTGTCATAACCTTTGACTGTGCCTCCTCATTGGTATCAATCACATTTTATCCAGATTGGGGATGACACAAATGACAGGGTTGAGTGGAAGAAGCGAGGGGAGACTTTTGCCCAGCAATGGGACACTATATCAGGCTAGTAAAAAAAAAAACATTAAAAAAAAAAAAAGTCCAAAGTTTTTACCATTTTTAACAAATTATTTACTAATATTGTCTTCGGTTACTGCGATAGTTACTCATGAAATAAAACAGCATGCTGTGAGGCATTTGTGTTGTATGGTGTTGAACATTTGCAGTTTGTTTTTGTCAATTTTGTGTAGATTCATTGATTAATTGTTTTTTAACATAGTAATGGTAATTTTTTTTAATATTGTATTTAGCTTTATTTATAGTGTGTGAACCTGCTTTAGAAATCTATATTATTTATGATCATGGTTTGTTAATATTTCTTGTATGTGGGTAGCTTTTGCACATTGTAATTTTTCCTCAGTCACCCGTTGATCACGAATGCTGTAAAGTGTTTGAAACGTCGGGATGAATTGTAAATTCATTATACGCGATCCTTTAATCCGTTGCCATAGTTTCATTTCATATTTACATATGTATCAATAACAATTAGCATTAAATAATACTGATATAGAATACTCTGCAAACTGATTTATCATTCTTATCAGAACATAGCAACTAATTTATTGACGATGGACAATTAAATTATGTGCATAGTAATTAGATAGAGATAAGAAAGTAGGCTACTCACCAAATGAATCCAGGAAGAGAGCGGAAGCGATTTTGCTCTTCCATTGTAGAGTACAAGCCTGTATCTTCTCTATAGTCAATGCTTTTATTTCACTTTCATTTACAAAGATTCTATTTTTACCAGTTCCAAAGACTTTGTTCTGCTTGAAAGTCCCGTCACATTCAAAGGATTTTTCTAAGTGTTGGAGTAACATCCAATGTCTCTTGAAGTCTTGCCATCTTGTTACCGTATCACCTTTCATATCCAACGATAGCTTGTCTAGATGTTGGACTATGAAATCTCTAAATTCTATCTCTGGTGAGGACTGTGCGAGATCCATTAGATGTTCGGACGGATCTATACCAACTTTATTTAGGACATGAAGCACTTTGAATATTTGTTTTCTCAACAGAAGTTGGATTGTCCAGGCTCTGACCTAGATGTAACAATATAGTGAGATAACAACAATGAACCATAATAATTAATATAGACTCAATAAACTTAGGGAATTAATTTAAAAATTCAAATTAGGTACTAGCACGCTCATTCACATACACTTATGAGTAAACAGAACAATAGCTACAGTAATAAATTAATTTGTAGTTAAATAACAATAATTACAATATGTTCTATAGGTACTTACTTCAGCCATAAACCAGTCTCTTGCAGTGTCTTCATTCCACGAGTTCTTGTGCATCAAGTATTTTATTGCCAAGTTTATGTGACTGCCTTTATTTGCAGCCTCTCGGACCACATCCCTGGCCGATTTTTCCTCCCAACAAGACCAAATAGTTTTCTCATTCTGAGTCAACCCTTCCATTTTCACAAATACACTGTTAGAGAAACATTAGGCTGCGATAAATTCTTAGCTTCCGTAGCTCTAGATAACTTAAGCACTATATTCTTGTTGTAGGTACTTAGTATGTATGTAACAAAGTAATTAAATAAAATTTGATTTGATACAGATTTTATTTATTTTACTTTACGTCAAAACAAATGTCAACGATATGTCAAAATGGTTAAGGCGTTTTTACGTTAAACTTGTAATGGGGTGGCCAGCCAGAAAAGTACACAATCGATTTGTCAATCGATAGATTTCCCCCTGGAATTGGACTCTACAAACGTGGGATTTTATAACCTGACCTGAAGGCGAAGAGTCAAGTTCCATGTATTGCTTCCCTGTCATATCTACACACGAATTTACATGTGAGACAGAGAGGTAACACCTCGGACGCGGGTCGCGGTGGGCCCTTTGCGTAGCCTTTTTTGTAGCGGAATAACAACGGTTGCTATGAAACATTCCTCAAAAGACAACAAAGTGAAATATTTTTGCTATGCATTAGACCGCAAAAAGGACTGAAAAAAATAATAGGTTAGCTATCAATAAAAATGGCAGAAGAATTGCAAAAAGCTCATCTTTACTACGATGATATAAACAAAATTAGGGTCTTAGAACCCACCATACTAAAAGAGACTGAAGATGTGAGGGATACTTGCAAAGATTATGAGACCAGTAAGTAGTAGGGCCTACCTAACATACATTTTGTTGGATGGCGTTATCTGGCAATGGTTTTTAGAAAAACCTTTTTTTTATAGAGATACAAGATTTTGGTAAGATCATCAACTCTCTGCTAGCCACGCTCACGGAACTTGGCGAGAACGTGGAGAAACAGAAAATGGCTGCGATCGGTTCTATGAATCTTCTGCAATCTATCGCCAAAGAAAGAGAAACTGAACAAGCGAAATTACAGGCAAGTTATATCCCCATATAAACGGTTCCACGGCTCGTATCTTATTTTGTATATTTATTTATTTAAATATACCGGCGATCTCGGAAACCGCTCTAACGATTTCGCTGAAATTTGTTTTATGTGGGTTTTGGGGATGAAAAATCGATCTAGCTTAGTCTTAGGTCCCGGAAGGCGCGAATTTTCGAACTCCGAGCTAAGCTCGGTCGCCCAGGTACTATGATTAATAAATGATACACTGCGGACTAATGAAGTAAGATAGATTCAGCCAATAGACCAAATACCGCCATGTAAAGAAAATCATTCGCTTTTTCCACTTGCAACAAATGATGGGGATTTCCACAAACTCTTCCACATAAATATCAAATGTGGTTCCTTACCTAAAAGTTCCTCATGCAATGAGCATCCTTTTGCTACGGGATAACAATGATATATAACCTAACGAGTAATAAATATGGTTTCAGGCTCAGATAAATGAAAAAACGATAATTCTCGAGCAATTGGACAGTGAATATGATGCTCTTCAGATTCTAGAGGCGACACAAATGGAAACTGTCGAATACTTAACGCAACTTCGATAAAAATAATTCATAATTATAAGCAAATAAAACAAGCAAACAGTCTGTAAAAATGTATTTTCATCGAAACACACGTGAAATGATAATGTAGTATAAACGGGGTTATGAACGTAAGTATATATCCTGTTTTATAAATTAATTAAACAGTCTTTCCTGGTATGATGTATTTGATTGAAACTTAAACCCATGATTAGAAAACAGTAATTCAGTCAGTCAAGCCAAAAACCAGGCTAGTCCAACGAATTGCGGCAGAAAATTGTAATTATACATCATATGGAATTATTCGTACACCAACTAACCTTACATAGTGCCTAAATGTTGTTTATAAACACCTGTGATTACAAAAATATACTACTTATTATATAAAGCAATTAACAAAGGCAATTGAATTAGATTACGATTGATTTCAATCAACATTTCATTCCAATCCACAATTTATTATCCAAACACCAAAACATGAACATAATTTAGTTTCTTCTAACAATACTTTACATGCCTACCATCAGCATGGTCATTTTCATTTGAATGAAGATATTTAAGTCCCGATCATGTCAATCTATTTAAATTACCATTGAAATGTCTATAACATTAAAAACTTGCCTCTAGCGACCGAATAATCCTTGTGAAAAAAATATGTACGTAATATTCATCCAAAAATGAATATAAATATTAAATCGTAGATTGAATCACTAGTTTAACTTACATTAGCTGCTTACAAGCTACTTGCAATTGTCAAAAACGATGCGGATAAAGATCTTGATTCGCTCCCTCTCATAAAAACTACAATGAAAATTAAATATTACTCAAGGAAAGGAAAATTGACACTTTTTGCTTACTTTAATCGCGTAATAAGCACCGGACTTCACTGGGCCACGTTTAGAGGGAGCGTGAAAATAAGTTACCTTTTTGGTTCATACTGTTTCCCAAAATAACAGTTTCTCAAAACGTGCTGCTTTAATGTTTCTTAGATCATTAATTTGAAAAAAAAAACGCATATAATTTTACAGTACACCTCTCCTTAAAATACGTCCAATTCTATGTAATGTTTTTTAAAGCCTTTCCTCAATTTGCATACGATGAAAGATTTTCCCAAAATATAATTTTGCTGAAAAACCCGTTTTTTTTGTCCATATTACCAAAGTTGTATGCTTTTGGGTCTTCCAGCAACAGGATATTTTGAGGTGGGGGATACAAAAATTGGACAGTATGAACAAGTATTTTGGCATATCATTGAACTACGTGATTTGGAAAATGTATGCTGTGATAATCGAGGCATAGGTTGTTGGCGAGAATGATCTGGCAGAACTATCTAAAAACAGTTATTTTGGGAAACAGACATCTAAATAATCCAATGCCAAAAACTAATCCAACTGAACTCTATGAGACGACTAAGATCATTTAAACATAAGAAATTAAATAGCAACAGGCCTTCCGTAAGGCATTCACTTTACGGCCCGGTCACGACATTGGTCTAAGGCAACAGCGAGTAGCTATAGGTTGGAGCGAGACGCAGCGATGGGGCCTTTCGTTCGCACCTATGAACGCCGCTTGTCGCTGTCGCCTTAGGGTCTTCACAAACCTATCGACGCGGAATCGGCTTTCGCCGACTAAAAATCGCCCGTTAGTATGCGTTCCGTGACGACGACGCGTAAGCATTTCAATTCTTCATACCATAGAGGAATAAGAAGGAAAGAGTTGCAACTCCATACATCAGTAAATGCAAGTTATTTGTAGTGATATCTGGCGTCAATCACGCGTCAAATAGCGTAAATGATCACTACTGCTCGGTACTAGGTGTCAACAGTGTCGCGTCTGCCAAAAATTTAATATTAAAACAGTTTACAACTTATATTACACGCAGGAATTGAAAACAGAGTAATGATTAGTACTATTGTAATATTAACTAAAAATTGTTGAGCATTAGACTTTTTGTTTGTCACGACATCTATTGACAAGTAGCAGTACTAATAATTTACGCTAGTTGACGCGTGGTTGACGCTAGATGTCACTACAGATAACTTGCATTTACTGATGTATCGATATATAACTCTTTTCTAACTTATTCCTCTATGTTCATACTAACGAGCGATTTGTGGTCGGCTAAAGCCGATAAACCCTTAGACCGACGTCGTGGGCAGGCCGATACAGTCTCAATCAAAGAATATCACAATACTGTCACTGAGTCTACACACTGGACGTGACTTGGGCGCTGTCGTCGTCCGTCTTCTGGCGCTTGGAGTCGGGGACGTCGTCGGCGTCGGCGGCGCGCTTGCGGCCCTCGGCCTGCGCCGCGTCGGCGACCAGCCCGTCCTTGAAGCGCACGATGACGGCCGTCATGTTGTCGCAGCCGGTGCCGTCGCCCATCGTGCCTGGCGCTAGGCAGTGGTCGAACATCTAACAGATAAAGGTATTACTTAGTTGACTTTAGGAAAGATTTTAGGAGCTACAAATCACAAAGGTTTATCATAGATGCCATTCCAACTACTATAAATCTTATCTTATCATATCATAGCAAATATGTATCGCTTGTACTGAAGGCAAAGAAATGTAGAATTGTCTCTTTCTTTATAGTCCATTTCAAATACGAAGGCCCGATGGCACTCGAAACTTAACAATAGGGCTCATAATGTTTGCCTTTTGTTATCTAATTAGGCCCACTTCAAATTGGCACGCGTCGGTGCAATATTTTTGTCGGTGCAATCAGGTATCTTTTGTTATCACTAATCCTATTGTTAACGCTAATTGACCGTCTCAAGTGCCACCGGGCCTTCGTATTTGAAATGGACTATACCTCCAGGCAGGCCAGCATGGTCGCGCGATAAATGATAAAACATCAGGCCGTCCCTATCGATGTTTTATCATCTATCGCTTATATTATTAGACAGCCTACCGCGCAGATCATAATTTCGTTGTCTATCTTTGTATTCTATCACTCTTGAATGATTTGAGCCATACATGAGCAGATAATACAATTTAGATTTTAGCGGCAATCATTAAAATTGCTATTGATAACTAACATTAGAACTTGGAAGTTAAATATTATTTCATTTCTTTCTTTATTTGATATTTACACAGCATTACAGTTAAGACTAATACACTGTTAAACGATAAAATGACATACTATAAGTAGGTAAAACTAAAAATAAAATTAAAACATTTTAAAAACACTAGACTCCCTCTTATCCATCACCTCACAAAATCTCAGGCATACCTTACACACATCCGTCCATCGCCACGCAAGTAGGTCACACTCGGGTGTTGACACCAGGAGCGCATTCAGCAGTGCTAAGGCACGAGGAATCGGCGAGTTTCTATACGCCACCGTGCGTGCCGTTGGCACCGCCAGCAAAGGCCGCACTCGCGGTCTGAGGGTTATGTTTTTAGGTCCGGTACAAAGAATCTTACTAGCCTCTGTACCAATTCCGGGCAGTCAGATTCACCACGCAGGACCCGACATGCAAAACTTAGCAAGTAAGTGTTGCGTCTCACCTCCAAGGAATTGAATCCAAGAGCCCATTATGTACTAATGGCTACGTAGTTACACTTAAATATCGTTTATAAAAGGAATACAGTGTAGTGGCTGATTCAACAGTATCAAGCGAAGTAACAAAAGCAACCTACCTCCTCGCAAATCTGAGATAACCGCTCCCTCCCTTCCGCCAGCCTCGGCAGAATAAAATCGCATACATCTTGACTAGACATGAAATTCCAAATCCCATCGCAAGCGAGCACCATGAACTGGTCCTTAATTGGGTCGATGGTCAACGTTTTGACGTCTGGCAGAGCCGTGATCATTTGCTCCTTGGCGTCTAATTCCTTATTCTGCTTGTAGGAGTGGTCGCCGATGGCTCTTGAGAGGTTGAGGCCGCCATTGATGCGGCCGTCGTTGGAGACTTTGCCGCCGGCTTTTGTGATCCGCTCTAGTTCGGGGGCGTCTTCGGGCTTGTGGTCTATGGACATGTCGATGGCTTTGCCTTCTCTGCAGATGATGCAGCGGGAGTCGCCGGCGTTTGCGACGAACAGCTCGTTACCTGTAATTAGTATGGATGTCATCGACAAACAGAGCAAATACAAGAACTACGCGATAAATGAATTTAGAAGAAATTCATGGTAGACAACCCTATTTATTATTATCAGGCCAGAAAGCTGAGTAGTACCGGGCTAGAGGTTATAATCACTTGCGCTACGATGCCTACCACAACGAAACGAATTTTATCTCTGTCTTTTCCATATTAATGCGATAGTGACAGTTGTCTTTCCTTTGCTACGGAGCGTGAGCGATTGTCTTGTTGGTTTAACACAGCTTGCAAGTAGGTGGGGTGATTTCCCCAAGAGTCAGGTGCGTCTGGACGTTTGCTGGCGAGGTTGCGGACGAGTACTTCGGCATGCCTGGGACCTCGCCTTAATAGTAAGGCAACGGCGACAGAGGGGTTTATGTAGGTAAACCAAGGCTCTCATCAGCCTAGGGAGTCCCACATTGCTATCCCAGGCCCGCCCCGCCTGGATGGTAGGCGTAATGCATTTCTCCACTTTAAGGAAACCAGCCTGGTTATGTGATCAGTAGAAGTCTAGTAAAAAGGTTGAGGTGGCATGTTCTAGAAGCCAGTGGTACCTTTGAGTAACGCGACGACAGCAGTGCAGCCGCTGTCATTGCCGGGTTCCTCCGTCATGGAGAGGTCCTCGTCCACGTCTTCGTCACTGGATTCCGCGTCGTAATCCTCCTCGTCCTCTTCCTCTTCACCTGTTGGTCAATTGTGTTTATAGTTTATTTCATATTTAAGGAAAATTTAACTAGTTTCGTATGCAATATTGTCTTAGTTTACCGCGATAGTTATTCATGAATAAATGTATGTGGGTAGCTTTTGCACATTGTAATTTTTCCTCAGTCACCCGTTGACCACAAATGCTGTTAAATGTTACGTCGGGATGAATTGTAACTCTTGATCAGAGTTAATTTCTCCACCCTCAAAGGCTTCATTGGAATCACTTTTCTAATTGTCTGCAATCTGAAAAGATCCACTTAGTATCTTCAATGTCTAAAACTAACCTTCATTGGAAGAATCCTCAACACCGTTGACATTCTCTTCATCGGACGAGTTGATCTCTCCACCCTCGAAAGTCTCATCATTGGAGTCACTTTCATCATCATCTTCTTCCGCGGCCTGCCGCATCAGGCTTTCGTAGACGGCGGCGGCAGCGCGGCGGAGCTTGGCCTTCTTAGGCCTCTCGGGGACTTTGTCTGTGCTTGAAACGGGCGACAGTTTGGCTGGAAAATGAGAACAATATTAGGTTTTATTTTTGGGCTTGTACATAAAGATGTCCGGGAGAATAACGTCACAATACTTAATAGGGTGGTCCACATTTGTATGGAAGTAAAATAAATATGACTAATCCTTTCTCCACATGGTTCCCTTTGTTCTATTATGAATTAGTAGTTAATGTACCAAATTTTAACCCATTTGCTCATTATTTACAGGTTTTCTTTAGTCAAGTTCATTTCATACATTTCAGTATGGCATTATTGCTTTATTTTGAGCAACCTCTAAATAAAGTCTGATTGTTCTCAAAATTGGTTGATATGATTTTAATAAGTTTTCGTGTAGAAATAACCATGTGGAGCTCAAATAATAAAAAAAATTTTTTTTGGACCACCCTAATACTTAATTGTTATAAGGAGTTTTTCAATTCGCGGCACGCGCGTCATATCAACTTTTGCAATTTAAAAAAACCGGCCAAGAGCATGTCGGGCCACGCTCAGTGTAGGGTTCCGTAGTTTTCCGTATTTTTCTCAAAAACTACTGAACCTATCAAGTTCAAAACAATTTTCCTAGAAAGTCTTTATAAAGTTCTACTTTTGCGATTTTTTTTCATATTTTTTAAACATATGGTTCAAAAGTTAGAGGGGGGGGGGGACGCACTTTTCTTTCCTTTAGGAGCGATTATTTCCGAAAATATTAATATTATCAAAAAACGATTTTAGTAAACCCTTATTCATTTTTAAATACCTATCCAACAATATATCACACGTTGGGATTGGAATGAAAAAAAATATCTGCCCCCACTTTACATGTAGGGGCGGTGGTACCCTAATAAAACATTTTTTTCCATTTTTTATTTTTGCACTTTGTTGGCGTGATTGATATACATATTGGTACCAAATTTCAGCTTTCTAGTGCTTACGGTTACTGAGATTATCCGCAGACGGACGGATAGACAGACATGGCGAAACTATAAGGGTTCCTAGTTGACTATGGAACCCTAAAAAGATCTCTCTGCTCACCTTTATTCTTCCCTTCTGCGGCGAAGTGGATCCATTAGAAGACGTAATATTACTCTCTTCTCCATCGCCCTGCTTAGAATCCGGGACCTCTCCGTTGCAAACATCAGCGCCGTTGCTAGGTTTAGCGTCCTCACTCTGGTTGGGCTGTGTGCAGTTGTCCGCAGAACTGTCCGGAGCTGTGGACTTGTCTACTTCCATGGACTCCTTTGCTGAGTCGCTTGTGGAAACCTGTGGAATGAAAAGACAATAAGAATACTAAGTAAAAGCCAAAATTAGAAGAATGAAATCCCTACCTTATAGAGGTTAATAAAAAGTGTGACGGAAAGATAAATGTAAGAGATAACTCGCACGGGCGTTTTTAGCGGCCGTTAAAAAAAGTACAAGGAGGTCCATATATTTAATACGAAATAATTTCGAATTAACGTCCAACGCTCGAAAATCAAACAGTGCTCAATAAAAAAGCGCCAAGGTTTAAAACGGCCTTCGTGTGAATGAATACATGGTTTTAAATTTGTTTCATTTAAACGTTTTTTTAATGGCCGCTAAAAAAACGCTCGTGTGAACTATCTCTAACCGATTGCATGTAGTTTCGGAAGCAATTACGTCATGAAGACAATAAAGCCAAATCTTTCTTAATTTTGATAATATAAAACATAGTAGTACCTACTTTCAAGCTAACCATAGGATTGAGCTGGAACAAAGCCAAAATGGTTTCTCAAGGCGTATAAGGATCTTGTGGAGGGCCCTAGGATGAACAACAACTATCAAGTTTAGAGCAAGAATTTTAGAAGCGGGCCAGATTTACACTTAAAAAAATGCATTTTTACTACAGTGCTGGCCACATAACCCACTATTTTTAAAGGACCGGTTGCGGGCCGGATACAATCCTTTCGCGGGCCTGTCTTGCGCCGCGGGCCGTACTCTGCCCACCACTGATCAATTGCATCTCTGATAAATAACTCACCTCTCCATTGACATCTTTATCTTGATCATTCGAGTTGGTTGAGGACACACCTCCGGTGTCCTCATCGGATTTAGCTTCAGGGGTGGAGCCTGATGGGCCTTCCTCTGCGGTAGCGCTTGATCCAGAGGCAGGGGCGCTGGAACTTGATGCCCCAAGACCTGAATTGAAATCATTTATATATTACAATACAATACAATACTCTTTATTGCACACCTTGATAAAATACAACAATACAAAACAAGGAAGAAACACGAACAAAGGTAAACAACAGGCGGTCTTATCGCTAAAGAGCGATTTCTTCCAGACAACCTTAAGGTAGCGGAAATTGATAAATTTATATAATGTCAGTAGGTGTCAGCAAATTCGAAGAAATAAACTTATCGCACAATATAGGCAAAAAAATAAAATATTATACATAAACATACATATATAAAGATAAATAACTAAATGCATAAATATATAAATAAAATATATATAAATAAATACACATATAACAGTACCAGGTTATTTAGAAGGAGTAGTCAGACAAAAATATTACGGAAGAGATAAAAAATGGAGTTTAAGTAGTCTCTTGAAAGAGTTAGGAGACTGAGCACGTCTTATATTATTTATTTAATTTAAAAAAATATAATTGTGGGTGTCTGTTTGTTTGTCGAATTGACGTGATTTTTTTAAGTGGAGATAGTTGATGGAGAGTGACATAGGCTACTTTTTGTCTCTTCTTAACCCCCCACTTCCAAAATGGGGGTGGAAGTTTGTATGGAGCATTCAGCAACTTTAGAATTCGCGAGCGAAGCCGCGGGCAAAAGGTATGTAGTATTTCATACGTGTAAGCAAGAAGAAGGAGGACAGAGGACATCGAAGTTATTCAGGCTCTATATGGCCAGGCTCAGGCTCTTTGGGCAGGAGCACCTGGATACCAGCTTGGACCCTTTGACTCGATCCAGAGACGCGCTGTACGAATTGTCGACGATCCTAAACTCACGGGCGGTATTGAACCCGTAAGTCTAAGGAGGGACTTCGCCTCCTTATGTGTGTTCTATCGCCTGTACAATGGGTTGTGTTCTGAAGAACTGTTTGACATGATGCCAACGGCCACTTTTCATCATCGCACCGCTTGCCATCGACAGGGCGCTCATCCACACACCTTACAACCTAAATGGTCGCGCACCGTACGGTTTCAGAGGAATTTCCTCCCACGAACGCTCCGGCTGTGGAATGAGCTCCCTGTCGAGGTATTCCCGATGAACTACAGTATGGGGTCCTTCAAAAAAGGAGTGTACAAATTTGTAATGGGTCGGCAACGCGCACGTGACACCCCTTGAGTTGCGGGCGTCCATAGGTTGCGGTGACCGCTTTCCATCAGGCGGGCCGTATACCTGTTTGCCACCGACGTGGTATTTAAAAAAAAAAATGGTCGATTTTAAAATTTGGACTAAATGTTACCTCAGGATTTTGAATTACTAAAAGCATTTTAAAATTTTGACTGTGTTTAAAAAATAGTCGGTATTGCGTGCGGTATATTTTCGATTAGATGTTTCGCTTTTATCGCCTCCGACATCTACCACGTAACTAGAAATGCCGTAAAAATCTACAGGCGTCACATGCGTCAGTACTTTGTTGTAATGCGTTGGTTTTTAACTTATGTCTTAGCAGATGTCGAAAAATGTAGTTTATATATTTTCAACGGTAGTATGACATCTCAGTTCAAGGTCGCGGTCAGAGTCCGTAATAACGAATTTATTACTTTATCATGTTTGTAATACACACGCGGTAGGTAGCATAGATTTCTAGCCACGCACATTTTCACTACCCTTTTGAGTTGACTGTAGTTTTTTTTTCAATAGAAAGCTGTACCCTGTCAAATTTTAGACCAAACAAAGACACACAAAATTAATGATGAGTTAAAATTGCAGCTGCGAGACTAAAACATCTTTTCAATAATTAAAAAATCATTACAGCCTGAAAAACATCACAAATAGGCAACAGTTGTCTCAATACCAAATATTCAATCCCAAGTTTGGCATAGGCACTAGCTTTAGTTTAGGCCTTATTGAGATTAGTCCGGTTTCCTCTCAATGTTACTGGCAAATCTCAAATGACATAATTCACACAAAAGTTACAAAAACCGGCCAAGAGCGTGTCGGGCCACGCTCAGTGTAGGTTCCGTAGTTTTCCGTATTTTTCTCAAAAACTACTGAACCTATCAAGTTCAAAACAATTTTCCTAGTCAGTCTTTTGTGATTTTTTTTTATAAACATAAGTTCTAGATGATTTGTAATAATAATTTTTCATATTTTTTAAACATAGTTCAAAAGTTGAAAAAGGAGTGGAAGGGTCAGTTGGGGGGACCGCGAACTTTTTTTTCGGGGAAATATTTAGGAGCGATTATTTGAGAAACGTTATGAAAGTGTGTGAAGCGAAAGGATATTAATATTATCAAAAAATGATATTAGAAAACCCTTATTCATTTTTAATCTCTATCTCTCTTCCATATTGGCACGACAGAGTCAGACTGCGATGCGATCGGCGTCTAGCGTCAACGATTCTCATTTCAGCTAGACCGGCTGTGCTCACTGCGGACATATAAATAAATAGGTGTTACCTGAACCTCCGGCCTCGTCCGGGTTCTTCTTGGCGCGGAGACACGGGGACAGCGGGGTGGCGGTGTCACCCAACCGGGCGCGGTGCAGTGAGCTAAGCTTGTTCTCGTATTTAGCTAGCACTTCCTGTGGGCAAAAATATATTATTGACAAATTGAGAATCATGAGCCATCATGTGCAGAGTGGTGCCGGCATCAGAAAATATTAACACAACCTACTGATGTGCCGACGGAAAGTTTACAAAATTCTGAAATTTTCACATAGGAAAACTTCGGAAACTTTCCATACTTTGTACAGACAATTGTATGGCAGGGTCCTTGCTCACGATACCTGTGCACGCTGATGCCACCACAAAAAAATAAGAGAATCTTGTATTGTCAATATATCTTTATCTTGTAAACTCTAAACTTCATAACATGATTTTATTATGTAAACTAGTTATTAGTGATACCATCAATACATTTTCACTTAAACTATACATGAAAAACTTGAGGCTAATATTTTTGTTTCTTGAAAAGCAATGCTTTCAGTCGGTCCCATAGTAAATAGCTGGATCCACACAGGCCGCGTGCCTCCCGAGGAAAACGCGCTCATGCACGCACATTTGCCTCGCCCGAGAAAATTTGCTCGGTAAGATGGCGTCAAAATAATTCTGCACGAGGCACTGCCTCGCACTGTGGACCCGACTAATAAGTAAGAATCTGATGGGATTTTGGAGACATCTTACATACAAAGATTACCAACTATTTGAAATTCTTATTAGAGAAGAGACACTTAGGATGAGGAATTTCGTACAATGACTCATAAATCCCATTATTCCAACTTTCAAGGCCACTGTGCAAGATAGACAGCAATATTATTTTAAGTGTGTGTGATAGAGATGGGATGGGATGTCAATATACGAAATAATTCCTCGTAATAAGAGTCTCTTTACCTGGAGAGGAAGATGCGCCTCTTGGTATAAGTTGCTAACATTTTCATCTTCAGATTCTTCATGATCACTCGGTCCTGCTGGATTGATTTCTCCTAAAAAACATTTATTCTATTATGTTATGTCACTAGAAATAAAGAAAATCTAAATATAATTGATTATATCCTTACAAGCATATGTGAGTGTGCACGGGAAAACGTCCCACTTTGTTGATTGCTATAATGCCGCTTTGTCAGTTTATTCAATATAATATAAAGATACAACTAAATCTCACCTTAATGATAACTGACACAGTGGGACTTTTTACTAAACACACTCAAATGAATTGGTAGGTAAACATTGCAAAAGATGTAAGAGGAAAGAAATATGATGGGATTTATTTTATTTATTTTATTATTTAATAAGCAGGCAGGCAGTTAAAGAACTGATATAGCCTGTATCCAGTGATCATTGTGACAGTAATCATAGCCGAGTTGTAGATTCCAACTGGTTACTTGATTTGTCAATATCAAAATTATTTTTTTATGGTTTTGGTGTATGTTCATTGATCAATTCATATTAGTTCATGATATGTTACTGACATGCCCACATTCATCAGGAAACTACTTCTTACAGCTGAATTGTCAGATAATATACTTCACAAAAGAAAGTAATAAGCAGAGTACAAGTAATAAAATAAGTACAATTTTAACTATAAACTGAAATAAATGTCATATACAAAGAAAAAATGACCAAGGCCTCCAAGTGTCCGATGCTGGACACTTGATGCTTGATGCTGGATCCAGCATCGGACACTTGGAGGCCTTGGTCATTTTTTCTTTGTATATGACATTTATTTCAGTTTATAGTTAAATAATAGTAGTGTGTCTACTAAAAAAAAAAACACAAATTAAAATATTTCCTATGAAATAATTTAATTTGGTCTTAGAGAATAAGTACAATTTTATTGTTTACTTCAACAACTAATAGTAATAACCTAACCACAAAATTAAAATTTTGAAAAAATCTCCAACCGTGACATAGTAGACCGATTTTCATGAAACATCGTTAAGAATACTCCCGACTAACTCAGCTTTCAGACAAAAAAAAACTAAATCAGTTCATCCATTCGGGAGCAACGATACCACAGACAGACACACACACAGACAGACAGACAGACACATCAAACTTATAACACCCCATCGTTTTTGCATCGGGGGTTAAAACAAAGGTTCTAAAAAAAGATCTTGAGCACATTGGGATTTTCATTATAATCTTTCACTAAACCAACATATTATACAATCATAATAAGATTCACATACCTGCTAATTCCTTCAACACAGCCATAACCTCCTTGGTAGCAATGTTGGCATCAAATCCCAAGAATGCATCTTCTAATGCCTTTATCAGGTCCCCATTTTTGTACGCCTCAGTATTTTTAATATAGTCCGGGAGATTCTTGGAGCAATAAGTTGCCACTTCCGCGCCACCGTGCCCGTCATATACAGCGAATAGAGATGTATGCTCATCAAAATCTAACACTGTATTGTGTGCATCCTACAAACAAAGATAACACAATGAAAAGACATTGAATATAAACGATGCTTGATTCTGTACGAGATATATTTCCAAATACAGCACAAAACAATCTTTGACATCTATCCGTTGACTTGTAATAGGTTATAACTATGAAAAGGTAGGTACAATAGATGGTAGTTCAATATATTACAGACTAAAACAAGGAATAACATGCAAGGCTTAGAGTGAAATCTAATTTGCAATAAATGAAACATTATTGGTTGCGTGGATAGGCAGTAACAAGAATCAATGATACAATTACATATAATATTCGTACCTCCTGATTGACACGCCATCCTTGCATGGAGCTTGCCCCGCACTCAAGTTTACTGTTTGATTCATCGCTGGAAACTTTTTCAGTAACCGGTTCTGATAAATATGCACCCATATTGAAATGTCACATGCAATGTAAAACATAAAATAGATGAGGCGCGAAAATCTCCAGGAAATCGCGCAGGCGGCAAGCTATCAAGCCGAGTCAATCAACCGCTCTAAACAGGGTTGCCACAAGTAATAAATATCTTTAAGTTTACCAGTGCTTTAATTTCAAATACCCCTTAAGGTATATTCATCCCTAGAAAAAAAAAATTAAGCGTGAACGTCAAACAGCTTTGTCACTAGAAAAAGGCGCGATTACAAATTTACTACGGGACGATAACTTATCGCCTACTTTTTTTTTAATTTGCCCCTTTTTTCCTAGTTACGAAAACGGTTTGTCAAGAAAAGCGCGAATTACAAATTCACCCAAAATAACCCGGTCCGGCAATGCACCTCCAACACTTCTGGTGTTCCGGGTGTCTATGGGCGGCAGTGATCGCTTACCATCAGGGTATACCTGCCTGCTCGTTCGCTTCCTATCGCATAAAAAAAATACTACGGGACGATATCTTTCCTCGCCTACATTTTTTGAATTTGCCCTTTTTTACTAGTGACGGAAATGGTTTTACAAATTTTATTGATGAAAGGATGATTGAAAATAAATGTAAATTGGGAAGAAAAACTTTTATGAACAAATGCATTTTTTATTTTTGATGCATTTTATTTATATTAGTTGGCGTTTAATTCTTTGTATATTTGTTAGGTATGTTTCCATATGTAAATGTTGTGGCATAAATGTATTATCTAACGATACCATACCATAGATAGGGTTGAAGCTAAGCCTTCACCTATTTTACATTTGTAAGAGCAATTTCGTAAACAGTCTGGCAAAAAAGAGTGTCGTCTCCTTCAAATCTCATAAGTATAAAAACCGGCCAAGAGCGTGTCGGGCCACGCAGGGTTCCGTAGTTTTCCGTATTTTTCTCAAAAACTACTAAACCTATCAAGTTCAAAACAATTTTCCTAGAAAGTCTTTGTAAAGTTCTACTTTTGTGATTTTTTTCATATTTTTTAAACATATGGTTCAAAAGTTAGAGGGGGGGACGCACTTTTTTTTCCTTTAGGAGCGATTATTTCCGAAAATATTAATATTATCAAAAAATGATCTTAGTAAACTCTTATTCATTTTTAAATACCTATCCAACAATATATCACACGTTGGGGTCGGAATGAAAAAAAAAATCAGCCCCCTCTTTACATGTTGGGGGGGTACCCTAATAAAACATTTTTTTCAATTTTTTATTTTTGAACTTTGTTGGCGTGATTGATATACATATTGGTACCTAATTTCAGCTTTCTAGTGCTAACGGTTACTGAGATTATCCGCGGACGGACGGACGGACAGACAGACATGGTGAAACTATAAGGGTTCCTAGTTGACTACGGAACCCTAAAAAAGAAAGACAACTCTACGATGGTGTACATTTTACAACTCTTTTTTTGTCCGATGGCAACAGCAGTTTAACATTTACAAATATTATAATTTAAAATACTGAAATAGGTAACTAGGTAATTATTTCATTGAAGTCAGCGATATATTCTATTTGTGTACCTATTTACAACCTTAGCCTTACTATGCTGTCGGGCATTTATTTGTCTAAGCAATGTTGAGATAAGTTTTGAGATTATGTAAACAATGCATTACAACATCATTAACTACATACTTAGACACGCATTTACACATGTCACATTTTTCTTCTTATTTATTTGAAATATCAGAACATTAAAAAATTTGCATCAAATCAAAAGTAGCGGACGATTATGAAAGCGCAAAAAGCATCAGCTACCTTTAATTTATTTTCCAAGTAGTTGGACGCCTGCAACTCAGGAGCCCTAATTGAACTCTGGCAGCAGGAATATAACACTATAAATAGAACATAGTATTGTTTGGCTTTAGACGCAATAAATTCAACTAAGTAAACTATAAAAATAAATTAAAACAGTATGCAAGAAAAGTAATTAGGAAAATATAACAGAGATAACACTGTTTATATTTGCTTAGTATGTTTGACAAACTGAAATGCATGTTTTACATTGAGAAACCAGAAACTGGGTAATCATTTTCTTGATGTCTTCTCCTGTGAATACTCGTCAATTGAGTTATTTTGATATTATTAGCTAATATGGATACTGTTTATGATCGTGCATTATTTGAAGTAGGGGACAATGGTCTATTTCAAAAAAAGTTTGACTTGATTTATAATATAGTACTTCCATTTTTTTGGATGATGTCGTATAATAACTTATTATTTGTTCTGGCTATTATTCCACATTCTTGTGAGCTACCAGACAAACCCGTAAATGTTAGTGAACTTGCATGGAAATCGAAATACATACCCACGTAAGTAATACTTAAATTTACACTTAGTGTAGTTTCAAAACTAGAAAGCATTTTCTCTAAACTATAACATTTCATATATAGATTTGAGGACACAATAGGAAGGATCAAATTCAACGAATGTTCAATTTACGTTAATCCTGACGTTAATAATGAAACAACAAGTAAGTGATCAAACTATATAGTCTTATAAACTGAAATACTTAGATACCAGCATACACTAAAGAAAAAGTGCTCAAACCCACTGGTGGCGAAGCCAGGAATCTAACCCGGGTCTCCAACTATCGTGCTTACCGTTACACTAGTGTATGTTACCTCCGAAAGCTATGCGGTATTTTTTTTTTAAATCGTCTTCTTTAAGTAATGTTTTTTCATTCAGGTTGTGCTAAATATACATATGATAAAACTTGGTATGAATCCACGGTGCCTTCTGATAACAATTGGGTTTGTGACGATGAGATCTATGTGGCAAATGTTTTCTCTATCAGCAGATTTGGAGAAATAGCTGGAGCCTTGATTTTCGGTTGGTTTGGAGATGTGTGAGTAAGGCTTGCTAAAAACATACAATTCCTTTGTACATTTTTCATGCCGTGCCGTAGCCACTAATCTAGCCCATGATTATTTACAGATATGGTCGTCGAATGACTTATATCATTTCCTTGGCTTTCATTGTTCTTGGAAGGATTGTCTCACTTTTGGGAAGTAGTTCATTCCTTTTTTTTGTAAGTGGTGCTCTGATAACTTGCATATCAACATGGACAGTTGTGCAAAGTTCATATGTAATATCAATGGAAATGTCAGCTTCAAATAGACGTGCAGTGTACACAACTCTTCGAAGTGCAGCGCTAAGCTCAGGCATGTGCGTGCTACCGTTACTGTATTGGTGGCTTAGAGACTGGAAACTATTTATGTCTATAACCACATCGTCACAATTGATATTCCTCTTTTTTTCTTGGTAAGTAGGTACTTACTTAAAAACAGAAATACAACCAGTACATCAGGAATGTTACTACGCATCTATTAAATTGTTTACAGGAACATTATAGAATCTCCCCGCTGGTCCTGGATTTCGGGCAAAACAGATGATTGTATTGTCAATCTTCAGCGAATTGCTCGTACCAATAAGACAACGTTAAGTCCTGAAATTGAGAACGAAATACGGAAAACACCACCAATCGGAAAAATTCAGTCACTTGGCGTTCTCGCTCTGTTTACACATTGGAGGCTGGCAACGAATACCATTCTACAATTAGTTATATCGTCAGTAGATATCTGTATACCTAAGTGTTGGTACTATGTTTTTTTGATATTTCATCAAATGTTTTTTTTTTTCAGATTGATTGTAACCCTAACTTACACCGTCCTTCTTTTCACTCCCGGTGAAAAATCTGATGGCAATCCATTTCTGGAAGCCTCTTGGCAATCATTTGCAGAATTTCCAGGATACTTTATGGGTGCCCTGCTGGCCGAGCGTATTGGGCGACGCTACACGGGTGCTGTTTCCTTAAGCATTTCGGCTCTCATGTGGACCATAGTCGCGTTTCGTGAAAATAGTGGGTTTGCCTTTGCATACATTGATATTTATCTAGATTGTAATAAAATTAATATGAAGATGAATAAAACTTTCAAACGTATGCTTGGTATGATATTATGTTTTAGATTCAAATGGATGGATCCAAAGCCATTGGATAGAAACTTCATTACTTTTCACGAACCGGTTATTCATTACATCTACCTATTACGTCATTAATATGTTCAATATGGAATTGTACCCCACGTGTCTGAGGCAATCAGGGATGTCTTTGGGAAATGTTATATCTAGTGGAGGCGCAGGTATTGCGCCATACGTTTTATATTTGGTAAGCCGCAACATAAACAAAATTAAATATTCTCCTTTGTATTGTGGATGTGTTTACACAGAGAAAAAAAAATGATTCTACTTCCAATTTGGTCCAAGTTAACGTAGTAAAACTTGTGTAAATACTTAATGTGATATCTATCTAATAATTACCTACCGTGTACTAGACTTAAAAATATACACGTCACATAACTAAACAAATAAATTATAAAAAAGAAAATGGTTACTTATCGTTTAATTTTGAGATTTTGTAGATTAATTGCATTTATTGTTATTATGTGCTATACTTACTTAATTTATGTACAATGGATTGGCTTTTGTTTCGCACTAGCTATGATTTATTTACGTTTGTCATAGAAACACTTGTCTTGTTTTCAGGGACGACATGTAGACCCAAAGTGGCCAGGATTATTGTTAGCTGGGGCCACTTTATCCGGAGCAATTAGCTGTCTACTGCTTCCAGAAACATTAAATGCAAAGCTTCCCGAAACTCTAGAAGACGCTCAAAATTTTGGAAAAAAATACTTCCCCTTATCAAAACTGTCATCACAAAAGCAAGAACACAATACTGAATAATAGAAATTAAGTACTAGGAAATTTGTCGTAGCCTAGTCAAGCATCTCACTTTGTCATTTACCGTAATATACAAGGATGAAATTTACTTGTATTTTAAACGAGTTACCTGTGAACGCTAGGTTTCAAAGCATCTTCATGGAAAAATATATACACAGTAGGCCTTTTTTCTCGAAAACGACTCAAATGTGTGTGTATAATAATTTTTCAACTCATGCACAAAAATACATAGTAAAATGACACGTTTATGCATTTGAGTTTTTTATGTAGGTACGTTTGATTGTTCAAATTATTTTTTTATTGCTTTACTATACAATAAATAAATATATCGCCATGAAATTTTATTTATTCTTTGGTGTTGTTTTTCATTTTAGAATGTCGCGCTTTTTTCCACTGATAACTTTGACAGGTGTGTAAAAAAAGTGTAATGCGCGAAAAGTTGACTAACAACAGAAAATTAAATTTTTTGACTAACAAATTCGGTGCGCCAGAGTATAGATATGGCTTTGTGCTGCCAGTGGAAATAATTAATTTAATTTCAGGGTAATGCGTTGGGGTAATTTCTGGGTAACATTATATGACATAAATAAATCCAAATTTTAATTTAATTTAATAAAATCATTGATTTCAATGGTAAATGTAACATTTGTTACATATTAAAACATGCAAGTTAAATAAACAGTAAATATACTTGTTAAAAATACTTTTTTCTTTTTTACATCAGCTACCTTTATAAATACGTTCATAAACAGAGAGAGGTGTTGACAATAGACAAGATAAACCATTCAAGTGTCAAACTGATAGCATAGATTTTATGTACCTACAAATGTATTAAATATTTATTTAAAATAACTTATTAAACTGCGCTTGATTTTGTCTCGTGGAGATCTAAACTAGCTTTTGTGGTGACATACAGTTTAAATATTGCAAGTCCTATTATTATGACCGCTTAGATTATTTGGTCAAGTACTTAGGAGTTCAGGACAGCTCCTAAAATTTCTCGGCATTTTGTGAACTGAAGAATTGAAATCGTTTCGCTTTGTCTCCGCTGGACACTGACCCGACGGCAAATATGTCGGGTGACCACAAAACCTTGATAAAAGGGAGCCCATCCCAATATGTGAAACTTAATGTGGGCGGGACGTTATTTTATACCACGATAGGGACCCTAACGAAGAGTGATAACATGCTCAGAACTATGTTTAGCGGCAGGATGGAAGTGCTTACTGACTCTGAAGGTAAGTTAATCATTTGTGTTTTGTAATTTTTATTTCATATTTAAAAAAAACTTGCAAAAAATATTTTAGAGATACGGTTGTAAGTGGCCTACATTAGTCATAGTAAAGATGCTTACTGTAGTTTAGATGTATGTGAGAATTGCTTATGTTAGTTATGTCATTGAAAGAATTGGAGATTGGTTATGTGTTGGACTGTAGTGTTTGTTGCCCGTGTGGTGATGGGTTAAGAATTTCACCACCCCCTTTCTTCCCGTGGGTGGCGTAGAAAGCAACTGTGGGATATAGGTTAAATTGTGGCGTAGGCGAGAGGCTGGCAACTGTAACTGAGAGGTAACCGAGAGGGGGTGGGCGGCGCTTTCAGCGGGGAGCGGGAGTGGCCATACTGTACGATAGTACTCTTTATTATACTTTGGTATTGTTTTATCTCAATAACTGTCTAGGCATCCATTTTGTTAACACTTCTGCTGCCAGCAACCTGATGAGTTTACAAAGATGCATTATAAGTTGTAAGTACCTATAGCTAGCGTTGGCAGTAAATGTGTTGAGGAGTATAATGTTCTATAAGTATAACTTGTACAGGTTACTGCATCTGTTTAATGAAACAATTTTTTCAGTACAGATGGTGTTTTTTTTACGCACTAGTGCGAGAAGTGGTTCATTATATGCTAGGTCGAAACTTTGGAGGCTCATCTGTACTGAAAAACGTAGTACGATACACGTGCGAAAAGGAAATTCGAAACTTCCTTTTTTACGCACTTGTATCGTAATGTACTATGTTTTAAGTGAAATAAAAATTTTGAAAAAACCCCTGACCGCAACACAGTGGACCGATTTTCCTGAAACAAAACAAAAAAACTATCTGTTTATCAGTTCGGGAGCTATGGTGCCACAGACAGACACACACACAAAGAGACAGACAGACATATCAAACTTATGACACCCTGTCGTTTTTGCGTCGGGGGTTAAAAATGGCTCCCAATGATTTGAAATTGCTAATGTTTCTTATTTATGTTGAGCAGTTTCATGTGCTCTGTTTGGAATACAGACGTGAATTTATCTTTGTGTGTATAACACACATCACTAGACTTAACATAGCAAATTAAGCCACAATTGTAAAAGAGTAAAAAAAAAGAAAATAAAGCAGTAGTTCATTATAAAAAGTCAATGTCTTTAAGTGTGTTAACTAGTACATTACGACAAGGAAGTTCGGAATAGAATAGATGGGAATGTTTTAAATCGACACAAGTTACGAATTTCCTTTTAGCACGTGTGTCGTACGACGTTTTTCAGTACTCCGAAGTTTCAACCTGTCAAGAAATGACCCACTTCTCGCACTAGTGCGTAAAAAGAGCACCACCCGTACTGAAAAACATATTATATTTTGAGAAGTAAAGGAATAAATGAGTAGAGTAGAATGAACCTGAATAATATCAACCATTTACTTAAGGCAGCGTTCCCACTTTTTCAGTCGATGAGTCCGAAGGGCGCGTTATATAAGGGCGTCCGCGCTACGCCATCCTGAGTGTAATTAAAGGAAAAAAGCGTAGAGTAGAATGAACCTCAGTACATTTTGTATAGGAAGGACGTAAAAGGCGCGCCGCCATATTTAAAAAAAAGCGGCGCGGCGCGCGACCCCGCCGCCGCCACGCCACCTGGGGCGCGTCTTACGTCTTTCCATATACAAAATTACTCGAGAGTACTGAGGAGGCGTTTTTTGAATTACACTGAAGCGGCGTGGCGCGGACGCCCGTTGCGCGCCCCGAGACACGCGACGCTCTGGTGTGGCCGGTCACTTAAACACCCAACAAGATGTTCAATGAAAATCAAAAAAGTCTTAAAACTTCACCTTATTTTACAGGTTGGATATTGATTGATCGCTGCGGCAAGCATTTCGGTACAATCCTGAACTACCTCCGTGACGGCACAGTGGCACTGCCGGACAGCTACCGTGAGATCATGGAACTGCTCGCCGAAGCCAAATACTTCCTCATCGAAGAGCTGACGGAGTCCTGCCAGCAAGCGTTGCAGAAGAAAGAGAGAGAGGCTGAACCTATATGCAGGGTGCCTCTCATCACGTCGCATAAGGAGGAGCAGCTGCTTATTATGTCTACTTCGAAGGTTGGTAGAACATCATAGGATTGCATTTTTTAAACCAACATTAAATGTGGCTTTGTCAAATATATGTAACGAGCTTTTGCCCGGCTTCTTTCACGTTAAATTCGAACATTGCGGAATTTGCGGGATACTATGGATTTAAAAAAAAAAAACGAAATAAATATTGTTCAGAATTATTTGTTTAAATTGAAAAAATATATATATATATATATTTCTGTAATGGCAACACTTATAGAACACTGGCTACAAAATGCAGCTTACCGCGCGGAGCTTGACGCTAATTTTGAACCAGTGTTCTATAAGTGTTGCCATTACGAAATATATATATATATTTTTTTTTTAATTCTGAACAAATATATTGAATTGAATTGGAATGCTCCATACAAATTTCAACCCCCTTTTTAAGGAAGTGGGGGGGTTAGAAAGAGTTATATGTATAACATTTACAACAGCCCAGTGTCGGAGCTCCATAAGTAGCCTATGTCGGCTATGTCACTGTTCATCCCTTCAACTATCTCAACTTAAAACTCATGTTAATTCAATAAGAGTTTTGAATGATTCACGGTTATTTTCATTAGACTTATATTGACCGGGATATAGACCGTGATTACCTTTTTGATTTTTGTCGAGCTCCCGATATTTCGACGCAGTTGCATGCATCATGATCACGGTAAACTGACGAAGGCGGGTGGATGTTAAAGTTGCATAGACAGCGCGCGATCTACCCTCCTTCGCGCGCGTCGGCTGCGTTCACTTTCAGCGTTACCACTGGTCGCATTCACACTCGATGGTCTGTCCAAACACACTACACTCACAGTGTCACTACGTTTGTTCAATTCTGACTTCACCGGTTTTTTACACAAACAAATCACTGGATTCCATACATTAGATAGTTTGAAGCCATCCTCACGATTGAAATTTTTATATTTGTGAATCTCAATGGCTTCTCTTACCATTCTTCTTTCTTCATGTTAATTCGTCAGCTTTACCCATTTATAATATTACAATACAATACAATTCAGTTTGTAGCAAATTACTGAAAATATGCCTGAACTAGTTGATGCTCAAAAGCTGATTCAAATAGACTGGAAACCGCATGCCAACATGAGCCAAATAGCTGATGTGGAGTTATGCAGTTCCCATACATATTGTAATTAGGCCGCAGTCTGTCTGTATCAGCCCTAAAAAGTAGTGCATAAGGTCTGATGTACAGTCAACTACAAAGAGATGTATCCACTTTTTCGCCTAATTACAATGCAATAAGGTGAAAAAGTGGATGTATAAATCTCTTTGTAGTTGACTGTACACTGTACAGTCAACCAATTGGAATCCTAGGCCACTGTAGGACTATGTCATAGTAATATTATAAATCAGCTCGCTTGTCCTTTTGACATGGTTGTAGAGTGGCCTAGGGTTCCAGCAGTTAGGTACAGCCACATACTTGAATGTTCTATCAAATTAATTTTATCTCAGAATGTTGTGGTGTGAAATGTGGACTAGGGTCGGGTGAAATGTGGGCTATGGCAGCACAGGATTTAGGTTTGTTTTGTTGACAATTTTAAACTAGGATGTCTGGAGCACAGCAGATTATCTTTGTCATTTCCGTTTCTGATTCTGACTACATAAGTGACCTAATATAAATGACTCATACTGTTTACTCAAGTAGTTATGAACGGAAATAAAGAAAAGTGGGGCCAAACTGATGATAAATTCTAACCCTAGGCCTATAATAAGGCTAATAACTCACAACTTTTACAAGTAATAAGTAAAACGAACAATTGAGCACTTCCCGACAACTTTGTACATAGCCACTTCAGCAAATTTTAATTGATCCTATTTTGTTACCAACATTTAGTAATATAAGTCGACTTTCGTAAGATATATACAGGATAATTGTTGCAATTAAGAAAATATAGATACTAGAGAACCTTAATCATTAATGACGTAATAAAACTTACTTAAATCTCAATTCATCAAAACATCTTGGTAACAAAATAGAAATAATAAAAACAAACTTAACTTTTTCTTTAATTTTTGTACAAACTTTTCGAGAACTGCTGAATTGGTGACTTTCCATTAGAAAATGGTCCTTACGATTCATGTGCGAAAGGTCCTGTTTGTGATGGAAATATCTTATACACAAGTATTAAGAAACCCGTCAGATTCCCTTATTGAGTTTCTGCTGATATTGGAATACGCTGTGTAAATATCTATAGTGCCACCCTAAATAAACTTTACGGATTTCTAGTGTGTGTTCTAAAGTGGCTGTGTGGGTCGGTTCACACCGAATGGCAGCGGTTGGCAGCGACGCGGCGAGCACTATTAGGGTCGGTTGCTCCAAACCGTTTGTCATCGATAAAGCGTTCGTTAAATTTTATTATATGGGAAGTTCCATAGTCGTCTGCTGCGTGACGATGATGCGTCTGTCAAATGTGGTTGATGCAACTGGCCTTTAGTGTAAAATAATTTTAAATTAAATTGGCCGCGCGGCCACTTGCGGCACCGCGAAGGCCCGCGCGACCTAAGTCAGTCAAATGATACGTCTTTTTTATTATATTTACTGTTTTTTTTAATATGTAGATAAAGTTTTAAATTACCTCGGCCGCTGCCACCCACTGCTCCCCGCTGTCGAACGCTGCCGGTGCGCGGCCGCTGCCATTCCGGTGTGAGCTGACCTTCAATATAAAAATGTAAAAGCTAACATTATTCCCTTCTTTTATTCCAGCCTGTTGTGAAGCTGCTAATAAATCGCCACAACAATAAATACTCGTACACAAATACGTCTGACGATAACCTGCTGAAGAACATTGAACTGTTCGACAAACTCTCCCTGCGCTTCAGTGGAAGAGTGCTCTTCATCAAAGACGTCATCGGCTCCAACGAAATATGCTGCTGGTCGTTCTTCGGACACGGCAAGAAATGCGCCGAGGTTTGCTGCACGTCTATTGTCTATGCAACTGATAAGAAGCATACGAAAGTAGAATTCCCAGAGGCAAGGATTTATGAGGAATCTCTTGGAATTTTGTTGTATGAGAGCCGGAATGGGCCCGATCAGGACTTGATACAAGCGACGTCGTCGCGGGGCGCGGTCGGCGGGCTCTCCTGCACCAGCGACGAGGAGGAAGAGCGCTCCGGGCTGCACGACTCAGGTCAAATAAGCAGAATAATCAGTCTTAGCGGTTACAGTCGGGCTTGGCGCGCCTTCGTAGCTCTAAACGGACAAATGTCTGATACCAAGCCGGGTTCTTCTTGCCCTTTTGCTGGCTGCCGTGCTTTGGTCTTTAGGAAGTTGTGAGACGCCCGTCCTACGGGCCCTTTCTACACCTTGTGAGCTCTCTTCGAGATGTGAATGCAGAAGGAATGAAAGCAAAAGAGGCAATTTTATATTCCAAATAAATTCGCAATTATTTGATGGACAACTTTCTGTGTCTACATGTCTTTGTGTTTAGTGAATATAAAGTATGAAGAAATAGTATGTGTTATGAAG
This sequence comes from Leguminivora glycinivorella, assembly GCF_023078275.1. NCBI lineage: Eukaryota > Metazoa > Arthropoda > Insecta > Lepidoptera > Tortricidae > Leguminivora > Leguminivora glycinivorella. Next base: position 14,999,052 of record NC_062977.1, read on the forward strand.
AAATAGTGCAAAAAGTGACATAGACTATTATAATTATTGTAAAGTCCAAAAATGAATAGTGTAATGAAATGTCCAGTATACGATTTTAAATAATTATAGTATGAACTGTATGTAACTTTTGTTGGATGCTTTAGTGTGCATGTTTGTTGTATTGTAATGAAATCTTTTCCATTTCACTGTAGGTGTTTTAAATATGTATGTCTATGTGTGATGCCTTATTTAAATACCCAGCAAAAAGGATGGGTTTACAATTCTAATTAATATGACATTGTATAACATGAGACATCTATGTGTATAAACTAGCCCTTACAGTGGATACGCTGCTACATTCAACAGTTTCTAAAAGTCTTGCAGTTCCGGCTGTTTGCAGTTTCGAATGTGCATTGTAGTGCCTCGTCAATACTGTGAAAAAGAGCGTATCCACCTCACACTAAATTATAGCGTCTTTTCAGTGCCAGATAGAAAAAATGACCGTAACAGTACCCAAGGCGCCGTCATATTTTAAGATTCGGGCGAAGCCTGACGTACGCGGTCCCAAGCCACCGGCGTCCTCATATGGAGTAGCAACCATAGAGTTGTCTCTCAAATGTACAGTGAGCTGCAAATACATTTGACCATCCTTGTACAAATATTTGCACGAAATGCTGTGTACAACCGCAGGCAATTATGGTCGTGCGATAAATGATAAAACATCTGGCTGATATCGCACTTATAAATAGTGCGATAGGGACGGCCTGATGTTTTATCATTTATCGCGCGACCATGCTTGCCTGCCTGTTCTACATACCACATCAGTATAAATTATATGTTAAGCTTAAATGTCACTTACACAGCTCAAATGTATTGCCAAATGGATGTTTAGTAATTAAGGTCCCTTTCCTGAATTTACTCAGCAACAGCTCACATTTGCATCCAAATGTTTACACTCAAGATCACTAAAAACTGGTAATTTTGTATACAAATTCTAAAACAAAACCTTGTTTGTTGACTTGTTTACTGCAAACTTGCCGGTAAAATATAAATAATATATTAGATTCTATTCACAAAAGTGTGACAGTGCCAGTGATTACTGATTAGTTGTAATATAATATGACAGGCACAATGTTATGGAATAAATACCAACATTATATAGTCTAGTCGATCTATTTTCACGTTCTGAAAGATTTATTAAATAATAAGATAAATCATTTTTAGGGCGCACACTAGTAAATTTTGCAACGAGGGCATAAAGTGACCCATATAATCAAAGCTAATTTCCGAGCGCAAGCGGGAACCGTCACAGGTTGAGGATACTAGGGCATTTACGCCAGCGTTGTATACTTTTTAAAATACGTGCACTTTAAGAATGGTTCGTCTCTATCTAATGGATGTTTCATGGAAACCATGAAGATTCTCTATTTCAAGAAAATGATTAATTTTGTTCTTAATCGGATCTAGATATAGAATTTCGTCACTACTTTAAAAAAAACTTGTATCTTCGTCTGTCAATGAAAAGAAAGTTGTAGTATGTATGGAACGCATATAGACTTATTGCGTTTTAACTTTGAGGAGCAGCGTGAGATACGAGATTTTTTCAAAGTAGTGACGATTTTAATGTGGGTTACTCAATAAACGCATTCTTAGAAGCGGACATTTTCAAAGACGTTGTCAATAAGGTGTTATTAAGCTGAGTTTAGACGTGCAAGTTTTGAGACATATGTACAAGTATATGCAAGAAAGAGATGTAGATATTTGATATTTGCCACTGGTGGAACAAGCGTGTAGAGGGCTAAGTCTTGCGGCCAACCGATTGGTGTCGGGCCACACATCAAAGGATCTTGGCGCCAATGGCCAACTGCGTTTACACGTTGGCGCTTCATTCAGTTTGTCGTCAGCCGTCAGAGAGGACAGTAGTGAAATATTTACGAAAATAATAAGTTTATCTATGCCAATAATAGTGTTGATTTTAGGAAATAAAATAACCTTGCAAATGTTTAATGTATTGCCTAAAAAAGATAAATGTGCTTATCAGAATATTCAAAAGTTTGTTAATATTTCAAACGGGGTTATTATTTTTTAATCAAATTTTGCTGACAACGTAAATGACCTAGAATTTCCTAGCCTTTTCCATTCTACGTCCAACTTTCATGAAGAGCCAATGCCAAGTGATTGGTTCGCCAATGTGTAAGCAGCGACTCTTATCTTGGCCAAGGGGTTCTACCAAGGGTTGGTGGAACCGTTGGCCACATGTGTACAGCGGCCGTTACCTATAGTTGCGTCTCAAAACTTGCAGCAATAACTTGCTGGTCTAAACTCAGCTTTAGTAGATAGTCTCGGAAAAAATCGTGCCTCTGATTCGATGGCTCATTGCATCTATTATCCCGCATTGTGCGTGACAGAGAGGCGCTACAACATATGCTAGCGGCGGCCATTAGATATATTTAACTGTTAACATTGATAGCCCACAAAATGGCAACACCAGTCGTGCATTTACAAATACGCGACGTGATTTGTTCGTATTGTCATGTTAATAAAGGTTAGATTTGACAACAGTTGACGCTTGATATCGCGAAACGTTTCGCCATCTAGTTCGACAGTCAAACTCGGGCATGATTTTTTCTTTAGGTTACTCACCTTGTCTACAGCACAGTATAATAAAGAGTACTATATACTAGTACCAGTGTCCGAGGTGTGTCTACAGTCACTGTTTAAACGAAAAAAGTCGCACCTGTACTATAGTCTAAAAGTCAGAATTCAGAATAAAATCTTTAATTATGTAACTTTCACAGTTGTATAATCTATTATAATTCCATTGGTGTATGTAATTGACGTATTGTATAAAATCTGTTCTATTTAAAAAAACTATTAAATTTTTATGAAGTAATTATATGCTCACTATTTAGCTGTCTTACAGTTTTTTATTTATTAAGAAATGTAACATTAGCACCCTGAAGTCCCTGAATCACACTCTCAAGTCTCAAATATAAATCTGATAAGACCTTGATTTTCTTTAGTTTATGATTTGAATGCTAGGTGATTCCATTATGTATAGAAAAATCACGTTTGTTCTTAAGGTAACCACAGACTAGACTCGAGTTTTTGATGTACTGTGATATTTACTAAAATCCAGAATAAATTCTTGACATAGATTGTGCCAATGTCCAGACGTCCCACAATGTGCGAGAGGCATCTATAGGTACATTAGGTACCTATTAATTTAAGAAATTAATAATAAAGCTATTATTTCCTATAAAATGGTTTCTGAAAGTTGGAGATAGGTGATGTAATAGGAGAAATTTCCTTACAAAAAAAAATTGTGGATACAAAAAACTCGAAGTTAAAGAAAAGAAAACAAGTCATGTTTAACCAGCTATAATGGTGACATTTCTTTTATAACATTCCAAGCTGCATAATGGAACTCCAGTTTTGGAACAATTATACTTCTTGATGTTTTCACAACCTTCAGCTCCACATCTGATAGGTTTAGGTGGCTCCCTCGGAGGCATTGCTTCAAGCGGAAATGGTAACCCAGGTGGCATAGATAATGATATCTCTGTTGCACTATTTTTATACATTATCATGGGCTCTTGCCTCTTGGCAGGCTTGCCTTTTTGAGAATTTTTCAGGTTTTTGGATTCCTGCTTTTTAAGTAGGCGGTCCATTGTTTTCTTTTTATCCTTTTCACGTTTTTCATCTGCCAGTTGCTTGCGCTTTTGTGATTTGATAGCTGCTTTTTGTATAGCTTCTGCGGTCATGACTTTTTCTTTGTAACCAGAGGGCAGTGCAAGCAGCACTTCACCTCCTGGACTGGTATCTTTGTCTGTTCCCCTTTCGTACATAGCCCTTTGTCTGGCAGTCATCATTTTGGGGTCTTTTGGTTTGATTTTCTTCAGTTCTTCATCAACCTGTGTAAAAAAAAATCAAAATTTACATACAAAGTGAAAAGCTTTTTATAAGTAGCAACAGTATGATATACCTAGAAGGTCATAAAATTAACTAAATTCAAATAATTTCGTTCATAGTGTTCGTAAATAATTTAGTTCACGCGATCATGAGGAAGCGGTGTAGCTCAATGTTGAGGAGGTGGCGCGCCAGCTCGAATGCCATCCTGTGCACGCTGGCTGACCGGTGGGACTCACCGTTGCTGAGGCATTGGGTGCAGCTACATGCCCCAATGTGTGTAAATTTATATTAATTTTAATTTTGTCTCTTTACTAACCCTAGATCTAAGTGTTAATGTATTACTAACAAAATATGGACTTTTGTTCGAAATAAATGCAATTTATTATTATTTATTATTATAGTACTGCAATAACATTTTAATAGAATTTTTATTAGTGTACATAATTTATTAACTAGATTATTACCTCTTCTAGTTTTCCAGATTTGATAGCATCTAGCCATCTTTCCTCCTCACTGGACGTCCCACTGTCCCTTCCTTTCTTTTTCTTCTTAGCCACCACTTTAGGTGGGGTACTTGAGGATGAGCCCGGCATGGATTTCCTAGAGTCGGAAGAAGACTTCATGGTTTGTGCTTTTAGTAAATCTGCAGCGGACGTTCCCGGAAGGTCTCTGCCGACCTTCATTTTAGACTTAAAGGACTTGTCCATAACATCTTCGTATGAGACGTCAATTGATGTATCACTGTCGTAATCATTCTCAAGTTTTCTCTTCTTGTGCTTCTTATGTTTGTGCTTTTTATGCTTTTTCTGGGGCGGTGTATCTGAAAATTTTGTCTTATTTATATCCTTAAGCTTGCAAAATAGTTAAGAGACTAACAAAGATGTAACAAACAATGCTTTACCTATAACGATTTCATCTTCTGTGGTACTTGGTTCGCGCAATCTACGTACCATCGTTAATTAATTTTGCTGCTAAACTGTCTAAAAAATATAGCGACGCTCGTAATAGAATAGACTGAAACAATATTATTGCGTCGCGATCCAAACGATTCCGATAAATAAAAGACGAGAACTGTCAAGTGTCAAACTCAAATGTCAGTTCGTATCTGTCAGTGCGAAAGTATGTTCAAGTTGTGTTTTACCCGTGGTTACGATCACCTTTCTCTCTCAGTGATAAGGTTCAATTTAGTATGGCAAAAAATGTGATTCCACAATCTAGTTCAATAATTCTAAATATATGGTTAACCATTCCACAATCTAGTTCAATAATTCTAAATATATGGTTAACCATATATTTAGAATTATTGAACTAGATTGTGGAATCACATTTTTTGCCATACTAAATTGAACCTTATCACTGAGAGAGAAAGGTGATCGTATCAAACTAGCGAAAACGGTCCACATGAGAGGGCATTGTTTGGGCTGGTGTCCCTCTCGCACGTGTTGCCAGTGTTAATGAGGTTACCATAGTAGTAGTATTTTTATCTGTATATTACCTGACTTTATGGCCGGCAACAGACAGTCTTAATTTCATAATCTTAAAAAATCATAATCTTATGAAATCAGATCGAGTGCACGGATTCCCATACAATTTCGCAACTGTCTACACACAGTCTTAATTTTTAAGATTATGAATTTTTTCAGATTGATCTGACAGATTGCGAATAATTTGAATTTTAAGAATGTGTGTGGCAAGGCAGTCAATCTTATTTTATAAGATTATGATTTTTTAAGATTATGAAAATTAAGAGGCCTTATTCCTAAAGACGAGCGTTTTTTGCAAAATAGAACCTTTTTCATTCAAAATTATAAAGAAACTATAAATGATTATTAAAAAAATGATAATGTTCCTAAAAGTACATATCTTAAGCTAGAAAGTCAATTAGTACTACTTTAAAATATGTCTTTTTATACTTCAAAAAAATCAGTTTTTTCGGAAGACGTTTTCAATTTTCATAGTGGGATAGCTCGTTTAGAATCGTGATTGTGCTGTTAAAAATGTTATTTGGGGTAATAAATGATCACAATCCTATTTGTTATATCCTGTACGAGTTAGCTAATACTTTGACATTTTAAGATTTACTTGAAATGGTGAATAAATAACCTTCCGTATCCTCCCCATTTTTTCGATAAAAAGAGGTTTACATTATGTATTTTTCCTGCGATTCCTGCATTTTTTGTAACTCTTAAATAATATTATCCTAAACTAGAACTTCTTATTGACCTATAAGAAAAAAATCATACATATAAGACATACCTTTCTGTCGATAGATATGTTTTTAAAACACCTAAAATTCGAATAAAAGACACTGTGCTAACGCGAGCCCGCTCAGTCTGCGCCGAGCGCTCGAAGACAACGGACCTGCGTTTGATCGTCCGGCGCACCTAGCTTTCGTAAGCAGCTCGATAGTTCCGAGAAGTGCCGTAAACTGCGACTAAACAAATCTTGATCCTTTTTACACCTTATGCAATTTTAGCATTCGACATGCTTTTCATATGATTTTGGATTTTAAGTTATACGTGAAGTTTGTTGAGAGTTTGAATTATTATTATATTTTGGGACCAGGATGAGGTTCTGGTTCTCATGATGATGGAGTCAGGCAGGAGATGTTCAACAGAACTGCTATTCTACTTATCATAACTCCGCCATGTTTGGGCTCATTAGATTTGGGCTGATGAGCACCATCGATCTAGATGAGGTCCAAGGTCTCATGATGGAGTCAGGAGGTGGTCAACAGAACTGCTATTCTCCTCATCATAACCCCATCATGTTTGGGCTCATTAGATTTGGGCTGACGAGCACCATCGAACTAGATGAGGTCCAAGGTCTCATGACGGGGTCAGGAGGTGGCCAACAGAACTGCTATTCTCCTCATCATAACCCCATCATGTTCGGGCTCATTAGATTTGGGCTGACGAGCACCATCGAACTAGATGAGGTCCAAGGTCTCATGATGGAGTCAGGAGGTGGTCAACAGAACTGCTATTCTCCTCATCATAACCCCATCATGTTTGGGCTCATTAGATTTGGGCTGACGAGCACCACCGAACTAGATGAGGTCCAAGGTCTTATGACGGGGTCAGGAGGTGGCCAACAGAACTGCTATTCTCCTCATCATAACCCCATCATGTTCGGGCTCATTAGATTTGGGCTGACGAGCACCATCGAACTAGATGAGGTCCAAGGTCTCATGATGGAGTCAGGAGGTGGTCAACAGAACTGCTATTCTCCTCATCATAACCCCATCATGTTTGGGCTCATTAGATTTGGGCTGACGAGCACCATCGAACTAGATGAGGTCCAGGGTCTCATGATGGAGTCAGGAGGTGGTCAACAGAACTGCTATTCTCCTCATCATAACCCCATCATGTTTGGGCTCATTAGATTTGGGCTGACGAGCACCACCGAACTAGATGAGGTCCAAGGTCTTATGACAGGGTCAGGAGGTGGCCAACAGAACTGCTATTCTCCTCATCATAACCCCATCATGTTCGGGCTCATTAGATTTGGGCTGACGAGCACCATCGAACTAGATGAGGTCCAAGGTCTCATGATGGAGTCAGGAGGTAGTCAACAGAACTGCTATTCTCCTCATCATAACCCCATCATGTTTGGGCTCATTAGATTTGGGCTGACGAGCACCATCGAACTAGATGAGGTCCAGGGTCTCATGATGGAGTCAGGAGGTGGCCAACAGAACTGCTATTCTCCTCATCATAATCCCATCATGTTCGGGCTGACGAGCACCATCGAACTAGACGAGGTCCAAGTTCTCATGATGGAGTCAGGAGGTGGTCAACAGAACTGCTATTCTCCTCATCATAACCCCATCATGTTTGGGCTCATTATAAATATGTGGAAGGTCGTTAATAATAATAAATGTTTTATTAGGGTACCCCTATATGTAAAGAGGGGGCAGATATTTTTTTTCATTTCAACCCCAACGTGTGATATATTGTTAGATAGGTATTTAAAAATGAATTAGGTTTTACTAAGATCGATTTTTGATAATTTTCATATTTTCGGAAATAATCGCTATAACTTTTGAACCATATGTTTAAAAATATGAAAAAAATCACAAAAGTAGAACTTTACAAAGACTTTCTTTGAAAATTTGTTTTGAACTTTATAGGTTAGTTTTTGAGAAAAATACGGAAAACTACGGAACCCTACACTGAGCGTGGCCCGACACGCTTTTGGCCGGTTTTTATTTTATTTTAATACTTTTCTGTGCTATTCATACATAGCCATCCTAGGGGATTCAGTATTGACAGCTTCTTTTTTTTTTCTTTCTGCATATATTTGTTTCCGCTTTTAAGTTTATTGTAAATAAGACTGCTTGCACTTACATTGAGATTATAATTACATAATGCTATTAAATTAAATCTAATGAAGCGTTGTTTTATTTCCTAAATCTCAAAACCCTTTAAATTGAATATGTATAGTAATGAGCAAAAATTTTACCGCAGGCTTTCCAAACCGACGATGCTTGATCAGCTACTTTTAGAACGAACATGTACACCGTGTCCAATAAGTCCGAATACTCACATTTTACCTCAGTTCTAAAGATATAGGGATCACAGGCCATCAAATTCTTATTTAAACTAAAGAGTATATTCCTTTTAATAAAATACAAGCACAAAGTTCATGAAATTTCCGAAGTGTCTAAGAAAAACAAAGAGGTAAAGTGCCAACAAAATACTTGCTCGGCACGCAGGTGACGAGTTATTTTTTATAAGCAGAATCTGTATGTGATAAAACAGACGCCACGTGTCCAAAATAAACTATTATGGGTACCGAGGATAGATAACGTTCCGGGAAACTAGAAAAATGTGCCTAGGTTCCAGAGCTCACCATCGGCCCAGGTGTGGGATGCAGTATGTAAGCGAGGTAAACTACCTTCAGTACTTACAGATAAAAGCGTTAAAATCAACGTTTTTTTCTTTAAAACCAAGGTTTTGGAGAATAAAATGCCTTAAAGTTAAAAAGGATGCTTGGGAATGAGTATCATGTGTCCCAACAAGACGCACCTCCAGCACATTCGGCAAATGGTATTCTAGCGTAGTTTCAGACTAATTTGGCAGTTTTTTATCCAAAACATGAGTGGCCACCCAGGCCTCCAGGTTTAGGCGTATTAGACTACTTTGTATGGTCATACATGCTTTGAAGACTAAATTTTTATAAAATCATAAACCTAGATCATTTCAAAAAGATTATTGAGAGTATTTGGGATGAAATGTGAAGAAAACGGTGCGTGCCGCGTGTGATCCGTTTGAGAAGCGTTTGAGGCTGGTAAACAAGTTAATGCTGGAGTTATTCCAAAACATTTGTTGTGAATGTAGTAAATAAGAGTGCCATTCATAAAATATAATAATAATGTAGTAACTATTTGTTCATTTTGTTTTATTGGCTATTTGTGCTGTATTCAAACTTATTGGACACGGTGTACATATTTTGATTTTCACCCTTTAAAATGTTTCTAAGACGCAATGTTTTGCAAATTTGGTCACGTCATGCACAGTTATACTGTGGAATGAATTGTCGCCAGCGGTATTTCCGGACCAATGCGACCATCAAACCTTCAAGAAAAGAGCGTACATCCATCTTAAAGGCCGGCAACGCACCTCCAACACTTCTGGTGCTTCTGGTGTCCATGGGCGGCAGTGATCGCTTACCATCAGGCAGCCTATCTGCTCGTTTGCCTCCTATCCCATAAAAAAACTTTTAATATTTTTTAAGAAAAAAAAAACCGCCGCCTTTCGGGTTGTGGTGAAAGCTACTTGCGAATGTTGGATTATGTAGAAATGTGTAGGTATTTTTTAAAACTACTTTTAATGCTTTAATTATTTGATGGCAACACAAATCAATATACGTATAACGCTAAGGTTTGAGGAGTTTCTCAATTCCTCATGAATCCGATTATAAGAAATCGAAGCTTGACAAACTTTGACTTGAAAACTCAATAATTATGCTTAACAAACATAACTAAATAAATGTCACTGTTCTGAACTTAAATGCATGCTTTTCTTACAAAAATACCAAAGTCACTATGAGTGTGCCGTTCAGATTTGAGGAGTTCGGTTCTGACCATCATCAGCAGTTCCACTGCACCAAATGTCACTGTTCCGGACGTAAGTGTATGCTGTTCTTATAAAAATACCAAAGTCACTATAAGCGTGCCGTTCAGATTTGAAGAGTTTGGTTCTGAGTGTTCTGACCATCATCAGCAGTTCCACTGCACCAAATATCACTGTTCTGGACTGGACGTAAGTGCATGATGTTCTTATAAGAATACCAAAGTCACTATAAGTGTTCCGTTCAGATTTGAGAAGATCGGTTCTGATCTGACCATCATCAGCAGTTCCACTGCACCAAATGTCACTGTTCTGGACGAAAGTGCATGCTGTTCTTATAAAAATACCAAAGTCACTATAAGCGTGCCGTTCAGATTTGAGAAGTTCCGTTCTGGCCATCATCAGCAGTTCCACTGCACCAAATGTCACTGTTCCGTACCTAAATGCATGCTGTTCCTTTAAAAACACAAAAATCACCATACGTATGCCTTTCAGATTTGAGGAGTTCCCTCGATTACTCCAGGATCCCATCATCAGAACTGGGTTCTGAGAAAAATGGGACCAATCTGAATTCATATACATTCAATAATTTTTTTTAATCGGTCCAGTAACAACGGAGATATCGAGGAACAAACATAAAAAAATGAAAAAAATAAATAAACATACAGACGAATTGAGAACCTCGACGAGGCGACGGTTAAAAAGTGACACATCATGAGCAGTTCCAATGCACCAAATGTCACTGTTCTGGACGTAAGTGCATGCTGTTCTTATAAAAATATGAAAGTCACTATAACTGTGATAATTTCCGAAAATATTAATATTATCAAAAAACGATCTTAGTAAACCCTTATTCATTTTTAAATACCTATCCAAAAATATATCACACGTTGGGGTTGGAATGAAAAAAAAATCAGCCCCCACTTTACACTTTACACTAATAAATTTTTTTTCCATTTTTCATTTTTGCACTTTGTTGACGTGATTGATATACATATTGTTACTAAATTTCAGCTTTGTAGTGCTTACGGTTACTGAGATTATCCGCGGACGGACGGACGGACGGACGGACGGATGGACAGACAGACATGGCGAAACTATAAGAGTTCCTAGTTGACTACGGAACCCTAAAAAACAGAAATCACTATTAAACTATTCTCTAATATCAAGTTCCTAACTAAAATTTTCCTAATAAAAAAAAAAACAAATTGATCCCGCTACAAACTTTCACCCCCTTTTTCCCTCTACTAGAGGTGTAAATTTTCATAATCGATTCTTATCTCTTCGAAATTTTGTTAATGCAATCTATACAAATTTCGACTTTCTAGCTTTCGTAGTTTCGGCTCAGCGGTTGTTGAATCAATCAATTAGGAAACCTGAATTTATATATGTACATGTAGACTAATACTATACTTTTACTACATTCATATATCTTATTTACTACTACCATACCATGAATATGAAATTAAATAAAGAGTCCCCATATAAAATTGAAAATTATGTTATTAGCAATTTAATTCAAAACTATCAAGATTATTCGTGTCTGCGTTGAAACGCGCGTTGAGTTGCCGGTGCTCGCGTACCGAGCGCCAACGCCATCTATCGATGGCCGTTTCGTGAAATTGATGAGCGCTCTAAGGAGTAAGGGGTCTTAAGACTGTCTGTTGCCGGCCATACTTCTTATATTATTTTAGGGTTATATTCAAACTAGGGTTTCGATATATTTCAAAGAATTGGAAAATAATTATAATGTAATTATTTTGATGCCAATAAATCAAAGACTTTTATAATTAAAAAATATGTTCAAATGGGTATTAGTAGATTTGGTAGTAACTTTGAAAATTGACTGGTATCCCCAATGTATGACAGTGATGACGTCACTGAATAATGTTGACATTGTCGGTAAGTGCGAGAGGGACACCAGCCCAAACAATGACCTCTCACGTGGACACACTTTTTGACCTAACTACTCATTCTGGTTTATCTGTAATTCTGTGGTTTTAACTGTATAAATGTATACCAGATAAATTCTCGTATTCTAGGACGGTATCGGACGGGCATACAGGATCGCGGTCTTTATAACACATTACATTGCTACCAACTTATCATAACAAACAATAAAATCAAAAATAAAATTCACACACTCACACAATAAATAAAAGACCGGCCAAGAGCGTGTCGGGTCACGCTCAGTATAGGGTTCCGTAGTTTTCCGTATTTTTCTCAAAAACTACTGAACCTATCAAGTTCAAAACAATTTTCCTAGAAAGTCTTTATAAAGTTCTACTTTTGTGATTTTTTAAATATTTTTTAAACATTTAGGAGCGATTATTTCCGAAAATATTAATATTATCAAAAAACAATCTTAGTAAACCCGTATTCATTTTTAAATACCTATCCAACAATATATCACACGTTGGGGTTGGAATGAAAAAAAATATCAGCACTTTACATGTAGGGGGGGGGTACCCTAATAAAACATTTTTTTCCATTTTTTATTTTTGCACTTTGTTGGCGTGATTGATATACACATTGGTACCAAATTTCAGCTTTCTAGTGTTTACGGTTACTGAGATTATCCGCGGACGGACGGACGGACGGACGGACGGACGGACGGACGGACGGATGGACGGACGGACGGACAGACAGACATGGCGAAACTATAAGGGTTCCTAGTTGACTACGGAACCCTAAAAACATCGGCCGACAATTACATGTGATCTGAGACATTTCATATTTCAGTGGCGTAGTACTATTGGTGTAAAGATTTACACCAATAGTAGATTGTAATCTACTACGGCCCTCCTCTAAAATTTCCTCAGATTTTGCCCTTCAATAGCCCACCACTGGGCTAGGCTTTGAAACAGTGGTTGAGGATTCAGTCAATATACATATATTATTCTTCGCAGTCATTTACGACTGCGTAAGGGGCCACTGAATCTTGAGTAGTTTCATGTGCTCTGCCTACCCGTTTATGGGATACAGATGTGATTATAAAAGCTTACACTTATAGTGTAAATCCTTTGGCAGACACTGATGCCAAGATCATATTAAAATCTCAACTCTGGTTTTTAGTCGAAATAATAGGTTCTCTTTTGAATTTGATCAGAATATGATCAACAATCGACTTGAAACAACATGCTATCAAATGAATACATATCTTACGAAGGAGGTAGGAACCTATATTATAATATAAGGTGCATTTGGGTAATTCCGAAAGTCCTCTAATTTCGAAAGTCGCACAAAAGTCACCATTATTTCCAACATTTCAAGATTCCCCTTTCGGAATAACAGAGCATTTCTGTCATTCGGAATTACCCTAATTACCTTAAGGTAAACATAAAACATTGAAACAGTTTTATATCGATTGAAGTACATTTCTTAAGGAATGGTAACCTTCAATAGCTGATAACCAGCTCACTGGGCAGGATTATAAAACGACCACCGAAACGCGCCGAGTGGGCACCTAATTGGATGGAAATCTCTGTCGAGTACCCTTACCGACCATCTGTTCGCGAAATACCCTGTCTAAACTGTCAGACAGTCTAGTATAACTTGAACCGGTTTCGTAACAGCTACGCCCTTAAGCACTAAGCAGGTCCAAATGTTTACTGGTTCGTCAACAATACAGTGATTTTGTGAATTTTCAAAGCAACAGGATATATGTGTATCGATAAATTCAGCTGCAAACTATTTATCGATGTCTTGTTTCAATAGTTTTGAAAGCAGAGAGACGAAGTAAAAAAAGATGGTGGGTTTATGTACATCTACCTACTTTCTCTCGAGGATTACATATTATGAGTTAGGAAGCAAACGAGTAATACAGGTCCACTGATGGTAAGCAATCACCGCCGTTCATGGACACCAGATGGGTTGGGGCTTAGATGAGAAATCGCTCTTTTCTGGAAGATTTCAAGGTCCTATTGGTCCGGAAATACTAAAGGCGGCAGTCCATTCTCCAGTTGTGAGGCTGTAGACTGTGTGAGGTAGGAAGTTTCTTAAGAAACGCACAGGTAGGAAAAAAGAATAGAGCCAATTTTATCGTGGACATGAAAGTTCCAGCTTGATTTTATTATTTAAATACATTAAGAACTTAAACATGTAATTAGGCTATTATATCTGAATTGTACCTAACTAAACTATCCGTGCCGTTTGACTTTATGAAAGTTTCCAGAATAATTTAACGAAGTTCAAAAGTTAAAGTCGAGAAAGACTTCATATTTCCATAAAGCAATTTTTTTTATCGAATGAATTACGACAAAAAGCTTTTATTAAGTTTCGAGTTCTTCGGTTATGATAATTTTGTCAATAACTCGGAAAGTTTTAATTACGTACCTACCTATTCATTCTGATAACGTTAAAAGTTCAAACTTAGTTTTTCAAATTTGAATTCACTAAGTTACAGGTGAATAGAGGTGGTCGGTTTTTATTTTTATGAAATTTCAGTTGATAACGGATTATAAATCAGTTTTTCAATAAAATTGAAAAATAGTAATTTGCGTTCCGCAATCCTAATTAAATTACTTACGTACGTAGTAACTAACGCCGTTGTGTTTTCAAAAAGGGTAACCACATGAAATTGCTCCTGTTTCAGTGCCACTCTTAGCCAATTAAGGGGTCGGAAAAAAACAAAATCGTGATATTGCAGAGACAGGTTGTCCGGCCATCGCCCTTTTCACGATTGACCCTATATCCTACAGTCAATTCATGATTGTGCCTAAATGATTAACTTGCCAATAAGAACTTGTCAATGACTGTGTTCGCGACGCGAATCATGTTAATAACAAAATATAATATTATAATAAAATATCAAGTTAAGTAAATTTAGAATCGGCCTTTCGGCCTTGTGCCTCGGGTGGACCCGACAGCTCCCCGAATACGGTTTGTTTATGTAACGAATGAACGTAAATGTTGTTGGTACAAATTTTCGCGGTTTAAACGCAGGAAGTAACCTGACCCGTCGTATATTAATCTCTGGGGACCGAGTAGAGTTCGGTGTTGTGTTAATATGGCCGTATTTAAGTGACACGCACTGTACGTACGTAATTTTCTTCGGCGTTCCAGTTTGTTTTAAGGGAAGTTAAGAGTAATGGTGACGTTAAAAAAAATGTTACTATAATAGACGGTCAAACAAATTCTGGCAAAAATAATTTTTAAGAAAAAAAAACCGCCTTCCTTTGGGGTTCTGGTAATAAATACTTTCAAATGTTGGATTATGTTATCAATTCGTCTGTATATTTTTTAATGTATGTTATTCGATATCTCCGTCATTTCTGAACCAATTTTGAAATTTGGATGATTCTGAAGTACTTACAGATGAGAATGATTATCAGAACGGAACTCTAACCAGGGGCGGCTCACTCTTCATCAGCAGTTCCACTGCACCAAATGTCACTGTTCTGGACGTAAGTGCATGCTGTTCTTATAAAAATACTAAAGTCACTATAAGTGTGCCGTTCAGATTTGAGTTCCGTTCTGACCATCATTAGCAGTTCCACTGCACCAAATGTCACTGTTCTGGACGTAAGTGCATGCTGTTCTTATAAAAATAGCAAAGTCACTATAAGTGTGCCGTTCAGATTTGAGGAGTTCCATTCTGACCATCATCAGGAGTTCCACAGCACCAAATGTCACTGTTCTGGACGTAAGTGCATGCTGTTCTTATAAAAATACCAAAGTCACTATAAGTGTGCCGTTCAGATTTGAGGAGTTCCATTCTGACCATCATCAGGAGTTCCACAGCACCAAATGTCACTGTTCCGTACGTAAATTCATGCTGTTCCTTTAAAAACACAAAAATCACCATATGTATGCCTTTCAGATTTGAGAAGTTCCCTCGATTTCTCCAGGATCCCATCATCAGAACTGAGTTCTGAGAAAAATGGGACCAATCTGTATGCATATACATTCAATAAAAAAAAAAATTCAAAATTGAGAACCCCTTCCCTTGAGATTTGAAAGGCGGTTAAAAATGGCGCGAAATTCAAACTTTCTATGGAAATTAAACCTTCACCCCTACATTTTCATTCAACTTTTAAGCCAAGATTTGATTGACCGTCTTTATTTTAGTGGTGTGTTTTCTAATATAATCGATAATAATGAACTCTTCATGAGACGTTTTATAATAATCGACATGTAGGGATGCAGGTGTATACGTCCATAATGCATATTGTGTAATTATGAAAGTATATTATAATACGTATGAAAAGTGTTGATGACGAGCGTGTATTCGAATCCTACCGACTGCGCCATGTAGACTTTTTCCCCTCACTAGACGTGTTTTGTCCTTTAATACCAGCGGGTAAAAACGCATTTTATCCACTAAATGTAAAGTAATTGCACTTGAATAAAGTCAAATTAACTGCTTTAAAATTGATAAAAGTAGGTGAATAGTAATAAAGATGATTTACCACCTGTGGAACTAGGGCAGTGATAACGCATTTTTGCGTTGTAGTACGCTATAGTGAGGGGAAAATATTATGAACTTGGGTGCAAATTTATTTACTTATGTTAAAAAACAGTTCAGGATTTATTCTCAAACTCGCTTCGCTCGTGGTTCAATTATAGAAACTCAAGCTCGTTTTTCAAAACGTTAAAAACAGCTTTGCCCCCTTGTAAACAAATAACTATTTTTACATCTATTTACATATTTTTTATATTGCGAGTGTGATGAAAAACATTGTGTGTCTCGGGGATTATGAATATTACAAACTCGAGTCTTTAAATCGCTCCAGCCAGCCGTCGCGATTTAACTAACTCTCGTTAGTAATATTCACCTTCCTCCCCTTGTTGCACAATGTATATATATTAAAGAGAGCGTGCCATATCTTGCCTGCTGTCATGCACATCGCTAAAACCGACTGCATCATTTCATTTGAAAGAAAACTGAAAAGTATTGGTATATATGATACTAGCTTTTTCCCGCGACTTCGTTCGCGTTAGAAAGAGAAAAAAGTTGCTAATGTCACTCTCCATCCCTTCAACTATCTCCACTTAAAAAATCACGTCAATTCGTCGCTCCGTTTTGCCGTGAAAGACGGACAAACAAACAGACACACACACTTTCCCATTTATAATATTAGTATGGATGATAGTATCAAAAAACTTACTTTTAACCCTCGACGCAAAAACGACGGGGTGTTATAGGTTTCACGTGTCTGTCTGTCTGTGACATCATAGCTCCTGAACAGATGAAGCGATTAGATTTAGTTTGGTTGTTCAGTACAGGATCCCCGCTCCGTCTTCGCATTCGAAGGCTCTAATATCTCTACGGGTACCTCTCACCCTTACATATTGTAAGTTTTTGCGTATTATACAACTATTTCGCTTCGCTCGCGTTAGAGGGAGACAAAAAGTAGACTATGCCACTTTCCATCCCGTCAACTATCTCCACTTTAAAAATCACGACAATTCGTCGCTCCGTTTTGCCGTGAAAGGCGGACAAACAAACAGACACACACACACTTTCCCATTTATAATATTAGTATGTATTCAGCTTCACAATAAAGCACGGTCTGTAAAGCGTTCCGTATCTCGTCTGCTGTCATCCACAGTGCTGGAGGCGACCGCATCATTTACGTCTAGCGAGTCGTTAACCGACCGCAGGTTTTATTCTTACTCAAATAAAACTTCTGATTTTTTTTTAATACTACATCGGTGGCAAACAAGCATACGGTCCGCCTGATGGAAAGCGGTCACCGTAACCTATGAACGCCTGCTACTCAAGGAGTGTCACATGCGCGTTGCCAATCGATTAGAAGCTTGTACACTCCCTTTTGCTGTGTTAAGTACACAGCAAAAAAGAGTGTACAACTTCCAAGGAGGGTTCGGGTTGCTGACGACTCAAAGAACAATAGATGGAACAAATTAGTTCCGTAGATCTTTCCGTCACCAGCACACCGCACCCTCGTTGAGCTCTGGCAACCTTACTCACCGGCAGGAACACAACACTATGAGTAGGGTCTAGTGCTATTTGGCTGCGGTTTTCTGTAAGGCGGAGGTCCCCATGAAAATATGTTGAATTTTGCCTCGGTTTAATGACACGTAAGTAAATATTTCAATTTCAATCTTATCAAACCGAACAATCTAGAACGAAAGAAATATCGCGCGTACTTTTCTTGTACTCACCTTACAAAAGAAATCTCAGCATAAATTAAATAATAATAATAGCGTACAAAATAAGGCCCAAAGTGTTAATAGAAATTGCCCTATACCGTAAAAAAGGTTGCGTGCATTGGATAAATTTTCACCGGCCGAAGCCACAGGGTTGCCACCTGCCAAAGCTTTCAACATACCTACTAAATATGACGAGGAAAACAATTTTCACACACATATACATCGTGTGCCTACAAACACACGCATGTACAGTCAGCGTCAGCGTCATGAAACAACGCACCAAAAGTATCTGACATCCTAATAACTTTTCTCAATATACACTCGGGTGCAAAGAAATCGGACCACCCCAGCATTTTTACATTTTTTTCCATTACTGTAAAAAGTGTAAGTCCTACCTCAAAAAATGTAATACCACGTGATAGGTAATTTTCTGCCCTATCAAATGACACCAACAGTTTGTGGGGGTGAATATTGGGTAAAATGTGGATGGGGAAATCACCCCCCTCCAATTTTCTCTTTGACGCTTGCCCTAATTGAGCACTTGCCATTGGTCATAAAACCCGTAATTACCAT
This sequence comes from Leguminivora glycinivorella, assembly GCF_023078275.1. Classification (NCBI taxonomy): domain Eukaryota; kingdom Metazoa; phylum Arthropoda; class Insecta; order Lepidoptera; family Tortricidae; genus Leguminivora; species Leguminivora glycinivorella. The sequence goes on from NC_062977.1 coordinate 15,017,696, forward strand.
TGTTTATGCATCCTCCGTAATCGATACGTCTTCCTGAACACTGGTCTCATCAAATTGACCTGAAAAACTGAAAAAAAATGGATATCACTGAGACTGAAGCTGGTCAAGCAGTTGCCCTGTTGCAAAGTGGGCTTAGTCAGCGTGAAGTGGCTCGCTAACTGAATTTATGGAAGTCTTCAGGTCAACGTGTGTGTCACGAGATTTCAAAAGGACCATCTTAGGCTCTCCAGAAGACCCGAAACAGGCAAAGGTCGCTGTACTTCAGAGAGAGATGACCCATTTATCGTTGTTACCTCTCTAAGAAATTGTCGACTGAACGGTGTTCAGGTCCAGCAAAAGCTTTAAGAGACCAGCACTGTTTATGTCAGCCGATGGACTGTTAGAAGACGACTAAAAGAAAAGAAATTGACAGCACACAGACCTGCAAATGGCCGAAAACTCCCCACAGACCACCAAATTGCACGACGCGTCTTCGCTCAGGAACATGAAGGTTGGACGCTCCAGCAATGGAGGACCGTACTTTGTTCCGACGAGTGCAGGATAACTTTATTCGGTAATGATGGACGGGCACAAGTCTACCGAAGGCCTGGAGAGCTGTTTTCTCAATGCTGAATCGAGGAACTTGTTGTCTATGTTGGAGGATCAATAATGGTCTGGGGAGGCATTTCCTTGGAAGCGAAGACGGACATTGTTTTTATCACAGGGCCAGGTACCATGCCGAATCCGGGTGGTTGGACTGCTCGTCGGTACATTGAGGAAGTCCTGGATGAACACGTGGTCCCATTCGCGGGTTACATCAGCGACAAGTTTATCCTGATGCAAGATAACGCTCGACCTCATACGGCCCGGATCACTAAGGAGTACCTGGAGGAGGTCGGCATAGGGGTTATGGATTGTCCAGCACGAAGTTCAGACCTGAACCAGTTCGAACACCTATAGGACAAACTGAAAAGAAGAGTCCAGGCCAGATTTCCCGCCCCTGAAACCATAGTGGAGCTGCGGTATGCAATTGAAGAAGAATGGACGGGCTTCCCTCAAGAAGTCGAGGTAAAATTGATATGGTCGATGAAAAACCGCATGATTGCTTATCATACGGCTAGAGGAGGCAATACACATTACTGAAAAGCTGAAAATTGTTTTAATTTTTCCTGATTTTCCTTGGAACCACAATTTTCCCGTTAGGCATACGGTTTACTCCATGTACGCATTTTTAGGGCAGCAACGTTCGAAGCCCTGAAAAACTGAAAGTGTTGGACGGAAACTTTTGAAAAGCATATGAATTTGTAGAGGAAAACCTTATTCATTTGGTATATAACACATCGCGATCTTGCTTACAGTTTTTACAAAAATTCAAGAAATGTTAAAAATGCAGGGGTGGTCCGATTTCTTTGCACCCGAGTGTATAAATCAGTACAGTCGGTACAGTCAGAATCTGAACGGTAAAACTTTGATTATTCTTTCTATGACACACATTTTTGGTTAGCGGTTTTAAAAAGGTAGGTGCTACCAAAGACATGTATAACTCCGTATAGACAGATAAAGTCTAAGAAGAAAACGTACCTCAGTACCATACAGAAAAAGGTACGGTGGCATTACACCTTTGGAGTACGCTTAGCTAGATGACGCTAATATTAATATTTTACATTTTAACATATATCAAGCTAAGAATATGGGCCAAATTGTCAAAACTGAGGTTCAAAAGTTTTAAGCTTGTGTCCAGAGATGGCAGTCTATACACTGTGATTACACATTTTACTTTGACAGTAACTCTCTATAATACTTGATCCTCGTGTGTTTTCGCAAGTTGAACTACTCGCAGCTCAAATGAACAAACTCGTTTTTCAATTCCGCACTCGGCGTTAAAATACAACTTTGCCCCCTTGTATAACAAATAACTATTTCGTAGCCTTCTGTATTGGCGCAACAGAGCCAGACTGTATTTCGATCGGCGTCTAGCGTTATTTAATCCACTACATTGAATGCTGACTGTACCGCCCGAAGGTTTTCGTCAATGGCATCACGTTTAAAACCCCAAAGGGACCATTCCCTTATGTTTATGACACGGTACGTCGCTTGCATTCTGCGACCAACTTTTACATCTATTTTATGGGTAAAATAAAATGAGTTTCGTTCTTATAAAGCTTCTTATGCTGAGTGGAAGCGTGACGCATTGATTTATAGATATAGCCTTCAACGGTAGGACCAACTTCTCTATTTTTCGCAAGATTGGTGGCCTAGTTTGATCCCGGTTCGCACCAATGAGTTTTTCGGAACTTATGTGCGAAATGTCGTTTGATATTTGCCAGTCGCTTTTCGGTGAAGGAAAACATCGCGAGGAAATCGGTCTAATCCCAATAGTTACTCTTCGGGTTGAAATGTCAGATGCCAGTCGCTTTTGTAAAAACTGGTGCCTGCTCTAATTCTTCGGATTAGTTGTCAAGTGGACCCCAGGCACCCATGAGGTGTGGCAAATGTCGGAATAACGCAAGGAGAATTTTTCTGTAATTTCATTGTTTCAAGTCAAATATTGCAGCTGAGTCAGACCTACTTCCTAATATTATTTTTTATATATTTTTTTTTTATATTGGGGACACCTTACACAGATCAACTTAGCCCCAAACTAAGCAAAGCTTGTACTATGGGTGCTAAGCGACGATATACATACTTAAATAGATAAATACATACTTATATACCTACATAGAAAACATCCATGACTCAGGAACAAATATCTGTGCTCATCACACAAATAAATGCTCTTACCGGGATTCGAACCCAGGACCGCGGCATAGCAGGCAGGGTCACTACCGACTGAGCCAGACCGGTCGTCAAATTGCTCTGAAACTTCTAATTATGTAATTAGGTGGCAGTGTAAAATAACATTGGTACCAACTGACCTTGGACCTTGGTTATGATCGGTTGTTAGTGTTGTTAAACTCCCACTAGACTCCTTTCGATGTTTATTAAAAAACTTGTAACTTTTTTCAAATAAACGTTTTTCCCACAGACTCGCACCCCTATAAGAATATAACACGCCGTGATTATATACGCTGAAACTGTTCTAGAGCAAAGTTCCTTTAATTAACTTGACGCCAATCGCTCCCTGCATGTAATTACGTACACACTACCCGTCCTATTCATAGTGCATGTACCTACACTTACCTCTTACCAAAGACATATATTAACTCCGTATAGACAGATAAAAGTCTAAGAAAAAAACGTACCTCAAAACGATACAGAAAAAGGTACGGTGGCCTAGATGGCATTACACCTTTGGCGCTAATATTAATATTTGACATTTTAACACATATCAAGCTAAGAATATGGGCCAAATTGTCAAAACTGAGGTTCAAAAGTTTTAAGCTTGTGTCGAGAGATGGCAGTCTATGCACTGTGATTACACATTTTACTTCGACAGTAACTCTCTATAATACTCGATCCTCTTTGCCTCTTACCTACGCGGCCTAGCCAAAGTGACAATCGTTTGCCCAGGCTACACGAGGCGAAGTTTCAAGCTAGGATAGTAAGCTAGATTTTTACTAAACCGGTTGTTGACCCGGCTTGGAGCATGCTAGTACTGTTTACATGAGGCTTCTATTTTTTAACCGACTTTAAAAAAGGAGGAGGTTCTCAATTCATCGGGGAGCATGCTAGTTCTGTTTATATGAGGCTTCTAAGCTACAATTTATTTACTGGAGTGACGAGGTGTGGTCACCACGTTTATGTACTGGGTGGCCCAAATAGTATTTTATACAATCGTGATATAATACAAAGCTTTTCAGTCGAGTACCATGTTTAGGCCACGAAGCTTTGCTGAGTGGCCTAATAGTACGGTACGAGAGTGAAAAGCTTAATTATATCACTATTGTATACAATACTTTTTCTACGAGTCATCATCTTCATCATCAATGGACGGAAATATCATCATTCATGCAAGTTAAAATAAATGTTAATAGCGTCGTTCACTGTTGTATCAACATCGAATTACCTAGCAACCAATTGTTTGTAATAACCGTCTGATTGGCCGATAACGCGACAGATAAAAAAAAATGGGTTTCAGATGCCGACAAATTTGCCAGGTATCGCAAATTAGTATAGAAATTGTATGAAGTTCTATTTTTGAAATTATTACAGTTAACTAAAAGTCAACTATAATGAGATTATTATAGTTGAGTTGGAGCTGCCATAGAGTATCCAACACTGAAAAGTTAGCACTTATAGTTTAGTCTGTGGTGTCCTAATTGACAGATTACAGTCGACGAGTAGAAAAAATACGTTGACAAACGTTTGTATAATTAATTCTTTGTCCAGAATGATTGTCCTACAAATTAAAATGTGAAAAATTAATAGTTTTTGACCAAATAAATCGAATCGTCTTCAAAATATCCTCCTTCGGCTTTGAAGTACCTACAAACGAAAAATTAACGATATGCCGCTGCACCTCTAGTATGACTTTCGTCTAACTTATTGCACGTATAGCTTGTAAAATATTCTAATTTTTGTAATCAATAAACAGGCTAGGGTTTTAAGATTGATTGCAAACTATAATTTATAGTTTTAAGTTAGGTGAATTTACGTAAGTAGGCTAAAAAGTATCGAGCTTATGAATCTGGAAATAGTTATTTGTTATACGCAAAGTTTATGAATCTGGAAAAAAACGAGCAAGCGAAAGGATTCTATAGTTGAACCACGAGTGAAGTGAGTGGTTCGAGAATAGAATCCTGAGCTTGCGAGTTTTTCAACACACGAGAAGTTTTACACAAAATTTTTCCCCTCACTATAGCGAGGAAAGTACAACGCAAAAAACGCGTCTTCAGTAGTTCCACAGATGGTAAAACATCTTCATCAGTAGATTAATCCACTTTTATCAATTTTAAAGCAGAAAATTTGCCTTGTCAAAACTTTATCGACATGATAAAATGCGTTTTTACCCGCTGGTATACGTGTTGAAATGAGGGGAAAAAATCCATTGCAAATGGAAATGAATGAATACTGTTGAAATATCCATATACATTATATTATATATATATATAGGCCCAAAAAATATTTTCAGTAACTTCGATATTTTGGTTTATTTCAACATTTCCCTATTCTTTGTCAACGTTATTTTGGGCCACCCTGTAATTGTATTAGCCAACTGCGAAATAGCTTCACCGATCACATAAAGCTAGTAAACAAGCCAGGATAGTAAAATCAGTGGTGGGGATGTTGCTAGCCTGCAAATAGAACTCCTTTCTATTAAAAACCTGGCTTGTAAACTTGCTTACTAGATTAGAAATGAAGATAGTTTTGTCTACAAGAAGCCAGAAGTAATAGCTTGCTAGTAACACTAGTTTTCTATAAATATCCTAATTTCAAGCTATTAGGATTCCTAATAGCTTGAAAAACTCGCCTCGCGAGGTATATGTGGCGATTACAACTCGATTTGGTTCTGTCACGCCACTACAGAAGATAGGGAGAGTTCCTATAGTTTACGTTTATGAAGCGTAAGCGATGGTGACGTTGGCTAGGTTGTCCTGTCGTTTAGTGAAGAGGTTTGAGTATCATTTGGACGTGCGAAACGAAAGGGCTCGTTCATATGGCTTGTGTTCGTATTGATAGTAGTGCTCGTTGAGTACACGTACAAATAACATTCTACTTGCTTCGTTCCATTCAATATGGTAATATGTAGCTTGATTTTAGCCAAATAATCAGTGTGCGTAGCCGAATGAACAAACGCTCACGAAACGCGACCGACAGATAGCTACGATCTTTCGTAGCTATCTAATTATCTCTATCGCTCTTGCGTACTGGCGCGACAGAGCCAGACTAAATTTCTGCGGCGTTTCGGTGGCGTTACGCGTCGCAGAAATGCCATTCGGCTACGCCCCCCTGAAATCATTTATATTACTTATATACCTATATGTCGTATTCGGATTTGATTTTAATCAAACAAATGCCTATGGAGTCGAGGAAAATCGGACGTGAAATAACAATATTTATCTTATTTCCGTAACCCGCGTGATGGTGAACTGGCGTTGGGCAATATTGGGGTAGAAATCGATAGGGTTCATGTTTCACTCTGTAAAAGAAAACATCATTCTTCAAATATATAGGAAGAGATATCGTATCCGTATGTCAAGGAATATTTTATTAGGTGTTGAATATAACATTTTATCAATATAAGTATACTTACATTAGACGCGCATATTAAGATACATTTTGGTAATAAACAGGGTGGCTCATTAAAATCGGCCAGTATGGGAAAGTCTGAAACTATAAGACATACGAAGATTTGTTCTTCGGGTGGTCACTTCGAAAACCTACTATGATAAATTAAAGTATGTGAAAACAATGCATTTTATTCATTTTAGACATCATGTTTCTTAGAGTCATTTACTGCTTAAGACCCACACAAACGATATCTGAATAGAAATAGTGTAAGTTTATTTATTCAAAACAACCGGGTTCGATTCCCTAGCTGGGTATTTACAGTATTTTTTTCAAATGTATGAATGCAGTTTTTCTTTTTATCAAAATCGGTGACATGGTTCCTAAGAACAAATCTTCGTATGTCTTATAGTTTCAGACTTTCCCATACTGACCGATTTGAATGAGCCACCCTGTATAAAGTCACTTAAGCAGAAAGGTTGCTGATATTAGAGATAAACTTTGGTTACTACGATATGTTTATGGAAACAAATAACGGGTTGTCCACGAACGCTGTATAACCGTCCTTCCGGGCAAGCAAGGTAGCGTGGCGTCTGTGCGTTTTTAATCTGTTTCCATAGTTTTATTTAGAGTTCAAGGTTCTATATAGCTCGTGCTTTAAAATATACTTAAGTTATATGATTTATAGAGTCTGAAAAAAAGGCAGTTGTAGGTAATTAATCTAATTACTTTATGATTGACGTATCAATATAGGCAGATTATATTCTTTTAAAGATTTATGTCTCGAAAGTGACACTTAACAGTGATCTCAAGGCAACAAGAAATTTGTAGTGACGCCATCTACATTTGGCGTGCTTTTGGTATGATCTTCTTATATTTAATCTACAGAGTGTAACAAAAATGGTGGTGATCCGTTTAAGGGCGCACTCAGTATCGTATTCTTATCAGGAAAAAGTAGAAGAAAATTTTTTTTTCGCTAAAAAAATTTTCACTTTTGTATGAGCCGGGCCGCGCGAATCGGTCGAATCTCCATACAAAGATAAAAATTTTTTTTGCGAAAAAAATTTTTTATCCTACTTTTTCCTGATGAGAATATGATACTGAATACGCCCTTAAACGGATCACCACCATTTTTGTTACACCCTGTATGGTATGGGTTCTCAGTAAATAGTACACTCCGTAGCGTACGAGTACTTATCGTTCCTCCATATTCTCCGTACGGAGAGAGATAATTCCGGTACACTACGTAGTGAGAAAGTACACTAGTCTATGTGTCCAGAACGGTGCCGGAGCCGAATGGCATTTCTCAAGGTAGTCTGGCGCTGTCGCGCCAATACGCAAGAGCGATAGAGATAGATAGCTACGAGCGTTTCGTGAGCGTTTGTGCCATTCGGCTACGTACCCTCAAGTACCCTGATAGGAGGGTGGTGTCTTTGGTATAATTAGTAATTTCAGAAAAAAAGCTGCATAACTGGGAGCGTAGCCGAATGGCATTTCTCCGACGCCAAACGAAAACGAAACGCCACGCCAGTTAGTCCGGCTCTGTCGCGCCAATACGCACGAGCAATAGAGATAGATATCTACTAGTGTTTCGTTTCGTGAGCGTTTCGTGAGCGTTAGTGCCATTCGGCTACGCACCCTGCTATAGACACTGCTGGGATATGCAACGATAGTAAATGTAGTAGGTAAATAATACATATATTTTGCTGTTATTTTGTTTTTACTATTCCCGAAAGTTGAGGACATGAGAAAGTTTTGGTGCAACCCAAAATAATCAGCATGAGCGATATAATTTCAGAGCAGGAGGAACTGACCACTTTTGTTATTGCAGTGTTTGTGCGACCCGCAAACCGAATTTTACTTTGTTCAAAACTAAGTCCAATGGTCGGAAGCGAAACTCACTACCACATCGAAATACTAATGTAGCTAACTTTTGCCGACCGGTCTGGCTCAGTTGGTAGTGACCAAGCCTGCTAAGCCGCGGTCCTGGTTTCGAATCCCGGTAAGGGCATTTATTTGTGTGATGAGCACAGATATTTGTTCCTGAGTCATGGATGTTTTCTTTGTAAGTATATAAGTAATATAAGTATGTATTTATCTATTTAAGTATGTATATCGTCGCTTAGCACCCATAGTACAAGCTTTGCTTAGTTTGGGGCTAAGTTGATCTGTGTAAGGTGTCTCCAATATTTAATATTTTTATTTTTTTAAGTATAAAAAAATGTAGCTCGTTTTGATAGTAAAATTTAAATATTTGCAGGTGCATCATGCACTTCATGTTTGGGTGCCAACTTAGGAACAAACATTACAGGCAATTGACCCAAAGGCGAATGACATTTTGTGGTTTTGGTTGTTTAGTGATGATGAAAATAAAAAAAAAATAACCCTTTAAACGCCTTTAACTACGAGTAGTGACCACAGAGCATGTGACGTTGACTCTTTCAAGTAAGGTTACATGACATTCGCTTGGATCCCTGAGTTATGTCGGTGTTTGACAAAAAACGTTCAAACTGGCGAATGACACATCGCGTCTAATTACTAGTAATTACTTAATTCTTAATTCTTGTGGACTTTATTCCAAGTAGCAGGATGGCTGTCCCCAACAAACATTTACTTAATTGCCGTACAAACATGTCGGAAACGTCTGATACCCCATCGTCCTAATAGGAGCTAAAGAGACTTATAATTTATTCAGCACGCGTCCCTGCCGTTGCTGCCACTAACTCGCCGGAGACTAACTTTTTTCAATCATTCGCATTCGCATGATTTTTAAGAGAACCCATGCATCTTTAAAATGATCGCGCGAAGCTTAACTTTTTGAAAGCGCACTTTGAACGTGCTTATTATTTTTTGCGAGAACTTAGGTGATGTACATGGCCGGGACATGCTGTATTTTCGAGCACATGTTGGTGTTTTAGATATTTGAATATTTTAGGAGATGCAGAGAGCGCTCTCAGACCGGCGATATATCCACGGGTAGGATAATATGAAAATGGGTATGCTTACCGTGTGGGCATGTAGTATCTTGTACGAGCGTTGATTAGCTTAGTAAGGATGGACACCATACCTACCTACATAAATATTCTAAGTAGTAATAACTGGTCTAACTTTCATCCCCACCTCGCACTACCTTCCATTGGTCTGTCTGTGCATACAAAGTATGCAAACGAATACGTTACCATCATTATTCACCTTTTTTTTTTTTGACGAAGTGGGAATGCTGTTACGCACGATGTGTGGGACTCGCCGTTTCTTTCCCCTCCCCTGTCGAGAGGGGGGAAACTTGGCCCTACCCACTAAACCCACTCCGGCGTTCCATCCTCTTTGCCGTTCGTGAGGGCGCGCTGGGATCGATGTTGTCATCATGTCATTCACCACGGATCATTATTCACCTGCTTTTCATGCGTGAATCCAAACAATTCCCACGTTGTCCTTACAGTGTAGCAGTAAGGCCATGGATTGGATGCAGGCAGCGCGCCAAGCGGATGCTAGTGTTATCCTAAACAGCTCCAAGTTCATACATTTTGATCATATCGCTCGCCTCCGCCCGGCACTGTGGCCCCGTAGCCGAATGGCATTTCTGCGACGCGAAACGAAATCGAAACGCCGCAGAAATGTAGCCTGGCTCTGTCGCGCCAATACGCAAGAGCTATAGAAATAGATAGCTACGAAAGAAATATTATCGTGAGCGTTTGTGCATTCGGCTACGCACACAGTACATAAATGTCATTTTTGTGCAAAGCCGAAGTTTGACAGTTGTTCAGGGTCGAATAGTGTTGTTCCTTTCTAATGCGTAGCCCTATCGCCCTTAGCTTAGACTATTTAGGGTTATCAAAAATGGTGGGTTAACCCTCCATTTTCGTTAGTGCATGTGGCCCTTAGGGTTATCAATAAATTGAGTTATTATCTGTAGTAGCGCACGCAAACTCAAGTTGTGCCAAGCCTAATAAATGCTACGTAGAAATGTCAGTTGAAAGCAGCCGGAATTGCCCGGGAAAGTGCCCATCCACTGGCGGCTAGCTTCCTACGTTGCCTACGCCTCTCTCCGCGTACGTCCAGTCCATAGCCTTATAAGTAATCTGTACGCGGTTGTAATCAAATTGCAAATATCCGCGTGGACCAAATTAACGCTGTATGGAAGCCCACTCGTATTTCAAGAGGGACATCGATGTGATTCGGTTAAGCCTATTTTATGTGACGTGTTTACAATTTTGCTGCTAATTTTACACATGCGTAATTCGAGGCTGGTTTATTGCAGTGTTTTTCGGTTTATTTAGAAATTGGATTTAGCGCTACAAAAAAATATCATAGGTAGTACCACTACCAAGGATGATTTATACAGCGCGTAAACCTAATAAGGGCGATAAATGAAACCAGGCATATAATTCAATATTGTTATCATTAATTAAGAGGTGTTTTTGAGTTACTTTTAATTTTCACCCCATAATCAATTTTTGAAAAATTTCCCAGTAGCAATGTACTGTAACGTGGTTGCGATGACAATCAATGACAACTGTCAACGAGCGGTTAACGCGAGTGTGTTTGCATTACGTTGCGGGCCGAATTTTTTTGTATGGATAAAAAAAATATTTCAATTTTAAGTAAAAGTTATCTAATTCCATTTTTTATGTCCTATACTCACCACCGTTAAGAGGTTCGCCCGTATTCGGTTTACACCCTGTATAGGATTTGCAATCTTCATGCTAAGAATCGTACCTCGATTTTTTAGCGACACCTATTAAATATTGGGTTGGTAAGAAAGTAATGAGCGATCGATTGAATTCCACATAAAATTTTTGAGAGAGTTCTAGAATCTTCTATGGTCGAAAGTATATAAAGGGCGAGTCGCACAGTTTCTCGTCAGTCATTCACTAGCTGTCGCCGAGCTAATATAAGGAAGAAAATGGAAGAATTAAAAGTGCATGTAAGGCGTTGCTTACTATATGAATTTCAGTCTGGCCATTCAGCCGCCGAAGCAGTGCGTAATATATGTCAGCGTGTTGCTCCTGAAGTTGTGTCTGAGGCCACGGCGAAACGATGGTTTCAGCGGTTTCGTACTGGCGACTTTTCATTATCAGATCAACCTAAGTCTGGTCGACCGGTGAAGATTGATGTAGCCAAATTAAAAACCTTAATTGAAGGAGATCCGAGGCTAACGAGTCGTACTCTTGCTACCGAGTTAGGCTGCTCTCATGTCACCATAGAAACACATTTACACGAGTTGGGAAAAAACTACAAATACAGTGTTTGGATACCGCACGAACTTGATAGAGATCAACTAAACCGCCGTGCCGATATCTGCATACAACTTCTGTCTTTTCGCCGCACATTCAACTGGTTGGACCATCTTATCACTGGAGATGAAAAATGGGTCTTATATATAAATCACACACGCAAACGTCAGTGGCTAGCTCCAAACGAAAAAGGAATAGAGGCACCAAAAACAGAGCCTCACTCGAAAAAAGTTATGCTGTCCGTTTGGTGGGATATTCATGGTATTATTCACTGGGAACTCCTACCAAGTGGAATGACTGTTACCGCATCAGTATACTGTAATCAGCTTGAAAATTTAAACCAAAAAATCTGTCAGAATCGTCCACAGCATGCTAAAGTTTTTTCTTACACGACAATGCTCGCCCACACATTGCAAAAGTGACTCGGCTAAAGCTATTGGAGCTAGGTTGGAAAGTGATACCTCATCCACCGTACTCTCCAGACTTGGCACCTACGGATTACGCATTGTTCAGATCGCTAAGCAATGCCTTGAATGAAAAAAAGTTCGATGATCAAGCCCATCTACGACAGTACATAGCTGAGTTTTTTTAATCTAAACCTAAGAACTTCTTCGCCGATGCTATTCATTCTTTACCAGAATGATGGAGACAAGTAGTAGATAACGAAGGCCGTTATATTTTTGATAAATGATTAAAATAATAAATTAAATAAAAATTACAATATTGGTTATGATTCGCTCATTACTTTCTTACCAACCCAAATAACTAGATTGATGATGCCTACAATTTTTTTTTTCAAAATCTGTATTGACGTGATATCATGATATTAAAGAAGCATGTCATTTGTTCTTATAAAAAATAAAAACATGCAAAAATATTTGAGTAAAATATGATTTTGGCCACTTTCAGGCTGCGAAACAGCGTCACCCAGATTTTTTTTTAATTTTTTTTTAAATATTGGGGGACATCTTACACAGATCAACTTAGCCCCAAACTAAGCAAAGCTTGTACTATGGGTGCTAAGCAACGATATACATACTTAAATAGATAAATACATACTTATATACATAGAAAACATCCATGACTCAGGAACAAATATCTGTGCTCATCACACAAATAAACGCCCTTACCGGGATTCGAACCTGGGACCGCGGCTCAGCAGGCAGGGTCACTACCGACTGAGCCAGACCGGTCGTCGAGCCAGACCGGTCGTTTAAACCTAAAAGTCCCATACATTTCAGGGGTACGCTTTTTTATGGGCTTTGTTTGTCCTATTATATCGTCTTTGGTAGTACCTACATAGATTACAGAGGCAATTTCGGGTCAAGATAGCTTGGCGAACACGTTACCTACTTTTACCTTAGCTAATAATTATTATTTAATCTTGAATCCATGCCGAAAGTACCTGCAAGGTAAGGTTTCAACTTCGAACAAATCACCTGAAATCTTCTATTTATTTTCCAACCCCTTCTAATTAATACTAATATTAATTAATTGGGAAACAAATTGCCCCGGGGATTCGTCGACATCTCGTGTAGAATGTTTCAAGGATAATTGATTTTTAATATTCTGTCTTATAAATTAAGATGTCGTCAGCCTAATTATTATTTAATACTTAAAGGACTTAGTTTGGCTTATAAGATTTTAACCGGGCAACTGAGCCCATATCTTTTTTTTTTTTTTAATACTACGTCGGTGGCAAACAAGCATACGGCCCGCCTGATGTAAAACGGTCACCGTAACCTATGGACGCCTGCAACTCAAACAGTGTCACATGCGCGTTGCCACCCCATTAGAAACTTGTACACTCCCTTTTGCTGTGTTAAGTACACAGCAAAAAGGAGTGTACAAGTTCTAAGGAGGGTTCGGGTTGCCGACGACTCAAAGGACAATAGACGGAACAAGTTAGTTTAAGTCCTCCCGTCATCAGCTCACCGCACCCTCGTTGAGCTCTGGCAGCCTTACTCACCGACAGGAACACAACACTATGAGTAGGGTCTAGTGCTATTTGGCTGCGGTCTTCTGTCTGTAATCACGATATATCTTACAGATAAATATTACAGACATAAATAACTAAACACAGCGTGAGTTTTTGATTGTGTAGTTCCAGCATACCAACCATATATCCATACTAAATTTATAAATGGGAAAGTGCGTGTGTCTGTTTGTTTGTCCGTCTTTCACGGCAAAACGGAGCGATGAACTGAAGTGATTTTTTAAGTAGAGATAGTTGAAGGGATGGAGAGTGACATAGGCTACTTTTTGTCTCTTTCTGACCCCCCGCTTCTCTAAAATGGGGGGTGGAAGTTTGTATGGAGCATTCCGCCATGTTCGAATTTAACATAGCGTCACATTACATTACACGTGTCCTAAAAGACTGGCACACGGTTCACTATTGTTTAGCAGAAACTTCATTTCATTTCATTTATTTGCCATAAATTGTATGTTTACATAAGATGGTACATGTATATGTTTAATAAGTTTCAATACAATTTTACCAGATTGGTGTAGCATTATTTAAACAATGTTTACAAAAGTAAAACTAACATGCAATACATTTTATTTTATTTTACAAGCTGAAAGTACTCTTTAAGACTATATGGACACAGTTCGATAAGATATTTTTTTAGACGATTGAGGAATTTAGTGGATGAAAGAGACTTTATTTCTATCGGTAAGGCATTGTAAACCCCTGCCGCTACCTGCCTGTGGCATCTCATGAACAATGCTGATTTGCTCACAGGAGCCTGGACGTCATTGGCATTTATCTTGTGGAGCCTTTCGCTATTAAAGTTTGTTTTCGGCGGATATGTATACTTTTTTGCATATACATATTTGATTCGTATAAAGTTCTTGGCAGAAACACCGCAGAATATGCTTTGGCATAAATAATTTCTCAGATTTTGATAATATCGAATCGTATGTTGTCATAATGTTGATGAGCAGTCTATTCGAATAGTACTTTCGCAGATAATATTTGTGCATAATATTTAGGCGGCATAAACTTGCAATTTGCTTTTGATAATGAGTCGGATGTTTTGGGGATGCAAATGGGTTACCCTCATCAAATCTGGCAGAATAATTTTGGTCAGAAACACACTTCGCATAACATGTTTCGCAGAAACACTTTCAGTCGAATGGTAATTTTGCAGAAAACTTAGTTGGCATTATTACTACGACGCATGGGGGCACACACGTACTTTTTTGTTGCATCTAAATTTAAATACAACGGAGTTTTCTACTTTTTAGGGTTCCGTACCTCAAAAAGGAAAAACGGAACCCTTATAGGATCACTCGTGCGTCTGTCTGTCCGTCGTCACAGCCAATTTTCTCCGAAACTACTAAACCGAATAACTTGAAATTTGGCACGCATATGTGACCCAAAGACAGACATGTAATTTAAATTAAGAAAATTTAATTATAGGGGCCACTTTTGGGGGGTAAAAGTGAAAATTAAAAATCAAAGTTTGTAGAACTATATTGTGTTACACATCAAATGAAAGAGGTTTTTATAAGTATTTCAAAAATATTTTTTTAATAATTTTTAGTAAGGTAATTTTCAAGCTATTTAAGAAAATAGGCAAAAAATTTATAAATAGCGTACGGAACCCTTACAACGCGAGTAGAACTCGCACTTGGCCGGTTTTTCTTTTCCTTTTCTTTTTTGTCTGGTTAAAAATCTGGTCTGGTTAAAAGTAGGTACCTACATTTAAATATTATTACACACACAATTTGTTACTTGCTTTATTATCATGCAATTTCTACTCTCGTATAAGACATAAATAGTAATCTCTGAGGATTATAGCACATTGAATAAGAAAAGTAAATGCTAACTCCAACTTATAAGTATGCAAATAAGAGTGCATCAGAAACGTTGGTATTCTCAAGCGTACAAGAAAGCTAATTAAATTAATAGTGCTCAAGCAAAGTACTAACGAGCCGGTAGATGGCGCAAAATTGTCAAAGCGGGGGTTCGAGGAGTCTCAAAACTTTGCCACTTTCCTCCCTTCAAACCAAAGATTTGAAAATTAAGGATAAGACAATTTATAAAAGTTCAACTAAACATTCTTGTTTGATGCGCCTTGGTGGGAACCAAGGGCGATTACAGATTGTAATAATACATATAGTCCTTGGTGGAGCTAGTTTTCCAGGCCCGCATATTCAACGTGATTTGTTCATAAATTAAATAAATGTTATAGGCCATTCTGACACCAGATTGCCGAGTCCCGGGTGAAGCTCAAGAAGGCTTGTGGTGTTTAATAAATAGAAAACATCCAATATCCAGGAACAAATCTGTGTCTCATTACAAAAATAAATCCCTAAATGGGGACGCATAGACTACAATATGAGTAGGTACATGCTTGCCTTGCTACGTCCACAGCGGTGTAACTGACACCGTTTTTGATCCCTCTGCCACGTCCTTCCAAAGTAATATACAAGTCAATGCCTTCAAATTGATTAAGCCCCACCTCTAGTTATGAACGTTTCCGTAACACGAATAAATGAAAATAGGAATTCGTATTAATTGCTCGTAATTCCTCGGGAATACAAATGAAGATGGATGAGGATTTGTATTAGTAACGACAGAGTCGGCCATTTTGGAACTGCAAGCTATTTAATTATTAAACTGCGCCTAGAAACCGTTCTACAACTTCGTTCCGTGTTTTGCAACTTTTATTTTCCATTCCGAGGTAAATAAGTATACAATGTCTATTTATTCTAGCCCTCGTGATAACAGTGATGCCGTAATCATATCTTTGGTGACCCTACTTAAAAAAACAGTTATGATTTAATTCTAAGGCCATGTGGCCTCAGCCCGCATATGTTTCTGCCGAAGCCGCTTGTGTTTGGTTGGCATTATTGAGTCACAGCGAACGGAACTACAGATGTAATGCGAAAAGGGTTTCCTTCGGAAACGTTCGTATTTGTCATGCTAGTTCAGTCAATGTCAGTACATCTTGTACTGACACTGACTGAAATAGCATGATGCGTTCGTACGTTTCCGTAACAATTCGAAGGCAAATCTTTTCGCACTACATCTGTAGAGACTTCCTCGGACTCGGACAACGTAACAAAATTGTGATTATTACATCAAGGAAAGCCTGCCAGCATCCTTCTCACTTAAGCCTTAGATTAGATTTAAATTAGCTACTAAGCTGATGTATAATAAACAGGCCTTTGCATCTATAACAGATGATTCAAGCAGCATCTTTGCGACACTTACGTTCGTGGCTGTACAGTCCAATTCGAGAGAGGATCCCTCGTCCGCACACACGGCAGGTGTATGCTCCCCCAGATGGGCGGGGGTTAGAGGCCTGGCAGGCAATTATGGTCGCGCGATAAATGATAAAACATCTGGCCGTCCCTATCGCACTTACTAATAGTGCGATAGGGACGGCCTAATATTTTATCGTCTATCGCGCGACCATGCTACCCGTGCTGCTCGTGACGCCTCATGCGTTTATCATTCAAGGGATTGTCGTGCTTGGATTGACCGTCATGGACAACACGGCGCCACGTGGGTCGGTCTTCGGCCAGTCGCTGCCACTTGTAAACTGATGTATGCTTACTTTAAATATGTATAAATATAAATATTGGGGGACACCTTACACAGATCAACTTAGCCCCAAACTAAGCATAGCTTGTACTATGGGTGCTAAGCGACGATATACATACTTAAATAGATAAATACATACTTATATACATCGAAAACATCCATGACTCAGGAACAAATATCTGTGCTCATCACACAAATAAATGCCCTTACCAGGATTCGAACCCAGGACCGCGGCGCAGCAGGCAGGGTCACTACCGACTGAGCCAGACCGGTCGTCAAGTATACAGATTTTCTCACGTAAATAAAGGATGTAAGCTAGAATTAGCACTAATCTGAGGTTAATTAGCTACAGCGTAGACTAAACAAAGCCTTGTTAATTGCTAAGAACTTAATTAGGGTTATGACATCATGTTGCCAATTAGAGGTGCTCTGGTTTAATGAGTAATGTTGACACTCCTGTGAATTAAGAGAACCAATATTAACTTGTGTCGGGTTTGCTGCTGTGGAACCAAAACTTACAATTTGTTACGTGGCTGACAGATCCTAAATTCTTCCACCAGGTAACAAGAATAGCCAGTGCACGCTCTACTTATAGAACTGAAAGGGCAAACTGCCCGTATTCCTAGCCAGAACCAGTTGACCCATATTAAAAACTCACGGACTACAAAAAAAAAGTTTGTAAAGGCCACTCCTTTCTAGTCATAAATTGGTTGGGAAAATTCTGATTCTTTTTTTTTTATATTATAGGATATAGGATTCTGGCGCTGATGGCCTACGGGCAAGTACGTGCGACTTTCGTTCCGGAGGTCGCGGGTTCGAACTCCGGCTCGCACCAATGAGTTTTTCGGAATTTATGTGCGAAATGTCATTTGATATTTACCAGTCGCTTTTCGGTGAAGGAAAACATCGTGAGGAAACCGGACTAATTCCAATAAGGTCTAGTTTACCCTTCGGGTTGGAAGGTCAGATGGCAGTCGCTTTCGTAAAAACTAGTGCCTACGCCAAATCTTGGGATTAGTTGTCAAAGCGGACCCCAGGCTCCTATGAGCCGTGGCAAATGCCGGGATAACGCAAGGAGGATGATGATGATGGGAAAATTCTGATTTAGCTCCATTGAAATCGGCCTGTATAAATATTTAACTTTGTTCATTAATAGATTGTGTCACAAGGGAGCAAAATGACATCTTTACGGCGAGGGCGTGCAGTGAATCCTGAACGAAGCAAAGGATTCTAGAATTGAATTCTGAGCATAGCTAGGGATTCTAAAATAGTATATTCAGCGTAGTGAGGGACAGTGTTAATGCCCAAGGTCGAAATTATCTTGCTACTATGTGACATATACTACATATATTTTTTTATTATTAACTGTCGTGTTAAAGATGAAAGGCCTTCGCTAGGACCTTGATGCTGTGGTACATTACTCGTTAGGTGTTATTGAACTTTTTTAGACTATTGATAATTTTGTTGATATGTTTTGTGAACGATTTTGTTGATGATTCATATTATATTATTAACCCTAAAAAAGAAAACCTAAAGCCGTTTTCTTGAACAAAAAAGAGTTGTGATAGTGACTCTCCTGCCTGGGAAGCTGAACTTTCCGAATAGATAATGTAGAAAATTACATACCTACTTACATTCATTAGTTATGCATACTTATGCATCAAGCACTTATGCATGCATCGCGAGTACAGAATGCGCTACCATATAAATTTGTACATACTTATGTACAAATTTATATGGTAGCGCATTCTGTACTCGCGCAATTCAACGAAACTCAATTACTCGGAACAAAGACGCCTCGAACGCGGTTCATCATCATTCCCTTGCCCTTTTCCCATTATTTGGGGTCGGCGCAGCAGATCATCTTCCTCCATTTCTCTCTATCAGCCGTCATTTCCATACTAATAATACCTTTCACTCTCATATCGTTGTTCACACATTCCATCCATCTTTTCTTAGGCCTTCCACTACCATTGTATCCATCCACTTTCATATTAACCACTCGTTTTATAACATTGCTTTCATCCCTCCGCATTACATGCCCATACCATGCTAATCTACTTCCTCTCAATTTCTCTGTCACTGGCGCTACTTTCAGGCTTCCTCTTATATACTCATTCCGAATCCTATCCAGTCTTGTCACACCACACATCCATCGCAACATTCTCATTTCATTCACATGCAGTCTTCTCTCATCATTCGTCTTGGTGGCCCAGCACTCACTTCCATACAGGACGACAGGTCGGATAACTGATTTATAAATTTTCCCCTTCAGCCTGAGAGGCATTCGGGGATCACAGGTTGTGCCTGTAACCTGTCGCCATTTCATCCATCCTGCATTAATCCTGTGCTGAACTGCTCTGTCGATCTCGCCATCTCCCTGAATGAGAGAACCCAGGTACTTGAAATCCGAGCAGGTAGGCAATATTTCGCCATCTAGTGTCATGGCAACAGGGGCGGAAAGACCGCCGAAGTCACAGTAAAGATACTCTGTTTTGGATCTACTGATCTTCAAGCCAACATTTTCCAGCCTCTGTTGCCACTTCGCTAACCTGCCTTGTACCTCGAGTCCCTCTTCTCCGACAAGCACGATGTCGTCGGCAAAGAGCATGCACCAGGGTGCCTCTTCCTGCATGTCCGACGTCAGAACATCCATTATAAGCACGAAGAGGTATGGGCTCAATGCCGAGCCCTGGTGCAAACCCACAGCCACACCGATGCTGTCAGTAGTTCCAGCAGCGGATCGAACACGCGTACAAGACGATCTGTACATAGCACGGATTAGCTCTACATACTTCCCAGGCATACCTTTCTCTTTCAAGGCCCACCACAAAACCTCACGGGGAACCCGATCGTAAGCCTTTTCCAGGTCGACAAAAACCATGTGCAGATTTTTATGTGCGCGCCTGTACTTTTCGCACAGTTGGCGTAAGGCGAAAATGGCATCTGTCGTACCTCGACCGGGCATAAATCCGAATTGATTTTGCGTTATTTCACACTCTTCTCTCTTTCTTCTCTCTATTATCCTCTCCCAGACCTTCATGGTATGTGACATGAGCTTTATTCCTCGATAATTATTGCAATTTTGGACGTCTCCTTTGTTTTTAAATATTGGTACCAGCGTACTACTGCACCACTCGTCAGGTATGCGTTCCTCATGCAACAACTTACCGAAGAATACACTCAGCCATTTCCATCCATCCGCACTCAACAACTTCCATACTTCAACTGGTATTCCATCCGGGCCCACGGCTTTTCCATTCTTCATATTTCTTACAGCCATTTTCACTTCTTCCACACTAATCTCCCTAACAAGGCCCAGATTCAATGGCGGATTTTCAAGCACACCATTCCATTCATTTTCTTCATTCATCAACTTTTCAAAATATTTCTTCCATCGTTCTTTTATGCTTTCATCATCAGTCAGAATCTTCCCAGAATCATCTTTTATACATTTAACATGCGAAATATCTCTTCCATTCCTTTCTCGAGCCCTTGCAATTTGGTAAAGTCGTTTCTGACCTTCAGGTCTTTCCAAAGACCGGTACAGATTGTCCTGCGCCTCCGCCCTACAAATTGCAACTGTCCTCTTGGCTCTTTTCTTACATTCTTTATACACCTCTTTCTTACTTTCTTTTAATGTTTCATTCTCATCCTCAACCATCTGCCATTCTTTAAACGCCTTTTTCTTTTCTCTTAACACTTCTTGAACACTTTCATTCCACCACCATACTTCTTTATCTATCATACGCTTCCCTTTTGTTTCCCCAAATACATTCTTTGCCACACTTCTAATATAGCCAGCCATTACTAACCAACATTCATTCGCACTCATTCCTTCCATTTCACCCATCTCTAACATTTTGGTCACTACTTGCTCCCTAAATTCACTAGCATACTCATTCTTTTGCAATAGATGCCACTTTATTTTGGGCGGGGGACAAACCTTGTTCTTGTTGGGGCGAACAGCAATACTAACGTCAGCTAGCAGAATTCGGTGCTGGGACACCAAATCTTCGCCTGGCAGCACTTTGCAGTTTTTAACACAGTTGATTCTGTTCCGTCTTATCAGGAAATAATCAATCTGTGTAGCGTGGTTACCACTTTTATAAGTGATAAGATGTTGGTCACGTTTTTGGAACCACGTGTTTAGTACAGCCAGATCAAATGCAACTGCCGCTTGTAGAAGGGTTTCCCCCTCGCTGTTCCGCATTCCATACCCCCACCCACCGTGTACTCTCACGCGCTAAAAACGCTCACTCACTTGAACGTTCACTCGAACGCGGTTAAAAAGTTAAATTGTGCTGAGCGCGAATTACGACAGTTGCAATCCGATTGCATACAACATTAATGGCCCCGTTTCATCTGAGGAACAAGCATAAATCTTTAGCTTGAAATATAAATGAGGGCTTCAGTTTACGTTTACGCATTATCTGATTTAATTTATTTAACAAATTCTAATTTATTTAATGGTAAATCTAGTGGCTCTGGGAGCTGTAGGTACACCTTTGCGACATGTTATTAAGCGCAAAAGTGAAAATACATTCAAGTTATTAACACAGACCAGACATTAATGTGACTATAATCATAAACGCCATGAACGCTCTTGGTCTCACTTAAGCCTAGTAATTTCCGCATTTTTCAAAATTTCCAAAAACTTCATTAGAATCGATTAAGAATTGCGACCAGCACGGGAAGCATGGTCGCGCGATAGACGATAAAATAGCAGGCCGTCCCTATCGCACTATTTGTAAGTGCGATAGGGACGGCCTGATATTTTATCGTCTATCGCGCGACCATGCTTTCCGAGCAGTAAAGAGAAGATTACATTTACCTGCGATAAAACCCGCAAAACTATTGCAAAAGTATGTACCTTACCTACTCTAGTTTAACAGAATCCACCAGCATTCAACGATTTGCCCCGCGTACCCTAACTACCTAAACTAACCGTTATTGTAACTAGGGTTCTATCAGAAAGGAAAAGTTAGCGTTCTATCAGTTGTCTAAACTTTCCCTACCCGCATTGGCTATAAACACCCTCTGCTCGAACCAGTTAGAATCTCCTCTGCAAAGTAATTCAAGTTTAATGTTTTTGTGGCTCATTCAAAGTGGCCAGTTC
This sequence comes from Leguminivora glycinivorella, assembly GCF_023078275.1. Taxonomy (NCBI): domain Eukaryota; kingdom Metazoa; phylum Arthropoda; class Insecta; order Lepidoptera; family Tortricidae; genus Leguminivora; species Leguminivora glycinivorella. Next base: position 15,039,753 of record NC_062977.1, read on the forward strand.
TAGTTGGAACTAGTGTGTCTAAACTGCTTGGACGTACGTTTTATCACGTCTAAAACGATGTTTTTAAAACTGGAACATCGCCGGAAGACTTCAATTATGTACTTGATGCTTTGAATATTTAGAAATTTTGGTTCTGTTGAAATTACGTTGCTGAAATGTTCGTTAATAAAGCATCTAAATCTACTATGAGTTCTGTTGTAGACGATATAATTGCGTTTCTGTTTGCGCCCCAATAAAAAACTCTTTGGCAGTAATAATATATTCTGACCTCTTTGTCGAGTGTTTTCGACAAGGTGTAAAAAATAAAAGTGAAGTGACACTTATGTAAACGTCAATAAGTAAAGAAAACTGTGATCACATAATTATTGTTTACGAAGATTCTAACTAAATAAAGAAATAATTACCAAGGGATCCCTATGATAGTACATTACGATACAAGTGCGGAAAAAAGGAAGTTCGAAACGAGTGGCGATAAATTAAAACACGACCGAAGGGAGTGTTTTAAATCGACACGAGTTACGAATTTCCTTTTCGCACGTGTATCGTACGACGTTTTTCAGTACAGTGGCCCTTTGAAATTTTGACCTGACAAATAATAAGTCACTTCTCGCACTAGTGCGTAAAAAAAGCCCCATCTGTACTGAAAAATAAGTTATAACCTAACTACCCTAACCTAACTACAAAATTAAAATTTTGAAAAAACCCCCGACCGCGACATAGTGGGCCGATTTTCATGAAACATGGCTAAGAACACTCCCGACTAACTCAGCTTTCAAACAAAAAAAAACTAAATCGAAATAGGTTCATCCGTTCGGGAGCTACGATGCCACAGACAGACACACACACAGACAGACACAGACAGACAGACAAACAGACAGACAGACAAACAGACAGACAGACACGTCAAACTTATACCACCCCGTCGTTTTTGCGTCGGGGGTTAAAAACCAGTGAAGACACCCGAATAAGGAGAGAACTAGTGCACATCAGTAATTCGGTAAGTTATTTCGCATCCCCAGATAGCTTAAACGTCATAGAAAATTAAAGAAAGTAAATACCGCCTCCAAAATGGTTACTTAATTACTAAATAAAACCAAAAATTACTTATAGATGCGATGCAGTGCAAAAAGATTTGCCTTCGTATTGTTACGGAAACTTACGAACGTGTCATACTATTTCTGTCAGTACAGTAAACGGCTATAAAGAATCCACATCGGTCTTTGGAAAGAGACAATTAACGTCACATAAGCAAGAAAGAGACAACGCTCTACGAAGACGAGAAACCGATGTGCGTTCTTTATGGCCGTTTACTGTACAAGATGTACTGGGTGAATCCACGTAAAAGTAACGTGAGTCACGACCTCATTGAGTGTTTATTTGAACTACTGCTGCAAATGACAGGATCTATGCGTATATCGGGAAAGTAACACGTAGAGATAGATTATCACTGGAAGTTGCATCGTCAATAAATGGAACATGTCATAAAATCGTGACTCATGTTACTCTTGTCGCGGATTGACCCTACTGACATTGACTGAACTAGCATGACAAAATACGAACGTTTCCGGAAAAACCCCCGACTGCGACATAGTAGACCGATTTTCATGAAACATGGCTAAGAACACTCCCGATTAACTCAGGTTTCAGACAAAAAAAAACTAAATCTAATCGTTTCATCCGTTCGGGAGCTACGATGCCACAGACAGACACACACACAGACAGACGGACAAACAGACAGACAGACAGACAGACAAACAGATAGACAGACACGTCAAACTTATAACACCCCTTCGATTTTGCGTCGGGGGTTAAAAATACGAAGGAAACCCTTTTCGCACTACATCCGTAGGTACATACTTTTTCCATGATGTCACAGAATATATAATAGTACAAGTACAGAAGGCCCACTGCTTTGTTGTTCACGAAATGCCGCTTTTTTTAATGCCTACAAAATTCTAACAAAGAAACGAGCCGCACGTGCGCAGCGTCGGACGATAGGGTTGCCTATAGATTAAAACGAATTAATATGTGCAAAAAATTTTATACTATTATATTCATGTTTTGGGTACTTTCTAGGTATATATACAGTATTTATATATTTTTGTTTGTCCCAACACTCCCAACATCACAAGCCTTATTGAACTTTTCCGTGGGACTCAATCAATAGTAGATCTATGTAAAATTGTGCTATTTTATTCATGATGTCTATTTAACTAAGCTTTATTAGTCATTCCACACGCGGACACCGCATATGAAACTTAAAAAAAAACTCGCGACGGAAAGTAACAATTAGAATGTGCGAACGTGCGTTCCATGAGAATGCGCGCCACCCCTGAGTAGGCCGCGAACTCGCGGCCGCCGGCATGTACTTGTAGCGCGGCGATAGGATCGCGGAGTGAGCCGCCCCTGATGATGTTAACGCTATCGAGTAGGAGAGACTGAGGTGAGTTGTGACTTGTGACAGAGGCGAGAAAAATCGACGATGTCACAATAGGCGAGACGACTAAAAAAACTAATTAGCCCGTCAGTTAGATTATCAAAGAATTTTAGACACGTATTTTTTCTTTTTTCTCGTAAACGAGAAATGACGACGGTACAGTGCGTTGAAGTTTCGCGTGACGTCACGCCTAGGTACAATTTTTAATTAAAAGTGACGTCACAAGCCCCCACTCCGGAACTTTGATGCTTTATATCTTTGTATTTTTCATTAATTAGAAAAAGCGAAAAATATGTGTTCAGTATTTTTGGACGATTTAACTGACGGACTAAACAGAATGCCATTTTTTAGGGTTCCGTAGTCAACTAGGAACCATTATAGTTTCGCCATGTCTGTCGTCCGTCCGTCCGTCCGTCCGTCCGTCCGTCCGTCCGTCCGTCCGCGGATAATCTCAGTAACCGTTAGCACTAGAAAGCTGAAATTTGGTACCAATATGTATATCAATCACGCCAACAAAGTGCAAAAATAAAAAATTGAAAAAAATGTTTTATTAGGGTACCCCCCCTACATGTAAAGTGGGGGCTGATATTTTTTTTCATTCCAACCCCAACGTGTGGTATATTGTTGGATAGGTATTTAAAAATGAATAAGGGTTTCCTAAGATCGTTTTTTGATAATATTAATATTTTCGGAAATAATCGCTCCTAAAGGAAAAAAAAGTGCGTCCCCCCCCTCTAACTTTTGAACCATATGTTTAAAAAATATGAAAAAAATCACAAATGTAGAACTTTATAAAGACTTTCTAGGAAAATTGTTTTGAACTTGATAGGTTCAGTAGTTTTTGAGAAAAATACGGAAAACTACGGAACCCTACACTGAGCGTGGCCCGACACGCTCTTGGCCGGTTTTTTTTTAATGTAGTCGTCACCCCTAATAGGGACCGGTGTCAAAACTCACCTCGGTCTTAACTTATTCTATAATGTCAAAAATTCATGGTAGGGGCTTTGGCCGTATAAATGCGTAATTGAGTTATGTTGGCGTAGTTAATCCAATTAATATAAGCACGTTTTGTTATTATGATGGAAGGTTATTGTTCCGGTTTCTCTTTTGTTGAATGAAGTGTCCAATCAAAACTGTTTACCTACAGATGAGTGATTAAAATACATTCATATTTGTAAAAAAAATGTTTTCCTAATTTACTATGATTTTTATAGAAATCCGAGGCAGATCTGATTAATCAAATTGTATTAGGTGTGTCACCCTGTCCATATATCCATGCCACTGATCAAATTGATTAAATTTAGATTTCCATGAATTGAGATTATTTTCTAGTCTGATTTTATTACTCGATCTGAAGAAATGATTAAAAGTTGGATTTTCGTAAAATAAATACATTTATTTTACGAAAATCCAACTTTTAAGTAAGATTTAATGATTATTTCATTGAAATCACTACCAAAATGAGTGTGGTACAGTTATACGAGTATTAACTTTTAAGTTTTAACGAGTAAAGTTGGATCTTAATATTTAGTACTTGCATTGAACAACTAAATCTTGAAATTAGATAAAGAAAGAAAGTATAAGTAAATTTATTTTTATAGACCTTTCAAATTTCAATTTGCGAAAACTTTATAATGTTTTCCTACATTAAATTAGCTTTGTGAGGAACGTCCAAAAATGTATTTATAAACGTATTTCATTTAAAACACCATTTTTCACATTTTGAAAGCAAATTATCTACAATAGTAGAAATATTAGCTTTACAACAGAAGCGTGTTTCGAATATACAATATCTAAAAACAATGAAAAATAAAAACAGCAGTGAAATTTTGCCGTCGTCCTATCGGCTGGACCATGCGGGTTTTAAATTTGAGCCAGGCTCGCATATATGAAACCGAATGAGGAGACACAATTCTGGTGATTTTATATTGCTTGGTGTGGTTTCAATCACTCATTGAGCGTCATTCTAACGTACAGTCAACCAATTGGAACCCTAGGCCACTGTAGAACTATGTCATAGTGACGTTTTAAATCAGATTGTAAGAAATCTCTTACTGCTTGTTATTTTGACATGGTTGTATTTAGAGTGGCCTAGGGTTCCAATTGGTTGACTGTACAGTTAACTAGTATGGTATGCAGCGCCTGTAACACTACGCGTCTTATTGTAATTTGTGTGTATTTGTTTCACATAATTATTGAAAGTTATATCTACTGTATGTAATGTTTGCCATATTGTCATAATCATGAAATTTTACTTTTTAGGGTCGTTAAGGTCATTTATAGATATGTGATGTGTAAGCATACCTAATTAGATTAAGTAGGCTAGATGCTTTATATATGGAAACTGTATTACTCATAATGATCAGCTTATTCTATCTGTATTCTAATCGACATTACATATTGATGCCTTGGAGAGTCAACATGTGTTTCATTTATTAAACTCTACTACATCCCTACCGAATAGAACATGCACCAATAGCTTCGACCAATACATGGCGACCCTGCCAGGATAGGAAAGGGGGAAGAGGTCATCATAGCTCAGGCCGGTCAGGGCAATAGCGCCAGGACGAGTCAGGACATCAGCCACGCGGATGGGCAATCATACATAACGATGGCTATGGGAGTGATGATCACCGTTATCTTCGTCTATCTCGTCTGGAAAAGGATCCACAAGTGTCTGACGCAGAAGATCGAGCGCCAGGCGGCTGCTATGGTGATGCGCAGGCGTGCGTCCGTCTAAGGTGGCGGGCAGCGGCTGTCGTGGGGATTCCTGGAGCGCTGCGGATCGGCAAAGCAGTGTGAGTGTCCTACCACGAACTAAGTGACAAAGACTTTCATCGGACTACCGGAAAAATCATGTAAGTGTAGTGAAGTGACAAAGACTTTCATCGGCCTGCCGGGAAATCATGTAAGTGTAGTGAATCATTTTCCTATGGACTGTAGACCTTATCGTGTGGCGTTATATTAGCTTAAGGCTCGTTATAGTTATGCCAGATGTTTTAGAATTTTATAAGCGCATTAATTATTTTAAGGAATATTTGCTTAAGCTTGGGCCAGTTAGAAGAAGCGAGAAGTTAGGGCAGGAAAAATTTTCGGAAGCAAAGTCGGTTTATAACGAGTATAATGCCTATTTAGAGATTTATATTTCAAAGGTAGAAAAGGGGGAAGTGCCCCTCGACAATAAGGTACAACAGTATATTGCGGAAGTCGAAAGAGCATATGCTAAAATATTGCAACTGTTCGGGGAATCGCAACAATTAATTAATTCAAACATGGGTTCCAAATCGAATTTCGACTTGAAGACGGCAGTCTCTCTTTTGCCCGTCATGGATGATACTGAAAAGGTTTCTTTGCAATTAATCGACGCCATAGAGTTGTATGGGACAATGATAGTCGAAGCTGACATCCCGGTGTTGATAAATTTCGTTTTGAAAACACGTTTGTCTTACAATGCAAAACTGCGGTTAACAGGTACCTATACCACAGTAGCGAGTTTAATTGCAGATATGAAACTTCATCTGCTAACTCGGAGGTCGGATACCGCTTTGCAGAAACAGTTGCAGACGGCTAGGCAGGCGGGAAAGAGTATAGAGCAGTTCGGTAGAGATTTAGAGGATATTTTTGTCAAGCTGACAATTTCACAAGCCAATGGTGATTCGAGTGCTTACAGTGTTCTAAAACCCCTTAATGAAAGGCAGGCTATTCACAGGTTTACCAGTGGTTTGCGAAATGACCGGTTAAGTACGGTAATAGCGGCTCGCAATTACACGTCTCTTAAAGACGCAATACAGGGTGCTAAGGATGAAGAGATTGCGATGACACCAACACCCTCAGAGCAGGTGTTCGCGGTGCGCGGTAGGGGTGCAAGAGCCCAAATAGCTTCGGGTCGTGGAAATGTATATTTCAACAGTAGGGTAGGTGCAGCGAGACACCCGCAGTACGAGTACAGGAAAACCGAAGGACGCGCTTCCTACTTGCCCAGAGGCAGAGGCGGTGGCGCTTTCAGGGGTGGTTTACGCGGCCATGGATATCGTAAGAGCTACGGGCATAATGGTAACGGTTTCGGACCCCGTAAGCCCCATAATAAGCAGTACGTAAACACGGCTCGTGAGTGCAATGACACGAACGAGTCACCAGCCAGATCGTCTGATCTTCAGTTTTTTCGTAACTAACACCTTACCTTATATTATGGCCTTCGGTAACGTGAATTCAGTTCAGCTTCACGTAAATGGAAAGTCGTTGACATGGCTATTGGACACCGGAGCGTCATTAAGTGCAGTCAAATATGGTTCGATAAGACCAACAGCTCCGATGATTCACCCACACACAACAAACGTAAATGGGCTAGGCGGTGTAATTACATCTGTTGGTTACAGCTATCTCGATTTATTTTATGAGACAAATGAATCATTTAGTCACAAATTTCATGTTTTTGAAAATTTACCGGTTGACGCGGACGGGATCCTGGGTCAGGATTTCTTAAAAAATATAGAGGCAATATAGATTTTGAAACGGACGTTTTGAAATTGAAAAACGGTAACCGCACATCCTTTATACCGGTACGCGTTTACTCTACACATAGCAGTAACGAACAATCATTCATTGAGTTACCTTCGCGAAGTGAAATTTTTGTAAAAGTTCCCATTAATGTCGCGGGAGATTTTGTTGTTTATGCCAGCGAAGTATGCGAGGGTATTTTCATAGCAAATTCTTTGTCTAGAAGTACGGATGGTAATTTGACTGTTAAACTATTGAACACGCGAGAGCAGGTTGTGAGGATTAAGTGTGTTACTCCCGAAATTAGGCGACTGGAGGAATTTGACGTTCTTAATTTTGATGAATGTCCAAATAACGCCGAAAGAGTGAAACTGTTGCTTTCTTTGTTAAAATTGAATTATTTAAATTCGGAAGAAAACGCCAGCATCTCAAGTATTTGCGCTAAGTTTGCCGATATTTTTCACCTACCAGGTGATAAGCTGAATACCATGAACTTTTACGAACAAAAAATCCATTTAAAGCCTAATGAATCTCCAGTTTACAGTAAGCCATACAGATTGCCTCACTCTCAAAAAGCGGAAATTAAAAAACAAATCGATCAAATGTTACGAGATGACATAATCGAAGAGTCCTATTCGGAATGGGCTAGTCCTTTGTTAATAGTACCTAAAAAAGCAGATTCCAGCGGGGAAAAGAAATGGAGGGTCGTAATTGACTACAGAAAAGTTAACGAGCGTATAGAGAATGACAAATTTCCATTACCGAATATTACCGAGATATTGGATTCACTGTCTGGTGCAATTTATTTCAGCACCTTAGACCTTAATCAAGGATACTATCAAGTAAAACTCGACCCTAAGAGTAGGCAGTACACGGCATTTTTGGCTGATAAGCACTACCAAATGAAGCGCCTCCCAATGGGTCTAAAAACGAGTGCTAGTGCGTTTAGCAGAGCGATGACAGTTGCAATGACGGGTTTGAATTACTTACAATGTATCGTTTACCTTGACGATATTATCGTCATGGGACGAAATCTTCAGGAGCATAGCAAAAATTTAATAGACGTATTTTCGAGGCTGAGGAAAGTCAACTTTAAACTTAACCCACTAAAATGTACGTTTCTAAAAAAGGAAATTTTATATTTAGGCCATTTAGTTACGTCAGATGGAATCAAACCAGATCCAAGCAAAATTTTAGCGATTAAAAATTATCCAACTCCAAAAAATGAAGATGAAGCTAGAAGGTTCGTAGCGTTTGCGAACTATTACAGAAAATTTATTCCGAAGTTTGCCGAAATAGCTCAGCCAATAAATAATTTATTTAAAAAAAACGTAGACTTTGTATGGACTAATGAATGTTCAGATGCATTTAATACCCTAAAAACAGCAATGAGTAACCCACCATTGCTACAATATCCTAACTTTTCAGAAGATAACGAGTTTAGAATACACACCGATGCGTCAGGGATAGCGATAGGCTGCGTTTTATCAAACGGAGATGGTTTACCTGTTGCTTACGCCAGTAGACCCCTGAACAAAGCGGAGAAAAATTATCCCACCATTGAGAAAGAGCTTTTAGCTATTTTGTGGGGAATAAAATATTTCAGACCTTATTTATTTGGACGACGTTTCAGAGTAATTACGGATCATAGGCCGTTAGTCTATTTATTTAACATGAAGGATCCCTCCAGCCGCCTAACCAAGTTCAAATTGTATTTACAGGAGTACGATTTTGTGGTAGAGTATTTGAAAGGTAAAGATAATGTGGCTGCAGACGCATTATCAAGGGTTGAGATAACTAGTGAACAGCTGAAAGACATGAGTGAAAGAGTTATGTTCGTAACAACACGTGGGCAAAAGAAGCGAATGGAAGAGAAAGAAAGGCAAAAAAATGCCGGCACTACGGATTTCCAAAACGGTTGGATTGATCACCCAAACGTGGCCGAAATTCTAAAAAAACCTAACAATTCAACACAATTAAGTTTTAATTCAGAAGAGTATCGCAAGTGTGCGAAAATGAATGATTGTATTTATAGCAGAAACAATACATTTGTATATACACCCTCATTGTCACTTATTAGCGTTGCACCAGTATCCCTATCATGTATGAAACGAGCTTTCTTCATGAGGGAATTGGAAGCTTTCTGCAATATTGTAAACATTAACGAAATATGCGTTATTAAAAACAAAGACAATGAAAAGATTATCAAAGAGCTAGCTCAACATATAAAAAATATAAGTAAGTGGTCCGGGCCACGACTATGTATTATAAAGGGTGCAAAAGAAGTAAAGAATAAAGATGACAGGCGAGTCATCATGAATGATTTTCATATCTTACCCACTAGCGGACACGCGGGTATGCGTAGGATGACGAATAATATAAAACGTCACTACTACTGGCCAAGCATGGAAAATGACATAAAAGCTTTTGTAAAAAAATGCGATAAATGCCAAAAGCAAAAATTCCATAAACACATAAAAGAACCGATGTCTATTACTACCACAGCCACATCGGCATGTGAAAAAGTGTATCTAGATCTAGTTGGCCCTTTAACTAAAGATAACAACGGGTATAGTTACATATTGACGATACAGTGCGAGCTCACTAAGTACGTATGGGCTTACCCATTACCCAATAAAGAGACCGAAACGGTCGCGCGAGCATTCGTTGAAGGTTTTATTTTACATTACGGCATCCCGCGCGAGATAGCAACAGACCGAGGTTCTGAATTTATTTCTTCAACTATGCGAAATACGTGTAAATTGTTAAAAATAAATCAGATACAATCCACGGCATATCACCATGAGAGTCTCGGTTCTTTGGAGAACTCTCATAAGGCCCTGGGAGCTTTCCTCAGAATCCAGACGGATAACCAGGCTCACGAATGGAGCAACTGGCTTCAATTCTGGTGCTTCAGTTATAACACGACTATGCATTCTGAAACTAAGTATACTCCCTTCGAATTAGTATTCGGAAAACTTTGTAATTTACCAACTAATATAACTAATAATAATATAGATCCTGTGTATAACTTCGATGATTATCCGATAGCTTTAAGGTATAGATTGCAAAAGGCTCAGGAAGACGCCAGAAATAATTTAATTATGTCAAAGCAGTTAAGAAAAGAAAGATATGATAAAACATGTAATCCAATTAAGTATAAAATAGGCGATTTATTATTAGTGAAAAAAGAAGGACGTGAAAAAATGGACCCAGTGTATTTAGGTCCATACTCTGTTATTGAAGACATGGATGTTAATGTAAAAGTTTCTATAGGAAATAAACAAAATGTAATCCATAAAAATAGAACTATTCCTTATTTTATGTAACGAGTTATGCTAGTAATAAGTTAGATGCTTTATATATGGAAACTGTATTACTCATAATGATCAGCTTATTCTATCTGTATTCTAATCGACATTACATATTGATGCCTTGGAGAGTCAACATGTGTTTCATTTATTAAACTCTACTACATCCCTACCGAATAGAACATGCACCAATAGCTTCGACCAATACAGATAGGTTAGGTTCCGTTAGGTTTGTTTTATGGCCTTCATGAAAATATATTTACAATGCTTTCCCTTACCTTCTTCTGTAGTGGCGCGACACAGTCAGATCGCGTTGTGATCGCCTTGTACCATTAACGATGGTACGAGGCGGTGTCACTTTAGCTAGGCGGCAGAGTCAGATATAAGTATTATTCGTTTTTACAAGCTTTTATTTAACTTGCCTTGTTATTTTGGAGCAATACGTAGAAGCTAAATTTGACCCACTTCCCTGTTTCCGATTGAGCTGAAATTTTGCACACATATGTAAATCACGTGACAATGCAATAATATGGTATCATGGAGCTGATCTGATGATGGAGCAGAAAGGTGGTCATAGGAACTCTGTTATGAAACGTCGTATCCCCATTGAGTAAGCGGTTTTTAAAAACATCTCGGAGAGCAGTAGATGACTGTTCAAAGAAAGTACAGTCGACGATAAAAGCTTGTGCCAAAAATGTCATTTTTGCTAAAAAACTTATTTGCAAAATTGTTTCTGATTTGTCGCCACAGAGCGAGGCGTTGTCAATGTAGGCACTGTGTTTATTAGATGCCGGTTACTATGAACGCATGTAACCAACACGTTTTCAGTGTGATTTATATTTTTCAAACATGTATTCGAGAATAAAGCCACTGGTGACGCTTTCCGCTCCCTACACCTAGCACGGACTTGTTTTGCTCGTCATTTACGAATAGGATATCGAATTTTATAACTGCGTTCGCTCAGCCTTTCGAGCAATATGAGTTATTTGCGGATATTTGCGGAAGTTGTCTGTTTGCGAGCGTAGATTGTTTTTATGTAATGTTTGGAGTTTTAAGATTTATGCAATAGTAGCTTTTGCCCGCGGCTTCGCACGCGTTAATAAGAGACAAAAAGTAGCCTATGTCACTCTCCATCCCTTCAACTATCTCCACTTAAAAAATCACGTCAATTCGTCGCTCCGTTTGGCCGTGAAAGACGGACAAACAAACAGACACACACACTTTCCCATTTATAATATTAGTATGGATGTTTAACTCGTAATAGGGTGAAGAAGAAGCCAGAAGCGCTGGTGACCTAGCTAGGTAGAGGTCGCGGGTTCGAACCCGGCTCGTACCAATGAGTTTTTCTGAACTTATGTGCGCAATGTCATTTGATATTTGCCAGTCGCTTTTCGGTGAAGGAAAACATCGTGAGGAAACCGGACTAATTCCAATAAGGCTTAGTTACCCTTCGGGTTGGAAGGTTAGATGGCAGTCACTTTCGTAAACCTAGTGTCTACGCCAAATCTTGGGATTAGTTGTCAAAGCGGACCCCAAGCTCCCATGAGTCGTGGAAAAAATGCCGGGATAACGCAAGGAGGATGAGGATGATGTTTAACTCGTAATAGGGTGTATCTGTTGCTTCGAAGTGATAAAATGTGGTAGGTGCATATCTAGGTCTGATGATACTTATGTTTGTGATAATGAAAATTATGGAAACTATGAAATTGCAGGCATTCGTCGTTCGGGGGTTTTTGAGTAACTATTTAGTTGAGTTGGTTTTTAACTTTTAACGCATTGGTAAGTGTGTGAGGTAAAAACTATGTAACATGGTAATTCGCAGAAATGTATACATTCATCATTTCGATCACAGATGTCAAAAGAGACAACCCAAAATAGAGTAGCTTGGCGCAGGAGAGTGAGGAGGCCCGACCCCAAATAAAGGGAACAGGGAAAGAAGAAGAAGAAGAAGAAGTATACATTCATCATTATCATCCTCCTTGCGTTATCCCGGCATTTGCCACGGCTCATGGGAGCCTGGGGTCCGATATGACAACTAATCCCAAGATTTGCCGTAGGCACTAGTTTTTACAAAAGCGACTGCCATCTGACCTTCCAACCCGAAGGGTAAACTAGACCTTATTGGAATTAGTCCATTTTCCTCAGAAATGTATACATTATATTAACTTATTACTCGAAAATAATAGTAACCATAACTTTTTAATTCACACCCGAGATCACACAGGACCGCATCTAGCTTTTTACGCGAACTAAAAGCAGCTTTTATTTTTTATTGTGTCCTACGAGGCCAACCCGCCAAGTGTAGAGATAAAACACTTTTCCGCACGACAGTACAGCAAGCGTCACGTGCCCGCAAGAATATTATGTTATCGCTTTACTGTTCCCCATAATAAAGATATTCGCGCGGGTTATGTTGTGAGCTTTTTGTGACGTCCGTAACTAATATACCTGTCAACTTAGGAAATTGAACAACTAGGGAATAAATTCACGGGTGGGTGGTAAGGACGTTAGCCGCGGGTTCGATTCCCGGCTCGGCCACCAGTGGGCCTTGTCGTTTTTTCTTTCGTGTATGATATCTATTTCAGTTTAGGAAATTGATGTTTTTGTGTTGTAGTAGTATAAAGTAAATTATTATTATATGTTTGCCTGCGTATATATTTCATCTAGAGGATTAAATATACTCTGTACTTTTTGTTATTTTATAAATGTAAGAATGTCCAAAGGTGCCGCTGTTGATAGTTGAGGAAGAAAATAGTAAAATCTATATTGGGCGTGAGCTAAGATATATAATACCTATCGAAATTTAAGATTTTCCAAAAGCCAATAGAATGGGGTTATTTTATTTAACACATAAAGTATATGTACCTTCAGAAGAAATATTTTCCGGTATTGACTGTATTAAAAAAAATAACTGAAAAAAGTTTGATGGAGGAAGTCAAGCTGACTTGACCGCATTCTTATTCTAGTTATGTAACCTAAACACAAGAGCATCGCTGTGAAATATTCAAAAGGATCTGAAATATGAGGATATTGTTCAATTCCGCACCGCTGGTCACCTAACCAAAGTCACAATTCGTAAGCGATTACGTTTCGTAAGCTTTTGTAGCTCTCTCCCTATCGCTATTCTAGTGTGGGTGGTGATTTAAAGGATTATTAGTATATACGTCCCAACGGATCATATTACTTTCTTTTCTATAATTTATTTAAAAAAAATACCTTTATTTGTTCATACAAAAAAATCAGCACGCAATGTATTGTTACTTTATTTTTGTTCAATACGTCATCTTAGCTGACTTGACGTAAGAACTGTCAATTAGTTCCGCGTTTTCCAGATGTCAAATATATTGCTGCTCAATATTAAAAAAAATGCTCTGGTAGTTAGGTCCAAACTTATAATTACTTGTTCTGTGGTTCTTAGGACTAAAACCTTGGTCTGCTTAAAGTATGCAGGTATCAAAAATACACACTGTTAGCGCGACAGAGCTGGACTGCGTTTTCTATAGCCACGTAGCGTTAACGATTGCCACTTTGGCTAGGCCCGCTGTTTGTATTGAGTTTGTTTTAAGTGAAGATAGTTGAAGGGATGGAGAGTGACATAGGCTACTTTTTGTCTCTTTCTAACGCGAGCGAAGCCGCGGGAAAAAGCTAGTTAACATACAAAGTGCAAGCGCGTGCTACGAGCGTAGCCGGTAGCGAAAAGTGCTTACGAACAGAGAATCCGTGGCACTTAATGTGTTAAAAATAAAGTAAGTAGTAACTGATATCAGACACTGTTAGCGTGACAGAGTCGGACTGCGTTCCTACCTATATCGCCACGTAGCGTTAACGATTGCCACTTTGGCTAGGCCGGCTGTTTGTATTGAGTCCACGTCGATTTGAATTCATGTCTCGAACGGCTCCGTGTCTAAATCACACTGACAGCGTATCCATTATACGTATGTGCAGTGGAAATAACGTTTGTAATTTCTTAAGGAAATCGCCAGCGTTTGATAGATGGAGAAAAAAATTTTGAAAATCCGTCCATGATTCTCGGAGATATCGAGTAACATACATACAAAAAAAAAAAAAACATTCAGTTGAATTGAGAATCTCCTTTTTTTGAAGTCGGTTAAAAAATGTAATTTACTACACAGAAAACTGCACTTTTATTTTCACGTATTTTTCACTCAACGTTTCGCGGCATCAGTCCCTTCGTTCGTGTATTAATTTATTGCCACTATTTAGAACTGCCTCTTTTCCGCACTTGTATCGTAATGTACTATCCATACTAATATTATAAATGGGAAGTGTCTGTTTGTTTGTCCGTCTTTCACGGCACAACGGAGGGACGAATCGACGTCATTTTTTAAGTGGAGATAGTTGAAGGGATGAAGAGTGACATAGGCTACTTTTTGTCTCTCTCTAACGAGCGAAGATGCGGGAGAAAGCTAGTTAACATATAAAGTACAAGCGCGTGCTACGAGCATAGCCGGTAGCGAAAAGCGCTTACGTACAGAGAATCCGTGGCACTTCATGTGTTAAAAATAAAGTAGTAAGTTCTTATACAGGGAAATTTTAGATAGATTCTCTCAGTTCTCTCTCGATTGTGTCTCTCATTATATGTACAATTATTCAAAAAAAAAAACCGGCCAAATAAATAAATAAAAATAAAAATAAATAAATAAATATTATAGGACATTCTTACACAGATTGACTGAGGCCCACGGTAAGCTCAAGAAGGCTTGTGTTGTGGGTACTCTGACAACGATATATATAATATATAAATACTTGTATACGTAGAGAATTGGAGTCGGACTCGTCCACCGAGGATTCCGTACGTTCCGTACAAACTTTCAATAGGTGAATCATCAAATGTTATTCATATAACACACACACACTACACGACTACAGACTACTACGAGTACCCAACTAACTACGGTATTTTTTTTACTTTTTCCTTCAAAAAACATTTATTTCCACAACAAAAAAATTATAAAAAATACTTTTGATATGTACAGTTTAAGTTATTTCTAACGATACCCCACTTGACCTAGTAACTTGACATTTACAGTTTGCCCCCCTTTTATTTTGGCCATTTTCTATAATGAATACGTATTAATAAATTTTAAAAATTAATACTTTCAATCTGTAGAGGTTAAGGATGTTCATAAGTATTCCGAATTTCAAAGCGATAGCATAGTTCTCGAGATATTTAGTAATGTGACAGACAGACAGACGGACGGACAGAGCGGCACCATAAGGGCTCCTTTTGTACCTTTTTGGTACGGAACCCTAAAAAGGTAATTATGTTTGTAATTATTGTACATCTCGAGCCTATCTGGAACTGTCCAAATCATTAGGTCACGCATTTTCTCAAGTCCGCGTGTCCCAAGGCTCGCAAGTTGGCCGGAGTCCGAGTCACGTGCTGAGGGTGCTCCAGTTAACTGAACTGCGATAACAGCGCAACTTGTGTTAACTGCTCTCTCGTCGAGTGTCTGCCGTCTTGCCGATGACCCTACAGATTTGGCTGTGCTATGTATAAGATAGTTTTATCATTATGTTTATGTATCCATACTTCCATACTTTATATTATAAATGGGAAAGTGTGTGTGTCTGTTTGTTTGTCCGTCTTTCACGGCAAAACGGAGCGACGAATCGACGTGATTTTTTAAGTGGAAATAGTTGAAAGGATGGAGAGTGACATAGGATACTTTTTGTCTCTTTCTAACGCGAGCGAAGCCGCGGGCAAAAGCTAGTTAGTTATGAGTATAAGAGAAACTATCACGCACATCTCCATACATCTTGCCGGGACTTTTTGTTTAGCGCGCGCGATTTGTCTCTTGTGTCATGTTTAATAATATTCTGTAAGGGAAACTTTGGAAAGTGTATCAATAATTTAGTTATACGTGTACAAATCACGTCAAAACTCTATCAGGCACTGTGCTAGGTGCCTACGTTTCTCGTGTGTGACTCCATCCATACATCTTGCGCGACTATCAAGTTTCGCGCGCCCGAATGTAGCTTACCCGGTATCTCAGATAACATTTAATTTCGTTCATTAACGTAACAAAAACATTCCAGAATCTAGTCAATAAAATACTAACGGCACCCTCTTGCAAAACAAGGATATTAATTCAACTAATTAGGCGCTTCAAAACGATCCGAGATTTATGCTAAACAGACAAAACACGGCGGAAAGGTGCGGATGATGCTTCTAATTTACCTCGTTCCATAGACTTATACATTTCTTAGTAAGGATAAGGCATAATGCTACCAAACCTAGGAATGCGAATCATGCACGGAGTCTATGCGGCCAAACGGGCGAGTAACGCGAGCTCATCTACCAATCGCGCGCTACCTGCGTTTCTACAAGGCGCATCAAGTTGTAGACGGTTGAAATTATATGAATTGTCTTATCCTTATCCCTTGTTCCTCAAAACCTCTAGGCACCTAATGACGGACAGACACTTTGTCATTGAAATTACTCTATCTTGTAACAAAGTGAGGGCTACACATTAAATTACACGGTGCCATCCGTCACCTGTCAGAGGAGGTGTCATCAACCCCCAAGGGACGAAATTGAACCCTATCCATTACACCTTGGGGTAAACGTGCATAACACGTGTAAGGGTATGTGGGTAGGTCCTTCGCAAATAGATTGCTTTAAATGTTATAACGAGTAGTATAAAGGCTGGTTTAGACGGTACGAGATCTCGCATGCTTGTTTTATTGAAGTGTGAATAGTGCGATATCTGATCGGTCGACTGAATTGGATGTAATCTCAACAGGGTACTTACTACCAAAGAGGATCGAGTATTATAGAGAGTTACTGTCGAAGTGAAATGTGTAACGTACGGAGTTATATCGTACAGATCTATCCGCTCCCCGCTGAAATCGCTCTTACATAGTTAGCGTCAAAAACAGAGCGAGACTGACGCGTTCGCCTACACGAGCTTAGAATCGAACGCGTCATATCAGCGTCATCACGATCGCCAGTGTCAGGTTGGTGGCAAGGTCCGGCGAGACTGCGTCAAATCTCGGCGATCGGCGTCTAGCGTCAATGATTGTCATTTCGGCAAGGCCGGCGCAATGTCAAATCGCGGCGAGGTCGTCTGTCCGCAATGTCAAATCGCAGATAAGTAATCGTGCATAGAAAGAAGCCGCAGTCTTAAGTAGGTACTTGAAATCTAAAGCAATTACGGGGCAGCTGGCGAGGAACAAATAAGGTGATAAATGGGAGCATCTATCAGCATCGTCGACGTACGGTGTAAGTAACTGATTCTCTGCTCGTCTCTTCACTGTAAAATTGCTGTGAAGTAAGCTGTAAAATTAGAAACGGCTGTATTATTACTTGTTTGAAGGCAATATAACACTAAGTTTTTGCGCTTTGTACACATATTTAAAGTCACATACAGGTTGAACGCGATTAATTAATTAACATTATTTTGCCTCTTTTCCCAACGTGCTGGCGTGCTGTCTTCCGCGACCATGGCTAGTTCAACCTGCCGGCTATACTGCTTCCACTTTTATCACTTATCTGAGAGTGAAACATGTCTTATCCTCGTGGATTTTTTTTAGTATGAAGGCATAAAGTTCAATATAGTAGGTTCGAATTCGATGACGTCACTACATCGATGACAGCGTTTTCGGTGGCCAAAATAATTAAAAAATTACACACATTTCTAATTGAAAATACGTTACTCATCAATCTATCTATCTATAGCAGCCTCTAAAGCGCCCGTCTTCGGACATAGGCCTCCTCTCCATTCCTCCACGCTTGTCGGTCCATTGCCATCCGCATCCAGTTATCGCCAGCTAGTTGGCAGATGTCGTCTCTCCATCTAAGGGGGGGCTTGCCGCGACCGCGGGTGTTAGCGGGCTTCCACACCATAGTTCGTCTCGCCCAGCGACTATGGTCCATCCTGGCAATGTGCCCAGCCCATCTCCACTTTCTGTGTCCAATTTCCTCCACCACGTCTTTAAGTTTTGTGAACTGCCTGATCCACTCGTTCCTTTTTCGGTGCATGAGCGTGATTCCGAGCATTGACCGCTCCATGGCTCTTTGTGCAACACGCAGTTTCTCAGCCGATTTATTTGTCAATGTGGTGGTTTCCATTCCATAAAGAAAGACGGGCAGGACACACTGATTAAAGACTTTGGTTTTTAGATGTTGGGTGATTTTCTTCGACTGGAGAATTGCCTTGTTCGCTCCGAAGACTGCCCATGCTTGTGCAATCCTGCGTTCGACTTCAGCTACTTGGTTCTCTGAGCCAAGTGTGATTTTATGGCCCAAGTAAATGTAGCTACTGACCACGTCTACCGGTAAAGTGTAGTTTTGGGCTTCCGGGATGTTGGTCATGATTTTGGTTTTTGCGACATTCAACTTTAAGCCGACTTTAAGCGATTCTCGTTTGAGATCCTCAATCATGACCAACATTTCGTCAACGTTGTCCGTAATCAGTGCTATGTCGTCCGCAAACCGCAAGTGATTTAGCCTCTCTTTATCGATTATCAGGCCTTTGTTCCTCCAATCCAATTTTCTAAAGATGTTTTCTAGAGCAGCGTTGAACAACTTTGGTGAAATTGTATCTCCTTGTCGGACACCCCTCTCAAGTTTAAACGGCTTAGTAAGTTTATGGAGGCTGACAGAGGACGTTCCGTATCGCTGAAAATGTTTGATGAGCTTTACGTATCTTTCATCTACTCCGCAGTCTGCCAATGCCCTTTCCACTGCCCAAGCCTCTACGGTATCAAACGCCTTTTCGTAGTCTACAAAGGTGATAATGATTGGCTTTTTGAACTCATGGCATTTTTCTATGACAGTTTTCAGCGTCTGCAGATGGTCGTTGGTTCCAAACCCGGCTCGAAAACCTGCCTGCTCTCTAGGTTGGTAGTCATCTAACTTTTTACTCAACCTATTCATTATGACTCTAGTGAACAGTTTATACATATGTGAGAGCAGACTAATTGGACGGTAGTTATCCAATTTACGGATATCTCCCTTTTTGTGGAGTAGTACGATCACTGCGTTGTGCCACTCTTTAGGTATTTGGCTGTTAAGAATACAGTTAGTATACAAAATAGCTATCGCTCTCCAGAGTTTTTCCGATCTCAGTTTAAGCATTTCGGGTATTATCTTGTCTTGACCCGGAGATCTTCTGTTCTTCATTTGACTCAACGCTAGCTGTACTTCCTCAGGGGATACATCCGGGATCCCAGATTCGTTGGAGATTGTAGGCCTTTCCTGCTGCGATGGTGTCTGAGGAGGATGTATTTTGCTTTTATATAGATTTTGGTAGAATCTTCTTGCCACATCTAGTAGATTGTCCCTGTTAATGACCAAGTTTCCTTCCTCATCGAATAGCTGGAATATTTCCTTTTTTCCTGTTGAAATTTCTGCTCTCAGTACTCGCTTACTCGTGTTTTTCTCAATGGCCATGGTTATCCGAGATTCTTGATACTGGGTAAGGTCATCCTTAATTCGCTGGCGGACTTTATTATGGAGGTCGCTATACTCAGGAGTGTTTGTGAGATTTGCGGTTCTTAGTTTGTGTCTTTTTTCTATTAGCTCGAGAGTACCATCAGTAAGCTTATTTCGCTTGAAATTGGTAATTGGGGGTGTCACTTTATCAAGAGCTTGTGTTAAGGTTGTGGTGATGTGTTTATTTAGGTCCTCCGTCGATAGCAACGTCATCTGATCAACGTTTATCAAACCTTCCTCTACAAAAGCCTGGTATTCTCTCCCGTTTGCTCTAATAACGTCCGGAATTAATTCGCGTGGCGTACGTTTGCGGGTGAGCTTACGTCTCTCCATCCGAACATCTATTTCGAGGGTTGCGCGGACCAGACGGTGGTCACTACCGGTATTGAAATTATTAAGTACTGATACATCCCGAATGAAGTCTTTACGGTTGGAAAGGATATAATCGTATTCGTTTTTATGTATCCCGTCGGGATGTCTCCAGGTCCATTTACGCTGAGGCTTCTTGTCGAAAAATGTATTCATAATGAATGAGTTTTGCTGCAAAGCGTAGTTAACCAGTCTTGACCCTCTACTGTTCCTTAGGCCCAAGCCAAATCTACCCAAACAGTTTTCGACGTCGGACTCCCTTTTACCTACTCGGGCATTGAAGTCTCCCATGATTAGGCTAAAGTGTGACTTGCATTTTGCCTTGGCTTTATTTATGCTGTCGTAGAAGTCTTCCACTTTGTCATCTGTGTGCGAATTTGTGGGAGCGTAAACTTGAACTATTGATAGTGAGTATTTAGATGATAATTTTATTTTCACATACGCTACTCGATTTCCTACACTACCTATTTCTTCGACACGGTCTTTTATTTCTTTGTTAATCAAGAAACCAACTCCACCTATCCCTTTGCGGTCGCCCTCCCTATAGTACAGTAGGTTTCCAGATGGCAATGTTAACAGTTCTTCACCTTCTCTGCGAATCTCACAGAGTCCCAAGACGTCCCACTTGATGCGTTTCAGTTCATTTTCCAGTTCTAAAAGTCTGTCCTCCGTGGACATCGTTTGGATATTGTATGTTGAGATGTATAATTGTTGTTTATGGCAGTAGGTCAACGCCCAGGGATTCCTTGTCGCACCCCTGCCCCGTATCACCCGGCTACTGCTCGAGCCGGGGAGTGACAGAGCGCTGGGAACTCGGGGTCGATTCGTATTTTTAGCAGTCATGATTTATGGGGAGGGGGGTATAGCAATAATCACTACGCCAGCCACGGCGGGTTAGTGATCGCAGTACTGTGACCGGTCTTGACGGGTTCCGTCGCCGCTCGCAGATATTCATATCTCCAGCCGTATTACCCCCTTCTGAGGTCCGCCTTGAAGAAAGCCGGCAGGCTGCTGCCCTCTACCGGGGCAATGCACCTATTTACTGGCGGTGCAAACTCGCCATGTCGTAAAGTATTTTGGGTACTGTGGCATTTCTTGGAGATGCCTATGCCACTAGACATCCCACCACCCCTGATACCTTACCGCCTCGGTCCGGGGCTGCTTATTTGGTAAACCTTATTCGCAGCTGTCCTGTATATCTACAGGAAATTCCACCATATTATTTCAAAGACAACGTTTCAAATAATTTCATTTCATCGACAATTCATATCGTAGAATGATCGATACAAGTCAAATTAAACCGTGGACTTTTACTTCGTAGATAACTTATTCCGAGTATACAGTTTTATATCGTGACATTTTGTTTTGTGTTTTTTCATTTCATTTTGTTTTACATTAAATAAAATTTATTACGTATAATATTATTTCAATTTTGTATACTTATTTCAATTGTTAATTTTTCTAAAATTTTACAATTTGTAAATGTTTTCACCTCTAACCTAACCTTCTTCTAACCTAACCTAAACTTATTTTAAAGGTTGTGTGTTGATGTGTAGGGTCGCAGTTCTAATCTAACCTAAACCTACTCTGTAAGCCGCAGTGGCGGCTGGTGAAAATTTCTGCTAGGCAACACTGAGCGAAAAAGAAACCTACTTTTACATTAGGTACTTTACTAGTAATCAATTTTAGGCAAGCCGGTGGGAATCGGCTTGTATGGATCAGCCGCTGCTGGTAAGCCGTTCTTTTCTGTGTGATCGCAGTTCTAACCTAACCTAAACCTACTCTGTAAACTGTTTGTTTTTGTGTGTTGTCACAGTACGAACCTAACCTAAACCTAATCTGTAAACTGTTTTTGCGCGTGGTCACAGTTCTAACCTAACCTAAACCTACTTTAAAATCCGTTCGTTGTTGTGTAAGGGCGGAGTTCTAACCTAACCTAAACCTACTCTAATATAGGATTTAAACCAATCGGGTTCCCTCTATTTGGCATACCTTTAACTGTCAGAAAAGATTTTCGCAAAACAGACTTCGCATAATCGATTTTCGACGAATGTTAATTTGGCAGAAAACTTATTTGACATAATCTAAAATAATACTAAAATATTACTTTGCCCGAAAATAAGTTCGCATAATACTTTTTACGCCGATTGTTTTTAGGGTTCCGTAGTCAACTAGGAACCCTTATAGTTTCGCCATGTCTGTCTGTCCGTCCGTCCGTCCGTCCGTCCGTCCGTCCGTCCGTCCGTCCGTCCGTCCGTCCGCGGATAATCTCAGTAACCGTAAGCACTAGAAAGCTGAAATTTGGTACCAATATGTATATCAATCACGCCAACAAAGTGCAAAAATAAAAAATGGAAAAAAATGTTTTATTAGGGTACCCCCCCTACATGTAATGTGGGGGTTGATATTTTTTTTCATTCTAAACCCAACGTGTGATATATTGTTGGATAGGTATTTAAAAATGAATACGGGTTTACTAAGAACGTTTTTTGATAATATTAATATTTTCGGAAATAATCGCTCCTAAAGGAAAAAAAAAGTGCGTCCCCCCCCTCTAACTTTTGAACCATATGTTTAAAAAATATGAAAAAAATTACAAAAGTAGAACTTTATAAAGACTTTCTAGGAAAATTGTTTTGAACTTGATAGGTTCAGTAGTTTTTGAGAAAAACACGGAAAACTACGGAACCCTACACTGAGCGTGGCCCGACACGCTCCCTCATACACTTTTAATACCCAAAATCTATAAATATTGTTTTTGTTTGTGTCAAATACTACAGAAGACAATCATTTATTGTGCCAAATTCGATATGAGTCTAGTAGCCTATAGAGACCCGCACTCACTGCTTAAAATTCAGAATAATTATATTCTTGTAAAATCAAATTACCCTTCTTCAAAAGAATAAATTACCTTGCCTAACTGGATCACCGTTGTTTTTGTTATTTTCTGACAAACGAGCCAAACCACCCACTTTTGCTATCTACTAAACTTTGTTTTCCCAATAATTTAATAACTTTACATAGGTAAAATTATAATAGGTATAATCACTCCGTCGTAAAAAACTAGGGCAAGTTAAAAATAATACACAGAAAGAGGAACGAAATCTGTTTATACCAGTAATTAAGTATTAACGAAGGCTACGATGGACTAACTAACCGATTTGGACCCATGGTTGTCTTTAATAAATTATGAGTGAAGTTCGCCCGATGTGAAACCGATGACATTTTATATGGACTAGGCATTTCAAACGACGCCGGTCGGACGATTTGCATCTCGGCTTGACGTCAATCAAAATGATTTGTACGCCAGTAAATCGGCACTGTTCATAAGCTCGGATAGCATGTCCTTATAGCGTTTTCCCGGCCTAACGCCATTATGCGTAGCCGAATGCACAAACGTTCACGATAATATATCTTTCGTATAGCCATCTATCTCTATCGATCTTGCATATTGGCGCGACAGAGCCAGACTTCCTTTCTGCGGCGTTTCGATTTCGTTTCGCGTAGCAGAAATGCCATTCGGCTACGGGGCCTGCTCAATCCCCCACTTTGCCCGGTCTTCGTCATCCTGAGGTGTGAGATTGTTCTCTTGAAAGGCTGTCATGCATGGACTTACTATATGGACAGCAATAAAAAATGAAACCGGCCAAGAGCGTGTCGGGCCACGCTCAGTGTAGGGTTCCGTAGTTTTCCGTATTTTTCTCAAAAACTACTGAACCTATCAAGTTAAAAACAATTTTCCTAGAAAGTCTTTATAAAGTTCTACTTTTGTGATTTTTTTCATATTTTTTAAACATATGGTTCAAAAGTTAGAGGGGGGGGGGGGGACGCACTTTTTTTTCCTTTAGGAGCGATCATTTCCGAAAATATGAATATTATCTAAAAACGATCTTAGTAAACCCTTAATAATTTTTAAATACCTATCCAACAATATATCACACGTTGGGGTTGGAATGAAAAAAAATATCAGCCCCCACTTTACATGAAAGGGGGGTACCCTAATAAAACATTTTTTTCCATTTTTTATTTTTGCATTTTGTTGGCGTGATTGATATACATATTGGTACCAAATTTCAGCTTTCTAGTGCTAACGGTTACTGAGATTATCGGACGCGGACGGACGGACGGACAGACAGACAGACATGGCGAAACTATAAGGGTTCCTAGTTGACTACGGAACCCTAAAAACGTGGTTCAGTAGTTATATCTTTAAGAAAATGCTAACGGTAAATCGTGGTGTCCCTCAAGGTAGTGCTGATATAACTAACGTTATTAAGCATTGCAAATATCATTTATATGCGGATGACGTCCAATTATATTATTCAGCTCGTTGTAATGAATTTAGTAATGCTATTTTTAAAATTAACGAAGACCTCGTAAACATCTCCAATTGGGCTGAAAGAAACTGTCTGCTGTTGAACCCTCTTAAGACCAAGTACATGATTATGGGCACCAAAACACAAATTTTCCGTATTTTAAACTGTGATCTTCATTTAAAAATCAATGGTTCCTCACTCGAATGCGTAGAAGAGGCGAGAAACTTGGGTGTAGGCGTTGATAGCCAGTTGAGGTTCGAGAAACACGTAGGTGAATTGGTCAGGTCATGTTTCTTTCGCTTAAAAATCCTGTACCAAATTCGCAATCTCTTAAATGAGAACGTTCGCATGATTTTGTGTGAATCGCTGGTGCTATCCAAATTAAATTACGGTGATATCGTCTATGGACCACGCTTGCAACAAAAGACTCGCCGCTTGATACAGAGAGTACAAAATGCTTGTTATAGAAATCTATAACAAGCATTTTGTAGTTTGTTGTTTGTTTGTGTTTTGTCGGAGATATATGGCTTCTTGGAGGTATTGAATAAATAAATATTTATTCAATACCTCCAAGAAGCCATATATCTCCGTATCTGAACAAATCGTCCATTCTCAATGTGTCTTCTCGGAGACATCTCCATCTTGCATGTCTCCTTTTTGGCGTTTTAAATAATAGATCACCGGAATATCTCTTTTCCAAAGTATCCACATCAACTTTTCACAACCGCCATGGTACTAGGTCAACTCGACGTTGCCTTTTGGAAATGTATCCACACAGAACAGTCGCATTTACTGGTTGTTTCCGATATCTCGCGACCAAATGCTGGAATGATATCCCTCCACCTGTAAGACAACTAAAAAGTAAGAAATCTTTCAAATTGCAATTTAAAAAGATATTACTGGAGAAACAAAAAACAGGGATACCATACGGATTTTTGGTCGCGGATTTTAGGATATAATTATTTTTACGGTACATTTTTAACGGCACGTTTGCGCACTTTATAACACTTCATAACACAAGTATTACTTACACATTTTCTATATTCTTGTTGGTCATTAATTGTATATGTATGTATTATTTCCACTTTAATTTGTATTTCATTTCACAGCAATGTATATAATTATATTTATAATCATAAATTGTTTTCTCACCTTACTTTAAAATTACCTTAACCTATTTCTTCATTTATACACATTTCTTTATTTATTTAACTGTAACGTGATCTGGGTGCCGGCAGAATATCAGTGCCTCACTCGAAAGGGTGAAGCGTATAGCTGAGTCGGAACCCTTTTGTTTTTGCTGCAATGCACACAGTGTTGGTAAGCATTTTTTTTTTATGTTGTGTACGTAATTTTAAGTCAATTGTGTTTTTTTTTCTTCTCTTTTTGTTGTTCTGTGTTGCATTTGTAATTGTGTGTTATTGCAGCATTCAAATAAAGCTTTTATCTATCTATCTATCTATCTATCAAAAAAATAGATAATATTTCAGCATACATATAGAGCTTGAATAGGCTAGCGCGCTAACTTATCAACAAAAAGCAGCCGAAAGTTAAGCAAAGTTTATTTCGAAATTAGAGCTAGTTTCGAAGTTGCACTACATTTCTACATGCCCGGGGCATTTTGGGACGAATTCGTAATATATTCGCTGTAAAGCCTTTACATGAGTTATTGGGCTGAGTTACATGAACTAAGTTACTTCAAATTTAATTCAGTATGATCTTACGTTTTTAAGATATTTCATTTTCTACAACTTCCCGTAGAAATATCGAAAATTATTTTATATAGGGAGCGTAAATTAAATTACTATTCATGTTTTAATATGTAAAGTTAATCATCATGAATTCAGAGTATGAATAAAATACTCATTATATTATTCTGCGAACTCCAAAGTCGTACCTATGTAAAATATTAAAGTTCCTAAAAATTAATTTGTTCATCCTGAATTACCCAAATGTAAGGATAATTCATTTTCATTTTAGGTATTTCACGTTTGTACATTATGATTTCTCGTAGCTAGTACCCCTTTATTGAATTTAAATCCTCATTCGAGAATTGACGCTCGTTCAGACTGATACAATATGTTTTCGGTCATCGGCCTATGATCCATTGAAATCGTATCAATTAAGGGGTGTCGCCTTGCATCAAATGAGGTAGTTCTAATTTGTATTATATATTATTAGAGATGAAATAGTAATGTCATATCCAAGTTTTCTACCTCGAAAGCCCATGGGGTCATAATTAAATTCATGAAAATCCGTAAAATTTTATGACTTTTTCTGACTTTTGTTAAATTTTACCACCAAGAACTTTTTTAATGGCAAAAGTGGCTATGAACAATTTGATGTCTACTAAATTGCCGTTATTATGAATATAATTTTGTCTAGGTGAGCCATATATTTACTTAGATACGGCCATTCAAAGTTTTGCACAATTTCGACAAAAGGGAAAAGTAGTTGGAGCTGTTCGAAGGTGTATAATCTTTTTTAATCCATACTGAAGATGAATTCTTACGGAGTCCACAAGGCTTCATTTCTCAACCGAAACTGGAACCACCAACTCCTCAGGTTCTGCTTAAAATGAACAATTTTCTGTACTTACAAAGAAGGTTGTACCAGCAGTTGTGGTTGCGAGAAAGTAAGAGTCGACAGCTCAGCTGTTTGCACCTACTGCAGTGGACAATTTTGCGGTAATGTACCAGGTCTGGTGTGTACCAATGTTGATAAACCACTCGTTGATGATCCACCATCAGATGACGATTTTGACCTTCCTGATTAGTTGACAGAGATATACTACCTCGGTAAGCTTTCTCCTAAAGGAGTGCTGTGGATTCAAAGGTCCAGTCTAGTTCATTTATCTTTAACTATGCTTATTTCACTAACTAACCCTACTTCATATTGCGAACCTTTGAGAAGCTGAATCTTCGAAACTATTTGGCGTACCAAGACCAAATTAGTCTCATTTAATTACAAATTTTGTCTATTTTAAATTGTGTATAGTGACTTTTACCGTACCATGGGTACTTTGTTGAAAAAAATCACAATTGCTGAAATTTTTTAAGGTTTTTCGTGTATTTAATAATGACCCCATTGGCTTTCGAGGTGGAAAACTTAGATGCCGCATCACTATTGCATATACAACAATATGGAACACCAATTAGAACTACCTCATTTGATGCAAGGCTGAATGTACGATTTCAATGGATCACTAGCCGAAGTGACAATCGTGGACACTACGTGACGGTCGGAATGCAGTCTGGCTCTGGCGCACTACAGAAGAGCGATAAGGCGAGTTAGCTAAGATAAGCTTACGAAGCTTAATTAATTGTGACGTTGGCTAGGTGTCCGGGAATCCGAATCTGCTTAAAATTCAGTGATTTATTTATACGTAGGTAAACGTGATTTCCGCCGGTTGTTGACACTGTAGGAGTCGGATTTAAAACAACCCGATGGAGTTTACTCGTTAGCTCAACAATGGCAATTATCGTGGAATATTAATTAATAATTTTAATGAATCTTAAAAATTATAAAGATATTCTATCGTTAGAGGAACGTTGACAAAGTACATATACCTATTAGCTATACGTACATTACGATATAAGTGTGGAAAAGAGAATAAGTATTCGAAATGAGTGACGATAAATGAAGACATGACCAAAGAGAGTGTTTTAAATCGATACGAGTTACATTTACTCTTTGCATTTGCATGTAGGTACATATTATGTATTGTACGACGTTTACCCACATAATATGGACCTTCAAAGTTTCGACAGCGACATGACAAATAATGTCCTATATTGCGAACGAGTGCGGAAAAAAGCACCATGTAATGCAAACAATTTATCCTATGTAAATTACTTAGCAGGTAAATGAAAGGAAAACACCGTGTTTAATCGAAGAAAAATACCCTTAAGTACAACCTAATTTAAACATTTCACCATCTATTCAAAAAAATAAACAATTTGAAACGGCTTTGTGCTTACTTTGTTTATTTTTCAAAGTCAAAGAGCTCTAGGAATCAGTTTGTACAGTCCGTAACAAAGCTATGAATACAGCCAAAGTGCCAAAAACATGTAATACGGAACTTTAGGGTCCCCCACATCTAGCATCTCGCGAGCGTAGCGTCGGGCCAACTGTATGAAAAAAGTCGCGCCGACGTCGCGCCGACGCATTGTCAAGCTTTGCCATACAGTTGGCCCGACGCTACGCTCGCGAGACGCTAGATGTGGGGGGACCCTTATTGCCTGTTCATTAAGGTGTGTATACACATTTTTGGCGCTTTGCCTTTACAGCTTGGTTGCTGACTGTATTTTAAACGTAAACGAGTCAAAGAAGACACGGCTTCGCCAATTATCTTTTTAACCTTCAGTCCGTTCTTGTCAGCCTAAAGGGCTTATTGCGTGACAGCGATTGCATCCATTTTTCTTCTAAATTAAGCGGCTATTAGATCTGCACGGTCGCCGGCGCTACTATACCACTGCTGTCAGGGTTCTAGAATCAGTTATCCGTTTCGTATATCTACCTTATATCAGGATTCCTGATCCAGTTTAGGCCTTACACAGTCCGAATGATATGAATTGAAAATGTACGAAATTGATTACAATTTAACATCCATCATGCATCATGCATGTTATGCATTTCTCAGACTGATCTGGGTACGTAGCCGAATGGCACAAACGCTCACGAAACGCTCACGAAACGAAACGCTCGTAGATATCTATCTCTATCTCTCGTGCGTATTGGAGCGACAGAGCCCGACTACCTTTCGCGGGGCGTTTCGTTTTCGTTTCGCGTCGCAGAAATGCCATTCGGCTACGGCACCTGATTCATACTTTAAGGCCGACCTAAAAATATCAAGTAAAACCAACTAACGGATTTTTCGTAATATAGCGTAATTTAGACATTGGGTAAAAAAATCATAAATCTATGACATCAACCCTGTATCAAGCCTTGCAGCGACCCATCGACCGTGTAGATCTATGAACCGCTTAGCGTGATGGAACAGACGATGGAAAGGGTTGAGCAAACGACACTGCCAACTGGACTGTCTAGACACATTTCGTAGTGTGTTTTAGATTGTTTCTATTTTTGTAGGAGCTCAAACACTTCGATTGATGCAGCTATTCTACCGAACGATAGTTGAATAGAAAGTATATGTATGTAAGTATATGAAATAAATTAACGCGACATATCTATACACCCTGTTTTTATTGAATTCCGTTAACTTTAAGGGAAGGTTCTTTAGATCGAATACAATTAATTTCTCTAAGAAACCAGCGTCTTAACTCTTACGGTTATCGAGTTATTAAAAAAATAAAGATAAATATAGGTATATAAGTATAAAATAAAGTTGGCAAGTGACAAAAAGAAGTAACATGAAGAGATCATTAAGTAAATTACAAAGAATAATCCAACTTCAGAATTATTAACCATCTAGACAAGACATTAGTCATTAAGTAAGTATGTGCTTATTCAACTCACTATACTTACAGTACAAGAAATTCATATTATGTAACCGTTTTTTTGGATTAGGTACCAGTATTGGATATAACCTAAATAGTCCGTAAGTATCTAAAATCGCATGATTTAATACTATCGTGATTTAGGAATTATGAGGATTATTCTGACAGGACGTGTTACAACTTCATACGCTTGAATCTTAATTGGGCCAACGCTGAACAAAACTGACGAACTCCTTTGACGGATGTATTTTGTTCGCTCGATATTAATGATAACATATAAGGCGTGTGAAACTTTTTGTGAAGTATCCTGTGAGGCTGTTGGAGCAATCAGGGCGAAAGCCGAGGATGAGCACTTAAGTGGGCGATGCGGACGAGAAACGCGTTGGATCGTTCACGATGGTCGTGCTTAGGATTTTTACGCAGTTTCATATTCGGCAGAATAGATAGCTTTTGAAGAAAATATACCTTTATGGAAAAATCACTGCGTCGGGTAAGAGCTTAAAAACATCGTTTGCAACTTTGCACACGTTTCCGTTTTAAAAATAATAATTTATTTGAATTACATCGACACTCAATCATACACTTCAATCTTTTAGTAAGTAAACTAGTAAGTATATTTTTTCATTTTCGTATGGAAAAGTATCGTGAGTAGTTTTATTTTCAAATAGTGTTTTTAGTGGTTTATCAGTCGTTTTTTTTTTACTATTATAATTTTCAAATACACAAAATGCCTGTTGTCCCATACCATACGGTACCTACTAGGCACATAGGGGTATTTCACAAAAAAATATGGCTAACATTATTTGTATACATTTCTATAAGTAGTTCAATTGTGTCAATTCAAATACGCTTGAATTGACACAATTGAACTTTAATTTGAATTTTAATTTATTTTTATTTTTACTTATTTATATCGACTGATGGCCAGCATTTGTAGTGAAATAGATCTACTATCAGCTGCAAAAGTGCATGGCGAATTTATCAATGAATTCATTCATAATTTCTCTATGCACTTTTGCAGCTGATAGTATGAACCTACCATTTCCTTAAGAATTATGGTGCGAATATTTAGCGGGCCTTGAAAGTGCCATGGCAATTCAGCGTAAGCGAAAATTGTATGCTCACTTTTAGGACTGCCAAAAGATGAATTCGATTGGTCAGAACCTATCTTACAATTTAAAAACTGCCAAATTCGGGGTTCGGGATCCTGTCTAGTCGATATTGGGAGCCTGTACTAGACAAAAATGTTAGGTATGGCACTCATATTGAACATGATAAAATAGGTACCTATTTGTATAGGTTTCCGTTCTGCACGTCAGAGGTATACTGTGTCACCGGCGCATTCGATTAGCTCTGGATTTTCCTCCAGCAATGTACTGTGTAGCTTTGTTTATTGAGTTATTATATCAAGCAATTTTCTAGCCAATTAAGCGATAAGTGTACAAATCCCATTGCATTAAAGTTTAAAATACTTAGGTACCTACTTGGTACTTAAGTACTTTTATTTAGATAACAATTTTAGGTAATGTTTGTGGTCATTCAACTTTTATGAATTCAATAGGAAATCACGAAAAGGCTGCAAAATAAAATGTAAGTAAGTAATAATGAATTTCACTAATATTTGGTTACACCTCGGATTATACTAGTAGTTACGCCTACTTTACACCATGTTTATTAATAGGACTGCTAGTCTTTTACAACTCTAAAGTTATTTTAGTATTTATGTATGTATGTATAAGCTTTATTGTACATAAAGGAAACAAAGGAGACACAGTTACAGACGTTTAGTTATTTTTTAATTGTATCAGTTTGTGTTTTTTTCATCATGTTTACTTTTTAGATATACCTAAAAAAATTTATAAACTTACAAATAGACCGTAGACTACTTACTACAAATTTATTGAAATTGATAGATTGTAAGTAGAAGTATATAGTTTAATGTTTCGAAACATGTTTTTAAGAATCCATCTATAGGTTACGTCCTTACATACTCGTAATTAGAAGCGAAGTCGTTGTTTATAAAAAAGTCGTAATCACCTAACTGAATTAATTAATCTCAAGGCAGTGTTGCTAAAGAAATGTTTCATGTAACCACATGTAACCTACTAAGTTGTCTTACATGTAAATAATATAAAGAGTATGTAAATCCGATCAGCGAACTAGGGTTGTAAGCTTACCGAGAGAACTTTGCTTTTCGATTCGGCGGGATGTTTTTCAAGTACATACCTAACTTGAAAAGACGCGAACCTATATAACTTTCCTTTCATGTTTTATGATTCATATGTATTAATGCTGTGAAGAGGATTTCGTAAAGAATGAAACATACTCATATCATAAATATTTAAGAGCACTTACACATGTTTCTAGCGCACAGGTTCTTGAAAGCTCAAAGAAAAAAGTGGGTAAATAATTTGGAAGCATTTAAGGGTCATTAGTTGTGTATTTCTCCTTTGAAGTCATTAGGCCAAATAAGGAAAAGTGTTATGAATATATTTTCTAAACCGTATTCAGTGACTTTGTACAGAATAGCTACTGAGTAGATGCTTCGGCTGTAAGGAAAACTTGTTTTTACTAAAAACATATTACCTACAGTACAGAAGCTCAATGGGGAAAGTGTGTGTGTCTGTTTGTTTGTCCGTCTTTCACGGCAAAACGGAGCGACGAATTGACGTGATTTTTAAGTGGAGATAGTTGAAGGGATGCAGAGTGATATAGGGTATTTTTTGTCTTTTTCTAATCCCCCACTTCCCTAAATTGGGGAATGAAAGTTTGTTTGGAGCACTGCAATTTTCCGCCGCAATATCGAAGCCGTGGGCAAAAGCTAGTAATATTAAGTATAGAAATAATTAAATAATATGTATTAAAGGAAGTAGGTAAGCACACTGTATTAAACACTTAATTTTCTACGTGCCCATGTGAACCTGTCTCGCTTTCAGGGTTCGAAAATATCCGATATTTATAATAAATATCAAAATATCGGATATTTATGATATAATATCGGATATATATCAACTTTGATATATATCCATTTATATGGAAGGCATATTATTATTTTGTTGCACTATTTATGAATACAACTTTAGATAAGGAAAATTCTACAAAAAAAAATAACATTTAGTAAAAATCTGTAACAAACACAAAAAACTATATTTTTAACAATGTTACATTTTTTTCAACCATTTTTGTATTGCAATATTTATAAACAAATGATAAATATCAGATATTTATATCCATTGATATATATCGTCGAACGCCGTTGGATATATATCCGATATATATCGGATATATATCCATTGATATATATCCTCGAACCCTGCTCACTTTCATTATAAGTTACACGAAATCCTGGTAAACCACGCTATATTGTCGACTTCAGGATAAACCCCGATGAAGAAGAGGGTCGACTGATACATGACGGAAAGTCGGAGAAGAGATGATGGGATGGGGGTGTTATCTCTCAGTTCTAATCGCCTTAGGATCGAGCAGCGGACGGAGGCGCTCAGGATCAAAGCAAAGAAGCTATTTATAAGTTATATATATATTTTTTTATTTATTGTTCAGAACACATACAGTCATATATCAAATAACATAGGTAGCAAACATAGTATAAGGGATAAAAGACCTGGAGGTTCATAAGTTATGCAGATTATGTCGATTGTAGACATATAAAAAAATATAAATATAAATATTATAGGACATTCTTACACAGATTGACTGAGGCCCACGGTAAGCTCAAGAAGGCTTGTGTTGTGGGTACTCAGACAACGATGTATATAATATATGTATAAATACTTATATACATAGAAAACATCCATGACTCAGGAACAAATATCTGTGCTCATCACACAAATAAATGCCCTTAAGGTAAAATACCCCATAATGGACGGTGATGCCATTATGGACAAAAAAACACAAATCCTTAAAAATAAGTATCTAAAATAAGTTTCAAAAAACTGACGGCTATGTACCATAAACTAGAGTTGTAGAGCTGTTTCATTTTGAAGTTTCAATTAATTCGGTTATTTCTGAAGGATTTGGCGACAAGATAAAATTCACCAGTTTACTGAAAAAAATATCAAGACGAATTCTTAGTAATGTTGCTAAGAGAGTTGAGTTCATGTATAAAATAATAAAAAAATAACGCACGGTGTAATCTTGAATGCGTTTTACTTACTGCATTAAGCATGAGGTAAGGTATAAAACATACTAGTTTGTTGCTCCAAAGATATAAGGAAATGACGTTATTTTGCGAGTGTCCATTACTGGACCCGAAAAACTGCGTACCTCCTATAATGGACAAGGAACAATTTACAAAACCAAAATTTACAAGAAACAATCCTATGTTAAAATAACCCAAACTAATTGTATTTATGGTGTATTAAATTGACTCATTGCGTATCAGTTGGCTTTAAAAGTAAAATTTTAAATTTATTTCACTGTCCATAATGGGGGATCCATTACTGGAGAACTGCCGTCCATAATTGGAGAAAAAACACCTAGTTTTAATTTGTTAACTATGAAGAAACCAATAGGTGTATCTATTCTGCAATACGCTTGAAATGTAAAAGAAGGATAGGACATTCAAGATTTAACACGCTTAGCCGTAGAATTTTTACATTTATCAGTGAAATATCAAAAACAGGCGAATTTTTTTCTTAAACTGTCCATGATTGGGTTCGTCACCTTACCGGGATTCGAACCCGAGACATACTTATAATAACGTAGTTTGAGTGGTAATCTTTGACGATAATAACGTAATAATAACGAGCAGTTCACCTGACGGAGCCTGCCTGGGGGATATAGGAATATGATGGTTTATAATAGTTACTCATTGAATAACGTAGTTACAAGTTACCTACACGTAATGGCACAACGAAAACTAAACTTTTGATTTTTTTTACTATTTACGTTGAATTGTAAACTATTAAGTATATTCAATTTGATTTATAAACAAGTAAATAGGTACTTATCTACATCTGTTGCAATGATTGCAATGACGTGTTATTTGTTTATTATGTTATGTCGTCGTGTATATATTTCCTAATTCAGGTACAAATATGATTTTAATTGTATGCGTACGTATAAAGGCTCTGTTTTTTCCAAAAAAAAAACAAAGCCTATAATTTTAACGAATTCCAGACTTGGTATCAGCGTAATTAATGCAATTAAAAGTAACATCGTCGTTGAATCCGTGTGATCAACGGGTCACTGGGGCCGGGAAGCTGATTGATATCGAATACTTGATCATTTTGTTATTATTTTCAGTAAAAAAGGGTTTTTTGTAATGGAGAAATTGTACTAAACATACTCGTATCATACGATCACTGCATGTACAAACCAATATTTGAGCAATGAAACTGACAACATTTTAGTTTCATATCGATCCATTCGTCACTGTCAAGAATGAGGAGGCACACTGAAATTTTATCCCTTCAGGCGGCGCCTGTGCAAGTGCCTAGGCATGTCACTGTCATTCGTATGTGGGAGAGTGAAAAAAAAATCATCTTCTCACTTATGAAATTCTTTATCTGTGCAATGGACTAATAAGGTGGCGCCATCTGTCATAATCTTTGAGAGTGCCTCCGCTCATTGCGCCGATAATACATAGATTCGCTACAATAAAATACAAGGAAACAAACTCACAAAATTATATTACTAACCGTATACTCGTAAAAACGTTTATTCACGATTTCTCTCACATGTAACAGTTGTAACTATTAACCAATTGACAGGGTACTACAACGTAATTGAATTACGAGTACATTCAGAATTGCATCCGTTGCACTTTGCAAAACATTCATCCGAACTGAAGTATGCTGCAGTATACGCTGACATTAAACGAAGTGTTATAATTGCTTATTTTCATAAATCCTTAACTCAATTATCATGCTCATACTAAAATACACCATTCCCTAAGTTATAATAGGGTTTAAAATTCGAATGAAGGGTTAAAATGTAGTGCGATCTTGTTATAGTTAGTTATATTTGTATGGGGAGAGACAGTCGCTGTTAAGTTCGAGTGAAGAGCACTAAAGCGAGCTAGTTTAATATAAATAAAAGCGCTGCTGCGCGTTCATTTTACATTCTGACTAGCGACACTTGCTTATATCCATATCACGCTTCGCACGGATTAACACAGAAACTTGTGCATACTATATTATATCCACAGTAACAGTAGAAGTATAAAGATGTACAAGACATCCACTCACTTGATTTGAATTTTCATAAAGGGCGATTTTAAGTTGCTGCGATATAATTTTTTTTGTACTCACGTAGTGTTAATTCGTCATTTACATGTCATGCATAGATCTTTAAAACCCTACATAAAAGATGACAGCCCCCGGCCGGCGCCCCGCGCACCCACGCATACGTTACTCTTAAAGCATTGTTAGGAAGCCGTTAATGGATATAGCGCGGGTGCGCGGGGCGCCGGGGGCTGGCGGCGGCGCGGGGAGTGCGAGCGACAGGGTAAGTGCAGGAACAGAGGGGAGGTCGCAAGTCAAAATACAGGAAACAGTGCGAATTTCACGAAAGTTATTCTAGAAAACTATTAAAATGTAAGTGCATGGTCGTAGAAAAAGTATTGTATGCAACGGTGTTTAACTGAGTCAAAAAATACTTGTGGCGTCTTTATTAACAATTTGAGGCGAAGTCGAGTACTCACGCCACTCGTCTTTTTTGACCTCACTTAAACGCCAGTTGCATAATACTCAAAAATTAGAATACTCCGCTATGTAGTTATACTTCTAGAAGAGACAGTTACTGCAAGGAACGTAGAGGTTCACAAGCTCGTAGCTCTAGCTACTGGAAGCAGGTAAAAGTGCCAGTGCTCGTCAGTATCCCAGTAAATGCCACTATCAATCAAGTAAAAAATAAGTCATTGTCAATAAACTTGATAAAAGAATGTAATTTATTAAGTATTAGCGTGTCGAACACTGGTACTTTCACCTTACTGTATTATATCTACGTAGAAGCAGAACAAGTGTAAAAATGTACAAGGCTGTTCACATAATTCAATGCTGGATGCGTATAAACAAGATGTCTGTCACTCTTCCGTATTAATGCTACAGGGCCAGTTGCGTTTCATGCCTAGGGAGCGTAAACCATTTTCACGTTAGCTAATCCGGAAGCACATCATATTATTATTTTGTCAACATTTGAAGCACGCGTTGCAAATATTACTTCAGTATCTCTAATCTAATAGTGTTTAAGATATAAATAGATTATATACACGAAAGAAAAAACGACAAGGCCCACTGGTGGTCGAGCCGGAAATCGAACCTTGGTCTTCAGCTTCCGCGGCTAACGTTTATTACCACTAGACCACCCGCCGTGGTACCCGACAAAATTTCTCTAATGTATGTTATCTCTGATAAGGCTAGGCGCCTTTTTGACCAACTCTAAGGGCGAGCAATTTGTGTTTGCACCTCCTATAATATAAAAAAATCAAACAATATAGTATTTAAGATGCTAGCAATTTCCAAAATTACTACCTCTTTCAAAATTATCCCAATTCACCTTACTTGCAAGAACATTGTGACGCGATTT
This sequence comes from Leguminivora glycinivorella, assembly GCF_023078275.1. NCBI lineage: Eukaryota > Metazoa > Arthropoda > Insecta > Lepidoptera > Tortricidae > Leguminivora > Leguminivora glycinivorella. Next base: position 15,077,150 of record NC_062977.1, read on the forward strand.
AGTTTAACCGAATGAAATTTAATTTTCTCTCACCTAGAACAGAATCCAATTCTATAGTTTGACCAATGCGTTGATAATTGGACAGTAAGGAGTTCAGAGCAATAAAATTAATCAGCTCTATTCTGGAACATCCATAACCAACGAAACCCAACTAACTATTACTTTAGATGTATAGATATGGAAGAGAGATAAACACATATCGTTCTCGTTGTGCAAGCATTTGACAAGGCCGTGCGGGCGTAACACTACTGTCATAAACCTTATAACGTCGGGGCGTCCCTATCGCACTTACGAATAGTGTCAAAAGAACGGTCTAACGTGACACGCTTTATCACGCGGCCATGCTTGCCGCCTGGTGTCCGAAATGATAACACATTCTTCATGTAAAGCACGAACTGGCTTTCGGACAAGCTACAATTCTTTTCCGATTTTTATTTAAATCAAAGATAACATAGGTCAGAGATTCAGGCTGACCTAGTTCATTGTCAAACTACGTTAGGACCTGACCGTGTAGGTATTGTCATTGTTTGCGCGGATGCGGGTGAAGTTCTCACTTAGAGTTAAACATGATGAGTTTGAAGTTTTTAAGGATTTTCTTTTGAACTTAAGGGGCTGACAACACCCAACTGCGCAAAATTGATGTTACTTGCGCAGTTTTTTAAGACAAACTATTAGTTTTAGTAAGGCAAGTAAATTATATGTTATTATTCATTATATTTCAACGAACATAGCCGTACTTGATACACGATTTAACGAAATCGGCTCGATAGAAAATAATTGCAAAGATTGGTCTTGAGTTCGTCATTAAAGGGTTCTATGTCGTTTAATTATGCACTTAGTTGTCTTTAATTCAAATTACAATAACAAAAATATACATATCTAAAACACTAACGAAACATATTGCAGAAATAATGCGTCTTTCTATTTTATTTTAATATTTTTCCGTACTTTTCGTACCTAGCCGCCCTGTTTTAGTGACATCGCGCTCTCACTTACTCCCATGCGAATAGACAGTGTACGCTAGCGTCAAGGTCATTGGGTTTTGTCAGCGTCTTAAATCATGCGGGATGTTAATTAATCAATGTGGAATGAACTATCGCCTGCTATGCGGTATTTCTGGACCGATACGACCTTCAAACCTTCAAGAAAATAGCGTTTTATTGGCCGGCAACACACTTCCAACCTTATTGGTGATTATGGTGTCGGGATACCCCCATTTGCCAGAATTTCATTTGCCATAATTTTATTTGCCATCCTATTCAACAATCATAATATTGTTTCTCATAACATCTTATGCCATAATCATTGTTTACTATATTAATCTAGTGCCAGAAACTTTGTTTCCCATAAAGTCAGTTTCCATAATGTCATTTGTCAGAATCATCGAAATCCGTAATTACCACATTCCATACCATCATTTGTCATACAAATTAGCGTCCAGAAAAGTCAATTTCCATAATGTGCTTTGGCAGAATCGAAAACTACTATAATAGGTACTAGAAGTACTAGAGAATGAAACTGCTATCAGAAAGTAGGTTAGGTTAGGTTAGAATTGTGACCCCCTGGAAAATGAAACTGCTATCAGAAAGTAGGTTAGGTTAGGTTAGAACTGTGAACCTCTGGAAAAGGAAACTGCTTGAAAAGTAGGTTAGGTTAGGTTAGAACTGTGACCCCGAAAAATGAAAATACTATCAGACAGTAGGTTAGGTTAGGTTAGAACTGTGACCCCCTGGAAAATGAAACTGCTATCAGAAAGTAGGTTAGGTTAGGTTAGAACTGTGACCCCCTGGAGAATGAAACTGCTGGAAAAGTAGGTTAGGTTAGGTTAGAACTGTGACCCCTGGAAAATGAAACTGCTATCAGAAAGTAGGTTAGGTTAGGTAATAATACGGGCAACAATTAATATGGCAATAATTGCTTATGGCGTTTGAATATTCTATGAAACCATATTATTGCACTTAATAATATGGCTAACAAATAGTATGGCATTGTATGATTATGGAAGGTAATATTCGGATAAACAACGAGTATGTCATATGATTTTTATGGTAAACAAATCATTCGGGCAAATGAAATTCAGGCAAGTTAGATTCGGGCAAATGAATATTATGTTAAATGACTGTCGGGCAAACAATAGACAACCTATGGTGTCCGTAGGAGGCTCACTGATCTTACCATTGATTGTGCTACCTGTCTGCTCGTTTACCCCCTATCGCATGAAAAAATGAACACATCTAGGTATAGTCAACTTCCACGACACCCACGGAAGGAAAGGTGTTGGTGAAATCTTTAACCTGTCACCACAGAGGCAGTGCTCGGTAAGCAATTACAATCACACCCTGAAATGTGAATGCGAAAGTTTAAACCGGAGCCACGTGCGCCAGATTACATATTTCAGTCGTTGTTGGACGTGGCCAGGGGTATTCTGAAACAAAAGTCTTGTGTCAATGTAGTTAAAAAGAAATAAGGTTAAGGGTCTTTTGGAATCAAAAGACGAAAGGACTTAACATTATCTTGAAAGGTATGGAGACATTGGAGACTTCGAAGACTTCTTCGACTTGGGGGCAAAGCAATCCGACTAGCATACTTTGCCTGCAGGCCTATGATGCTTGCAATTTTATCACTTATCTACGTGTCAGTGCGAGAGTGACAGGTGTTTTATCCACGTTGATAAGCAGAGATCGGATTTTTGTGCGTCATCTCATACTAAAAGTCATTAAAATGACGTAAGTCACTAAGAATGTCGCAAATCCGTCCGATCTCTGTATGATAAGTGACAAAATTGAACTGAATTTCCCGCCTGACTATGACATTTCTAGATATATTCGGGAGTGTTCTTAGCCATGTTTCATAAATAGATACTTAATATTACTTAATAATTTCGCCTAAAATTGTAGTAGTAGTAAAACACTTTTTCAGTACAGATGGTCGTTTTTTTACGCACTAAGGTAAAATACCCCATAATGGACGGTGATGCCATTATGGACAAAAAAACACAAATCCTTAAAAATAAGTATCTAAAATAAGTTTCTAAAAACTGACGGCTATGTACCATAAACTAGAGTTGTAGAGCTATTTCATTTTGAAGTTTCAATTAATTCGGTTATTTCTGAAGGATTTGGCGACAAGATAAAATTCACCAGTTTACTGAAAAAAATATCAAGACGAATTCTTAGTAATGTTGCTAAGAGAGTTGAGTTCATGTATAAAATAATAAAAAAATAACGCACGGTGTAATCTTGAATGCGTTTTACTTACTGCATTAAGCATGAGATAAGGTATAAAACATACTAGTTTGTTGCTCCAAAGATATAAAGAAATGACGTTATTTTGCGAGTGTCCATTACTGGACCCGAAAAACTGCGTACCTCCTATAATGGACAAGGAACAATTTACAAAACCAAAATTTACAAGAAACAATCCTATGTTAAAATAACCCAAACTAATTGTATTTATGGTGTATAAAATTGACTCATTACGTATCAGTTGGCTTTAAAAGTAAAATTTTAAATTTATTTCACTGTCCATAATGGGGGATCCATTACTGGAGAACTGCCGTCCATAATTGGAGAAAAAACACCTAGTTTTAATTTGTTAACTATGAAGAAACCAATAGGTGTATCTATTCTGCAATACGCTTGAAATGTAAAAGAAGGATAGGACATTCAAGATTTAACACGCTTAGCCGTAGAATTTTTACATTTATCAGTGAAATATCAAAAACAGGCGAATTTTTTTCTTAAACTGTCCATGATTGGGTTCGTCACCTTAGTTCAAGAAGTCGTTCATTATATGCCAGGTCGAAACTTCGAAGGCTCATCTGTACTGAAAAACGTCGTACGATACACGTGCGAAAAGGAAATTCGTAACTCGTGTCGATTTAAAACACTCCCTTCGGTTGTGTTTTAATTTATCGCCATTCGTTTCGAATTTCCTTTTTTACACACTTGTATCGTAATGTACTATATTGTACCAGAAAATAATACAACACACAAGAAAAAGAGCTTATCACTAGTACAAAGGCGAACTTATCCTTTTTTTATTGTTTACATTTTTCTTTTGGTTCTTTGAACTCGACTACAGTGTACCACCAACATGCTATGAAATTACCGACGTGGCATGTAACAAGCTGCCGTACAATAAATATAAAAACAATACCTAACTCTTTTTGCTTCACAACGTTCCCGCTATTTCACTACCGACAAATAACAAATCAGTTTTCTCACATTTCAATAGCGACCGTATTTCAAAAGTTACCTTTCATTGTCGCATAGTGTTTATTTTCAGTCTACAGTTAGCGTGCAAACGTTAGAGTAAAATTGCGATATTTGAATAAAACAGTTTTAATACAGGCTGTTAATTTCCTCATCGGCAATAGTTTACGAGGTGAACATAATTATAAGCTCAAGCAAGTCGAAAACTATTGTACCAACAATTTTGCGAGAAAAATTAGGAAGTCCTTTTTGGATTCATTTATTTGAGGAAACATACAGAACATAATAATACTTCATAGTAAACAAACATAGTTATATCATAAGCCAAAAGTGTTTCCACTTGGCAAATCATCATGGTGTTCTTGCCTTACGTTTATCAATAAAGTGTTCTTCCATCGTTTGCTGCCTCAACAACATATAGAACCATCAACTCTAGCATCTTACCATTTATTTCCTGTCCACATGACATATACATGAGTATACGTCCACATACATTGACAGAGCGTGGTTGTACACATAACAAATGCTAACCCGTTTGGTGTTTTCCTTTTATTACAAAATAAGTGAAGGAAACAACGAAAAATCGCTGCATACCATCCGCCCACGGACAGAATTGCTAAATCGAAATAGTATTTTTATATAAAACGATATAGCGCTACCCTATGGAGGAATTTTATTGGTGGGAATGTAATATTAACTTTCTTTAGATACAAACGTATGTGGAATTTTGATAAATATTTTGTTGTAAGATTTTGGTAACATTTGGATAAGTTTCATCGTCAGAATAAATTTAATTGCAATGTTATATTTATACTATTGTTATTAAATAAGTGAATATAATTTTTCATAAATAAATGAAAACAGTCTTCATTACTTACATCCCTAAAAGTGGATTCGACGAATCGGTCAATATTTTGCAGTGTACGCTTTTCCTTTAGATTCAGGGATCCCAGGGAATAAGTAATAATATACCTACATCTTAAGGTACGCTATGTATAGGTACAACAAACTCATTTTAAATATCAAAGAAGCTGAAACAAGGCTCATGTTACGCAAAAAACAATGTTCAAACAAAATAAATCCTTATTATATTAAAGAACATAATAAGCAAATGAAATTAAAATAGGTACATTGTCGAGTACGGTACGGTTTTAAGTGCTGAGCCTACCACGAGTTTAATAACTTTATAGAATACGAATAAAATATATGTAACTTATGGTTCTAGCGAGTAACCGTTTGGGGAGCGCCTCGCGCCTGTTCTATAGAAATACACTTTTGAGGTTATAATTAGGGATGTATCCGACTAGTCGCCGACTAGTCGGGAAAGCCGACTATCCGGCCATATTTGTAGTCGGCGATTAGTCGGTGACTAACAGTCGATGGTTTGTGGTTGTATTATGTATGTATCCGTTATGGCTTTGTTTGTCAAAAGAACAAATATCTGTGATCATCACATCGACATTAATGCCCTACCTAATACTATCGTTTTCATAGGCAGGATCACACTAGCTACTAAGCCAAAAAATGGAAAATGTACATAAATATTCTCATAGACCTTTGACCAGTAAAAATAATGAGAAGCGCGATAGAACAAAAAAATACATTCAATAATTCTGGTGAACTTAGTCGAAAATTCTGTTCTGTCCGACTAGCCGACTAGTCGGCCGACTAATCGGCCACCCAAGCGCCGACTAGTCGGTAGTCGGCCAAATCACTAGTCGGTACATGCCTAGTTATAATGCCTTTTTTATTTCGCCGTGTATATGTAGTTATCTTACAAGGGGGGAAGTTGTTGTTTAACCGCACGTACCATTATTGATAACCGAGCAAGCGAAAAATTCCAATATATTGGAAAATTCCACTTTTTATATCCAAAAAAGTGGAATATTGAGTGCTGCAAGGGTTTCAACACGCGAAGGTTAAACATATTTTGTCACCGAGTGAAACACAAAATTTTCTGCCCACCAACCACAAGGAAAATAGTAAATCCATACTAATATTATAAATGGGAAAGTGTGTGTGTGTCTGTTTGTTTGTCCGTCTTTCACGGCAAAACGGAGCGACGAATTGACGTGATATTTTAAGGGATGGAGATAGTTGAAGGGATGGAGAGTGACATAGGCTACTTTTTGTCTCTTTCTGACCCCCCACTTCTCTAAAGTGGGGCGTGGAAGTTTGTATGGAGGATTCCGGCATTTCGGAATTTAACGCGAGCGGAGCCGTGGGCAAGAGCTAGTCTAAATATAAAACTAAATCAAACCCATCAATTCATTGGACGTTCGTAATTCAAAATTATCAATTTAAAGGTCAATTCTCCCAGGAAGCTTCGGATTTCAAGTTAAAATTTCTAGGAAATTAAATTACTTTGCACTCTTGTGGATAAATGTAACTTTCTCATCCATTTTGGAAGAATCAAGAGCGCTAGCTTTACTTGTTGGCGTGGTGAAAATGCAACTTTTCGTGACATTAACACTATCGGGTAACTTTTTCTATAACGTTTAAACCCACAGTGAAAACCTCATGGTAAGTAGAGGGAGAGATTATTGATAGCCAAGCCAAAACGTCTTAAGTTAACAGTATTTTGATGGACGTTACTGTGTTTTTAGAAGTGAAATAAAGGCGCAATCACAGCGGCTAAACAAGGGAATGGGTCCCTCGGGCCTCGTATGACATAATGTGACGAATAGGCGCACAAACCCCTCTAATTTAATACTTCGGCCACATGAGTAAACGTGTTGAACAGAGTAACGGCCTCGAATAAGAAAACGACCGATGACCGACGTGCTTCGAGAATTGGAATACTTATTATAAATGCTTCTGAAATATAACACTAAATTTAGCTTTAAACCACTAAATTTACTAGCATAGATCTGCTTCGACTGCACAAAGTGCACACTAAAGAAACGTATGCGACTTTTATTAATGCAAGATAGACCATTAAATCATTATACATTTATCTATCACTTCATCCACTACTACACACATGACACATACACACATTCAATACACTCTCAACGTTTTACGCGTGCTGGTTGTTAGTTTATAGTTTTAACTTTTAGCTTTTTTGATAATAATTATGGTAATTATTGTAATTATGGTAATTATGGTATTATTGTAAGTATTTACTTTTCCACCTACCTAACCTAGTATTAAGCATTAATTGTATTCTTGTGGACATCTTTTATTGGCTTTCTGTGTTGTAATTGAACATAAGCATTTGTTTTTCCTTGTATTACTGTTGATGGCCCAATAAAAAAAAAAAATCTACATTAATGAATCCCCTTAACTACAAGATGAACCATCCAGTCGTGCATATTATATGCATACATATAACGTTAGACCGTCCTTTTCGCACTATTTGTAAGTGTGATAGAGACGACGCACCGATGCGCTAAAGTTTATCCAACTAGATTTAAACAACATTTATCAACAATGTTTTATTTTTAGTAAGTAAATACACAAAATTAAATACAAAATGGCTACATCGAGCTCTTTAAAAAATGTTGTCTATCTTGTCTCTTGTGGCGCCTCGCTTTGGCGTTCCGTGCCGTAACACCATGCCATTGACATATGACACTCTGTTTCTTTGCGTTGGTCTAGTGATTTGGCTCCAGCTGGCAACGATGACGAGTAAACTAACTGGGATCCATCTTCGCGAACAACGCTGTTACGGCGTCTGTCATACGGCCGTTTTATTAACAGTCGTTCGTGTTCTTTTAGGAGCTTTTGTTTTATAGGTAGTGTTCATTTATTTTATACGGTTTGTCTGATTTTCAAAGCGGGGGCCCATTAGCATCGGCGAATGCCGGGATGACGCAAGGATGATGATGATGATGATGACTATTTGTCTGATTTTGTTATACTTTAAAATATACATACAACATGACATAAACGTCATGTCGTAATGACGTTTAGGTAGGTACGCTAATTGATGTGGACATAATACATTGCGTGCTGAATTATTATGTATGGAAAAAAAATCTCATCTATTAAAAAAAACATGTAGTGAGGGTCCTCAGGTCCGATACTAATCGCTATTAAGTTATTCGCCCATATGGAATACACACGCTGTATATTAATCTCTTTGTCAATTCAAATTTTCATAAATTTGTCTCTGGCCTCTTATTCCACCGTCAGCCAGTCCTCGGAGGCCGTCTTAGTAAACTTTGGCGACGGGGGAGTCTTCAAATCGCTTTACTTCGACGATTCGTCAGCCAATGCGAACGATTTTGTCATTCTAGCAAAAACTTTCCAATTGAATCATTAAGGTTTTTTGCACCTATTTTTGCAGCGATCGGAAATTCATTTCGTTATATCAATGAAATTGCACGTCTAAACCTTTTTAGACCTTTTTTTTGTTGAATCTTTTTTTTTTTTTCAAGAAATTTCATGTTTTGAGCTTTAAGACGCTACGGGAGCGAAAATGCTAAAATGGAAAGGACTCCCCCTTTCAATTTGGGAATTTCAGTTAAATATACTAGTGTTATTAACTAGATTTATCGAAAAAAAAAATGTCCATTAAGAACAACGCAGTTAAAAGATATTGCGAAAAAATCTTTGAAATCGAGGTTTTGCTCTCGACTGCTTCCTCCTTCAAAACTTATTTAAACGGAACGAAATTTAAGAATCTGAATAACAATGAAATAATCTGTGTCGGACCGTTAAGATTTTTTGGCTAATTGTTACCGATCTTAGCTAGTAATTAGTTCTGCAGAGCTAAGTTATATTTAGTTGTTTTTTTTTTGTCATGATATTTTACTCAGTATCGCGAGGTCTTTTGATCCTGATAGAGAAAAAAAATGTCCCAAGATTTCCATACATTTTTCAAACCTTCCATTCCGTTACCGCCATACAAAATGTATCAAAAATATAACGGAATGGGAAAAAAACCTTGGGACACTTTTTTTCTCCTGTTCGGATTGAAAGAGCTCGCGATTCTGACTGGAAACCACATAAAAATTTCCAAATAAAAAAAAGTGGGGGGGAAAACTTTGAAAAAAATGGCCCTCATAATCATGATGATATCTTAGAATCAAGCAGTCGACCATAGTGCCCATATTTTAAAATACATCTTATTGTTCAAAATTTTCAATAATGTTAATACCCCATAAAGGAAAATAGAAAATCCGTTGGTCCGGATACCCGGTTCCGTCCCTTTCGTCTTATTGTTGACCTTTGAACTTTGCGGGTATTTGTGACAATCTCCGTGGCAGGGAAATGGAAGGCAAATATTTTTCACCGCTTTAGGGAAAAAGATTCTCTGCAAAAATATTTCCCCGCTATCTTGTTTTGCACTGTCACGTTGTACGCGTGACGGCGAACTGTGGAACTTTTTTGCAATATTTTTTATTTAGTTATGTGGTTGCAAAAGTGCTGTACACCAACCGCTTGTTGTACTACTGTAGATTGTAGTAGTTTGCTCTAGTTTTGCACAACGAAATAAATATATTAATTATTTTTTTTTGAAATAAAATTTTTAATTTAGGTAGGGTAAACTCGCCTCATTCGGTGACACGCCTTATTCGGTGAAACAACCAAAAATCGTCTCTCGGAATTGGCAGGGTGCAAAGCGGGTGGAGGGGGTAGCTAAAACGATCACAGCGCTCACTACGGCCAAAATTGACATCTTAGTCGCTGACTTACGCTGTCAAATCCATATTGCTGTAAACATTTTCATATCGTTTTTGAGAAAAATTTAATATGGGCCTAGTAAAATTTGTTATGGTGAATTGTAATAACTCCAAGAAAAATATCGACTAAATTTTAGCTATTTCCAAGACCGTGGTGGTAACGAAACCACCGTTTAAGTGAATAGTTGCCGTAAGAAGAAAAGTGTCGTCCAACCTCTGAAGTTTTACTTAAAAGTGCGTAATCTTTTGATACAAGTATTGAATTGAATTTACGGTGAATTTATAGTGCAAATTTTATTAGAGGTAGAAAAGCCGATGTGGAAGCCAATCCCAGTTATGTTCCAAAATCATTTTATTTGTTTCCGTAAGTGTGCTCACGTGTACAAATCGAAACGGATTGACAAAAATGCGTAAATATCGACGTTTCAATCGGACGACGGAGCACGAGAACAATAAAAGCAGAAGTAGTCCATCCGCTGAAGGCTTATCACATTTTAAATAAAATTCCTGAGAACTTATTTCATCGCATTGATGATTACATATTTGATGTGATATCTGCTAAACCTCCAATATTTTCAAGTAAATGAAACAAGTTTTTGTAATGTATACTATAATTAAAAGTTATTATAGCTAGTTTGTTTTTATTTTACAATAAACCCTGTACCCTGTAAATGATATTTATAATACCTATAGTTAGCCTATGAAAATTACAGCATAGCAGTTGAACTGATCAACAATTTCAAAAACCAATGATTTATTTTATACTTTATTGCACATAGGTACAAATGGTGTAAAAAAGTCTTCAATCTATAGAAAATGCCCAGCTAGCACCAATTTCTTGTCTTTATTCATCGTCTTAGGTTGGAAAATGATTTCGTGAGCGATGGCACGAAACCCCGTTTTAGTCACCAGTTTGTTAATTTCTCACTGTAAACAACAATTTTAATGTTATTGGCGATAATGTTGTAACCACCATCGTCAAAAATTGTCTAATATAGTAAAATAACACAAGATTTCATTAATTTTTTCACAATTTTTACTTACTTCTCGCTTAACAGCGGCGACAATATTGTCCATAATGGTCACCTGTCACGTGGCGTGTCGTCGCGCACGGTCCCACTTGTATCACCGAATTAGGCGTGTCACTGAATGAGGCGAGTTTACCCTAAGCTGGGTTACTATTTTTGCAGGTTTGCTAAATACCTAAGCTCATAGTCCACAACTTATATTGTTTCATAATCAGTTGTATGGCAGGATATATTATAAAAAAGTTGAAAACTAACTTACATAAAAGTGAATACTTTTTCATAAAAAAAATTGTGTTTACAGCGTTGTGGTCTATTAACGAAGTTATCTTAGGTAGGTACTTTTTATTTATCTAGGTCATCACTCGTCTTAATTATTATACAATACATATAGAAAGTACCACGGTTATAAAAAAATGTAAATAATAGGATCAGCGACAACTTATTACAGCTATTACCAAACGGGCCGAAACCGGACTTTTTGTAATTTACATGTTATGTGTAAGGCAGGCGGGTAATCCGGGTCTCAAGATAAACTAGGCGCCGCGGCCGTAAATCTGACAAGATTGATGATCCGCCTGACCTTAGCACGCTTGCCCCTGCTGCTGCACGTGCCCTGTGGTGGATCGCCGGCCCTCTGTCTAAAACCGTGCTCATATCACCATAGGAGCCCTGAACCTGACAACATTGATGCCATTTGACCTTGCCCCTGATGCTGCGCGTGTCCTGTGGTGGACCGCCGGCTCTCTGTCTAAAAACGTGCCCAACATCGCACCATCGCCATAGGGCCGTTGATGATGATCCGCTTGACCTTAGCACGCTTGCCCCTGTTGTCACTAGGTTACTACTCATGTCCTGTGATCCCTGTCTATCTGTCTAAAAACGTGCCTATCATTACACCAACACTATGTGAATCTTAAAACTGACAACATTGACGCCTGACCTTAGCACGCTTGCCCCTGCTCTGCTGCTACACGTGCCCTGTGGTTGATCGTTGGCTCTCTGTCTAAAAACGTGCCCAACATCGCACCATCACCATAGGGCCGTTGATGATGATCCGCTTGACCTTAGCACGTTTGCTCCTGCTGTCATTGCATGTGCCCTGTGGTGGATCGCTGGCTGTCTAAAAACGTGCCCAACATCGCACCATCGCCATAGGGCCGTTGATGATGATCCGCTTGACCTTAGCACGTTTGCTCCTGCTGTCATTGCATGTGCCCTGTGGTGGATCGCTGGCTGTCTGTCTAAAACGTGCCCATATCACCATAGGAGCCATGAACCTGACAAACTTGATGCCTTTGACCTTAGCACGCTTGCCCCTACCGCTGCACGTGTCCTGTGGTGGATTGCTGGCCCTCTGTCTAATAACGTACACATTACTATACCAACAGTATGGGAACCGTAAATTTGACAAAGTCGATGATCCGCCTGACCTTAGCACGCTTGCGCCTGCTGTCACTGCATGTGCCCTGTGGTGGATCGTTGGCTCTCTGTCTAAAAACGCTCCCAACATCGCACCATCGCCGTAGGAGCCGTTGATGATGATCCGCCTGACCTTAGCACGCTGGCCCCTGCTGTCACTAGGTTACTACTCGTGTCCTGTGGTGGATCGCTAGCGCTCTGTCTAAAAATGTGCACAACATCACACCATCATCATAGAGGCCGTACATCTGTGTGTTATAAGTCTGCAATACCCAATTTTAGCTTTTATTGAATATAAGTGAGAATTATTAAAGATACGAAGACGTTTTAGTTAATAAGGAAACATAAAATAATGAAATGATTTTAATTCTTGGAGAATCAAATAAAGCTAAATAACACCTGCGGGTTTATGGCGGCTTTTTTATCAAAATACCCATACTCATATTATAAATGGAAAAGTGTGCGTGTCTGTCTGTTTGTCCGTCTTTCACGGCAAAACGGAGCGACGAATTGACGTGATTTGTTAGGTGGAGATAGTTGAAGGGATGGAAAGTGACATAGGCTACTTTTTGTCTCTTTCTAACGCGAGCGAAGCCGCGGGTAAATATCAAAAGCTAGTATGTCTATATATTTGACTGAAAGTCATAGCAGGCATAATACAGTTAGCGATCCTGTTGATATTGTTAGTGTACTGCAGTTTTTTGACATTGATCTCGCTTGGGGTCCAAATTAATTTCGGTGGACATGTTTTTTGACGTTGTCTCATTCCAATATCTACAATAAATATTCATTTGTAGGGTACGCATAATATACAGTGTGTACATTTTATACGGGCGAAATTATCCGTGTCATCATGAATTAAGAAGTATTTATCATGACACTTAATTGTGATGCCGTACTTAGTTTTTTTCCAACAGAAACTAATACGTAGGTACTAGCGGTAATCTCGTATTATCGTGATTCGTGGATGCTTTACATTACGGGCATCATTATTTCGCATGGTTATTTTTTTGTTGTAGTTATAAGCAAGATTTATCTCAACATTATTTGATCCTTTTTTTTTGTTGAGGGGGGGGGAAAATGCGTTCCGCATACCACTAGGGTGCGAGGGGGGACCCTAGTGGTTATGTGGGACTCCCGTATTGGCCAATGAGGCCACGGTATACCCACTAAAAACCCCCCCCACATGCCACCTCACCGCTTTGTTGGCGGGGCTACCGGAACATTTGCGCTCACAACGGCGACCCCGCCGGCGGCAGCCGCCCACGTGCAGCTTCTCCGCGGATGCCCAAAGGCCCTCCACAGTGGGTGCGCCGGATGACAGGGCGCACCTTCCTCCTCGGCCGCTTATAGGTACAGTGACGGACCCCCTCGAGTCCGCCACAAAGAGGCCATGGGCGCCAGAATGTTCCGGCGCCAAGCGGTGGAAATGGTCTTTGGTTCCACCGCTAACCAAGTCGGCCGCAAAGGATAGGGAGAACGGCGCACCGTAATACCGGCACTCCTCTTCCCTTGCGGCCCCACCAATGCCGCTACAGCGGAGCGGCCCCGCCAAGGTCGCAGGGGGTAGGGAGAGTGGCGCACCATTATACCATCACGCCTCTCTCCCTGCGATCCCACCTCGGCTACCGTGGGAGGGCACAGAGCGGCATCCCATACTGCCGGATCTTCCCTCCCACCGCAGTCCTCCCAGACGCGTCTTAAGTGGGCTTTACAAGCCCACTTAGAGCGACCACCTCGGGCCAGCCAGCTCCCCAAACCGGCCGGCCCTGGGTACCTCTTAGCTTCACCGTGGGTGACCAGTCCACGGTTACTAAGCCCCCCCACCACGGCAAGGTGGGCACCCTAGGGGGGGAACATTATTTGATCCTGCGCTAACCTTCGGTAAAACCTTTGCCTGTATTGAATTTACACACTGTTTAATAAAATTTTAGTTAGCTTTCTAACTCAGTCGGCTTAAAGTTTGAAAATTAATCACCACTAGGACCCAAGTGGTGTATGTAAATTGTTTTAATAAAATGTATGACGTCAATAGAGTGTAGGCGTAGCCTAATGTACTGCCCACGAAACTTTTTGCACGGTCACGAGAATTGTGTGACCATTTTAATAGTTATTAGACTTATTACGCTTATTAGCCAACCGCCCAGGCTACACACAGCAGAAAAAAAAATAGTTTTTCTTTTAAAGGTAGACGTAAGTATGTCGATGTCGTCGTGGGCATGACCTATACACTGTACGAGTACATTTTTATTGGCACAATTTTTCCATACATTGTTTTAATGTGGTTCAAACGGCTTGAGCAGCGTATTCGATTAAAGCTTGGGTTTAATGCTCAAGAGCATCGACATTTTTAACGACTTGATTACCAAATATATTCGTAATATATCAGTCAATTTAATACAAAACCTTAATAAATAATAACAAGTCTAAACCTTCCTCAAGAACCATTTCATAGAGTGAAAATCGCATGAAAATCCGTTCAGTGGTTTTTGACTTTATTGCTTACACACATACACACAGACGCAGACAGACGCGGCGGGGGATTTTGTTTTATGAGGTGATGTGAAAATAGTGTTTTATCTTAATTACTTTAACAAAAAACAATTATCTATTGAACAAAAGAAATCATTAAAAAATACATACGTTTAGATCCACAGCGCAGGCTTCGTCATATAACAGAGTGTTCATCCTCCTAAGGTTTCAGGTTTAACAAATGTAATGTTCTATGTCTAATAGGGAACATAGGGACCCTATGCGTAATGTGAGGACCATTTAGTTGGCGTTTCGAATGAAAAGGACCATAAAAACATAAGGACACCCTTTTAAGCAGGAAAGGCTCTTACGATGTGAGGGCGAAAGGTGTTCGTGTTTCACGAATTAAAGCTTATTACTCTCCAAAACCATACACATGTAAAACTAGGCAATATTATTATGTATCTTTAAGTTTTGTTTGTAATTCGAAAATCGGTACAAAAGTTGGCCCATTACCATCACGCCATGCGCTAATAAAAATAGTTCAAGTTTTCTCCCAATTCGTTGGTACATTAAATTTCGATTTGTTATCTGTTAAAATAACCATTCCAAATGATTGGTTTTCTTATGAATTCCAAACTGTAATCGAATTAATCATGTACACGAAGGGGCGGTGCGGAGGTGGAAAAGTGGGGAGGGGAGAAGTTCGTAGCACTTGATCGTAGCCGCGTAGCGCGTAGGTGGCGGTGGGCGGTCATTCATCTCGCTACAGACCGTTCCCTCATCGTTGAGACTTAGACTGGCGTAATAGTTTAATCTTTTCGGATACTCATCCATTCATCCTTAATCAAGGTCACACGCGTTTGTTCGGTTTAAAACATGAATAACATGTGTAGTAATAAGTGCTAGAGTATTTTTCTAATGGAGCGGTATTATGATAAAGTTGTTGAAGTTTTGATATGAGATGAGCTCTTGGCATGTGTCTTTCTCGCGACATTTATATTGATTCCCGCATGCGTGTATAAAAATCTATCTTGATAAAATCATACGCCAACAATATCAATATTTCAACACATTTTATTAATAGTTGTAGCTCTCGTTTCGTGCAAATGAATTGTAGGTACAAATGCTTCAAGTTATTTTCTTTAAATACAATTTCAAAGGAAAGAAAGGAAACTTTAGTGTTTCTTCATTTAAGTACGTTTATCGTGTTGATAATGGATTGCCTAGTCTCCTGGTAATGGTTGCGGTATTTACAGAAATGTACTCATTAACCCCCCAAAGGGTTCGGGGAGACTGGGCGTAATGAAATGCACAAATATTTCATTGCTGTCGCGTACAATAGCGCGGGCGGGGGAAGGGTTGGGGCTTAAATCGTCTGTGAATGGGAAAGGTCATTTGAAAGCGTTGGGCCAATCGACAAAACAGGTCGATTTGTGGTTTACTCGCGTGGTCTGGTTCTGACACTTTAGTTTGTCAGTTTAAGGAAATAAGCAGATATCTCAGAGCATATGTTTCACCGATGTAGCGGAAATGGGTTGTAGAGGCAAAACGACAAGATGTCGTGATTAGCACTGAATGGGTTAAGGAAGAGAGCAAAGATGGACTCTTTGTAGCATTTTTTTTTGTCCTGTAGGCCTAGCACATGATGGCCGCGAGAGTATGTCGCCGCGAGATAAATGACACGTCTTCTTCTAACTGTATTAATGACATAAGGACGGGTAGTCTATCTCGCGGCGACATACTCTCGCGACAATCATGTGCTAACCTTGCTGGCCCCGTAGCCGAATGGCAGTTCTACGATGCGAAACGAAATCGAAACGCCGCGTAAGGTAGTCTGGCTCTGTCGCGCCAATGCGCAAGAGCGATAGAGATATAAATATATCTATGAGCGTAGTAGCGATATTAAGTAGTCCACTTCACAGTTTTAACTATGTAAGCCAAGAACTTTCTAAAGAAATGGACAGTTGAGAACTGCCAATCAACTTTACCTGTTAAATTCAGACTTATGTATGTAATACAACAACACGCACACACGCGAACAACACACCTGCACAGTAGGCCTAGCACATGATGGCCGCGAGAGTATGTCACCGCGAGATAGATCACACGTCTTCTTCTAACTGTATTAATGACATAAGGACGGGTAACACTGATTTAAACTTTTTTACAAATATTTAAAATTGCAAACGGATTAAGAAGTATAAAAATTTCAATCGAGACGAAGGTTTTAATATCTCATCCACACATGGAACCCGGTCATAAGTAAATGCAAGAAGAAACAAATATCGCAGGTTGAAAAACCGAATATCGTGACTGTTGTGTGTCGACGAGGTGACATCCCTAGTGCGCAAACTGTTCAAGTGGGTAGTCAGGACCAAGTGCGGGTAGTTCGAAAAACTCGTACCTACAGCTAGAAGATGTTGATGTCAACTTCAGCCAGTCTGTTACGAGACCACGGGGACAATGCCGTCCTTGAAACGTCGGAGGTTAGTGTTTAAAACATAGTAAATACGCGATTTAGTCCTGTTTGCAATTTTAAATATAAAAAATATAAAACATTTAAAATATAAATATTATAGGACAATTTTTACACAGATTGACTGAGCCCCAGGTAAGCTCAAGAAGGCTTGTATTGTGGGTACTCAGCAACGATATATAACTATAATATACAAATACATATATTCATAGAAAACATCCATGACTCAGGAACAAATATCTGTGCTCATCACACAAATAAATGCCCTTACCGGGATTCGAACCCGGGACCGCGGCTTAGCAGGCAGAGTCACTACCCGCTAGGCCAGACCGGTCGTCAGATATAAGGACGGGTAGTCTACTCGTATCTCGCGGCGACATATTCCCGCGGCAATCATGAGCTAACCCTGCAGAAAACAAATGGGTGGTTATATTTCATTAGAATAGAATAGAACATACTTTATTTAACATCAAATTGGACAAATACAAGGTAGAGGTACATACAAATCAAACTAGATGCTAAATGGGATCCCACTCAGCATGTTGCCACGACAAGCCGAGGCGCTGATTTTCAGTGGGACCCTGACTTAATGAACTCATTAAGCACCGGTGATGATGAAGCTATTCCAACTAGTCCAATTTGAAAACTTTTCAGACGTAGAACGCATTTGTACCATATGATAAGCCAGAACGCGATGCCCTTAATCGCTCTTTGAATAGTCCAGAAAAGTATGCTACAACGCGTATGAACATAGACTCGTAAAGTACAGGTCAATTCACAAGAGCTGGCACGAATGGAACGAACGAAACTTTGATTGTGTGAGTGACACCTGTATTGGTATACAGTCGTAACTGTCAAGAGCCACCATTTTATTGGTTAATCTGTCACACACATGCATATTTTCATTCAAACATTCGTTCCATTCGTGCCAGCTCTTGTGAATTGACCTGTAGTAAAAAACGCTTATATTTAAAGGCGATTTAATAACAATATTTTTTTCCTACTTTTATAGAAGTTACGTGCATGTGACACCCATCGAGTTGCAGGCGTCCATAGGTTACGGTGACCGCTTTCCATCAGTCGGACCGTATACCTGTTTGCCATCGACGTGGTATAAAAAAACCGGCCAAGTGCGAGTCGGACTCGCCCACCGAGGGTTCCGTACAAACTTTCTTTCAAACTACCTAGTAAAAATAATCTCATATTTTCATATAACTCTTAATGACTTGACTAGAAGACAAAAGTATAGGCACTAATGAGTATTATAGTGTATAGCGCCATCTCCCGGTCAATTTGCTAACTAATTTGCGCGACCTGGTTTTTCAGGCATAATTCTTTATAATGTTAACCGATTTAAACAGTTTTTACTTTATTGGACAGAAGATGGTTTACGTAACATCTCGTATTAATTTTAAGTACGATATACATCCGCAAGGGTGGGTAAATTGAAAGTAAAAATCTGAAAGTTTTTTGTGAATTAAAAAAAAAGTATTAAAATTACAAACACGATTATATTTTTCCTGTAATATATAGCATAAAACCAATGTTTACTAAAATTTTCATAATTTTTCGTTGGTAAACTTCGGAGATAAGGGGGGGGGGGGGAACGGTATTTTTTCTTACATTTTCCCTCAAAATTCTTTTTTTTTTCACAACAAAAAAATTATAAAAAATAGTTTATTTACGTTCAATTTTAGCTCTTTCCAACGATACCCCACTTGACCTAGTAACTTGAAATTTACAGTTTGCCCCCCTTTCATTTTGGCCATTTTCTACAATTAAAATTAATATATTTAAAAATATTATACTTTCTATTTGTAGAGGTTTACAATGTTCACAACTATTGCAAATTTCAAGTTGATAGCATTAGTAGTTCTCGAGATATTTAGGAATGTGACAGACGGACAGACAGACGGACAGAGTCGCACCATAAGGGTTCCTGTTGTACCTTTTTGGTACGGAACCCTAAAAAAGATAGAGATTGGCTAATAACATTTGCACATATAGCAACAAATCTCGAATAGTTTAATAATTGTTGGTAGTTTCCAACATTTTTTTAAAAATAAGTGAAATAAGTAAAGATTCATATTTTCGATAACGGAATTCATCGATCAGTCATAAGTTTCGTTACAAATATTGAACGTTTTAAAAGTCAACACTGGATCCAGAGGACGTGAGTTCAAGTCTCACCCAAGGCAGACATTTTCCACTTTTAAATTTATTCTAAGCCTAGTGGCATCGATTGCAGACGTTTCTGCTAATCAGAAGTTAAAGTTTTAAAAGTCGATCAACAGTTGACCCTCTTTGTTTTTTGTGTTCTTTGTTTTTGTTGAGTGGTATCTCGGCTCGTTTCATAAAACACCGGATATTATGCCAAAAATTTACAACATATAAAAAATAGGTACTCCTCTGTCGCCAGTAATGCGTTTCTAATCATTAACGCTTTCTTAATTAGCAAATCAGTTGCGGATGGCGGCGGGCGGCGAGGCGAGAGGGGGGACATCCATCCAGCCTTGCTAATTAAACTGTCGTCTGCCTATTTGCACCGAAACTAAGGGCCGGTGGCATTTGTTTTTTTTTTTTTTTTTTTTTTTACTATATATGGGCTTACTCTTGACCACAGACTAGCCAGTAGCCAAAGGCAAAGACGTGGCCTAAGATGGAGTGAGCTCGCCCAGAAGATGCCTGTTCACTCTTGATTTGAAGGTTGCCGGGTTATATGAGCTCGGAAATATAGCCGCCGGCAAGGAATTCCACTCCTTGGCAGTGCGCATAAGAAAAGAAGAAGCAAAGCGCTTCGTGCAGATTATCTACTAATACAACATCATTCATTTACTAGTACAACTGGTACAAATATTTTTTTGTGTGTGTTTGATGCAGTTTTCATTATTTAATTAAAAACGAATTACTTGGGTTTTTGACTTGATAAGCATTTGTAATCTTCACATTTCATGTCGAAAGAAAACATATTTTATATTTTCGAATTAAATAAAATAAAATATTCGACTTCTCTACAGGCCCCGTAGCCAAATGACATTTCTGCGAAACGAAACGCCGCAGAAATGTAGTCTGGCTCTGTCGCGCCAATACGCAAGAGTGATAGAGATACGAGTACCTACGAAAGAGATATTATCGTGAGCGTTTCTTGAGCGTTTGTGTATTCGGCTACGCTCACTTAAATAGTCTCAGTTGTGAAGCCTTTCCCAGAAAAAAAACCTTAGTACCTAACCCTATTCAAATAACAAAATATACGTACCTATAAAAAACTCAGTCTAAAAATTTTATGACAAACAGTCGATTGGTTTACCAAATTATTTAATGGTGTTACACCGAAAGCGATAAATGACAAATGCTCCACCCAAAACCCACTACTGTTTCGAAATATCGATAAAGACCCCAAGAAGGTTCAACGTCTCTGTTAGGTATCGGGACGGGCCTTATTTTAACCTATACTAGTACATGCATACGTAACATTTCTCCCCGTTTTTAATGGAGAGTAGACTTCTTAAACTAATATAATAAGTTACAGTTTTGTGCGATTCATACAATAAAAGGGTTTATAATCTGTTCGTGGAAGTGGACGTAACAACATGCCTGACAACCCACCCCTTGAACTCTGGTCAGTGGGGGGTAGCAAAATCCTGCGACTCAACATTGTCATCAGAGGTCTCAAAGAATTTCTCCGCTTCTCCATCTAACGTGACGGTTGGGGTGGACCCGTCCGAGGTACCAACTTCCTCTTCCCTTTCAACTGGCGAAGGTGAGGGAGGATCATGATTGCCACTGGCCGGCGGGTAGGACGACTCGACCTCGTTGGTAGCAACACTGCCACTGGCCGCCGGTAAAGGCGTAGCACTACTGTCGTTGACCGGGGGTTCTTCCGCTTCCACCAACCTTTCATTACTGGGGCAACGTAATCTGTTATCGTCCACTCCTTTAATTGGTACCAGTTGATTGATATGTTTTTTTAGTTGCACTAACGTAACGTGATCCTTAACTAAATATACAGTTCTACCTATCTGCTTCACTATTACACCTTTCTTCCAAATGAATTTTTTGTTACTACAATGTTTCTTATACATTACATAATCACCCGGTATAAAACATGGCCTTTTTCTTCCACCAAAGGATTTACTCTGTAAACACTGTTTACGTTCCACCGATTTAACATGAGCGTGGGACGAGGACGGCGATAGTGATGGGGAATGTAATAAGTCCCAGCGCGAACGAAGCTTGCGGCCGAATACGATACATGAGGTACATGTCACTACGAAGTTCCCGTAGTGACATGTACAGAATTTCTGTAATCGAATAGGTATTTGCACAGACTTTCATCTGCCTTCCTCTGAGTAGTACTAGCCATAAGGCAAGAACGTATACCCCTCTTGGCTACCTTTATATAAGCTTCAGCCTGGCCATTACTGGCTGCGTGATAGGCAGGCGAAGTTACGTGCGAAATTCCGTTCGCAGCGCAAAACGCACGGAATTCGTCAGATAAAAAACATGTGGCATTGTCACTAACTAGCGTGTGAATTAATCCGAATCGTGACATAAATTCATATAGCTTTGATACAACAACTGACGTTGAAGTCGAATTTACACTATACACCTCCACCCATTTCGAGTACGCGTCTACTAATACTAAAAATGACCTATTATTTATTGGGCCCAAGAAATCTATATGCACCCTATAAAATGCCTGCTTAGGGTATGGCCACACTGCGAGCGAGGCGCGCGGCGGCGATGGTCTCAGCTGGTTACAAATATCACAACTACCTATCATATTTTCAATAGCACCATCTATACCAGGAAACCATATTCTACTTCTAGCTTCTGCTTTACATTTAACAATGCCCAAATGAGATTTATGAAACTCCGACAACAATTTAGACTTTAACGACTCAGGTATAACTATTTTATGTCCCCGCATAACTACCCCGTCTTCTATTGCTAATTCGTTTTTACAGAGCAGGTACGGTTGAATACCCTGCATGGTTACTTTTTTTGGCCACCCGCTGGAAACGAATTTCATCACTTGGTTTAATAAAGGATCTTTCTCGGTTTCTTCACGTAATGTCTTAAAAGTAACTGGCAAGCTATCGTCAGCTACAAAGTTTATGTACGACGCCCTATCGTCGATTGACACTGGTGCCCCAGCCTTAGTGTGGCCGGCGCCGGCAGCGGATGAGTCATCATTGTTTACGCTCGCCTGTGACAGGTAATCTGCACTATTATCAGCGCTGCGAAATTCATTTGGAAGAAAGGTGTAATAGTGAAGCAGATAGGTAGAACTGTATATTTGTAACCAGCTGAGACCATCCCATCCTCGTCGCCACTGTTAGGTATCGGGACGGGACGAGTGAAACGATTGCTGCTCGGATACGCACTGACGTTTATTCGCGATGACACCTTATTTTAACCTATACTAGTACATGCATACGTAACAGTCTCCCGATCCCATCAAATATTTTGCGGGTCGTGATACTCGTGATTATGGTCCGTGGATTATTTCGTGGACTTTACTGAACTGAGCCACAGCTATGGTTGTTTCAAGGTTGTTACGGGAGTAAAGGTATTCTTTCTATTAAGGGGTTCACGTTTATGAATCATTTCATTCAGCTTCATGGGTCTTCACCTGGTCTGGCCTGCACTGGTTATTTACTTAGTCATACTATTGACATTTGACAAATCTGCTCGCCGTGAATTACACCGAGTTATTTATAATTAGTCGTTCTTGACTGCATCTTCAACTTTGATCATGATTAGTCTTCTCTTCAACCTAGCGTTTTCCCGGCCTAGCGCCAGGGTCCGCTTTCCTGCACAATCTTCTCAACTTTGCCCGGTCTTCGGCATTCTGAGGCGTGAGATTGTTCTCTTGCATATCCGCTGTCAAAGTACTTAGTAATTTTTCATAAGTCTTGTGTGTAATAAATACCAAGTTGGATTTATTTACCTAATAAATCGTCCGTTAATAGACGAACTCTTTTTATTTCACTAGTAATAAATAGTCCAAAACAATACGATGTGTAACTAATAAGACAACATTAAACACAAAACACTGGATTTGTTACTGTCACTGTACTAATTTAATTACGTTCCAAACACCACTAGCGAATGAGACTGCGGGTTGTTACAATTAACACAGACACAAAATTGCTTTTAATAAACGAATAAAATCCACAAAGGCTGAAACTTTACTTAAACAGAAACGGCGAAATCAATGTAAATTAGCCTTACAACTTGTTGTGAGCGGAAACAAGTTACAGGGAAATAAAAAGGAGGGGGAATCGCTACAGAGTGCGTAGCCAACTTCACAAACGCTTACGGTAATATGGTTACCTTATCGTTGCTGGCTATCTCTATCGCTCTTCTGCATTGGCGCGACAGAGCCAGATTGCATTTCGATAGGCATCTAGCGTCAACGATTGTCATTTCTGCTAAGCCGGCAGAATAGTTTCGCAAGTTTCCCGAGGGACTGTGATAAAATACGCTAGTTGAGCTAGATCCGCTTCGCATAGTTTTGTACAAATATCAAATATGCCAAAAAAAAACAACCAATTTGCACTACGTCAGGTCCACTCCGTTGTTTTAGACAAACGTCCGATTTGAGGCGTAATAGTTATTTGTTATACAAGGGGGCCAAGTTGTATTGTAATTTGTAATACATTTGCACCCAAGTGTAACACAAAACCTTTCCCCTCACTAAAGCGAGAAAACTACAACGCAAAAAATGCGTTTATCACTGCTTCCAGTAGTTCCACAGGTGGTAAATCATCTTAATTACTAGATTCACCTACTTTTATCAATTTTAAAGCAGTTAATTTGACTTTATTCAAGGTCAAATTACTCTACCCATTAGTGGATAAAATGCGTTTTTACCCGCTGGTATTAAAGGACAAAACACTTGTTTCCGAGCTAGTGAGGGGAAAAATATTTTATGATATTAGAATCTGTTGGGTTTATGTTCGATTCGATTTTGAATATTGACAACGACAATGTGCGTGTCAGAGTGGGACTGATTGTTATAAATGCACGCCATCTTATGGGCATGTCCAACATATGCTGGCAGAGGCCGTTGTAACAAATCGGACACCATCTATAAAATTATACTAAAAAAAATGTGTTCTGGTAAAATTTATATTAAAATTTAAAATTTATAAAATTACTAGCTTTTACCCGCGGCTTCGCCCGCGTAATAAAAGTATTCATTAAGATTTTCATTTGGATCCTTAGGTTTCTCTGGTATATTTATCTGCGATTATTTCGATTGCACATAATACTTTTGCTTGCAATGATTGTAGAAATATTACACATCGACCACAGCGTAGGTAATTCTATATACGCTGGGGAAACCTTTATAAACATCCCACATAGCCCGTATTTCGACACTATATGATCGGTGGGTAAAAAGTATTTTTTCTATTAACTTTGATTGTAAGAGACCGCCGACCGATTATCCGTATCCCTCTAACGATACCCATATTATCCGTATCCGTATCCGTTTCCGTATCCGTATCCGTATCCCTATCCGTATCCCTATCTCTATCCCTATCGCTATCGCTATCGCTATCGCTAACGCTATGGCTATCGCTATCCCTATCGCTATCCCTATCGCTATCCCTATCCCTTATCAAGATAACACTAAGTTCTCGCGCTTTGTACACATATTTAAAGTCACATACAGGCCGAAAGCGATTAATTAACATTATTTTTACCTTTTTTCCCAACGTTTCGGCCAGGTTGCACTGGCCGTGGTCGCGGAAGACTGACGTCCCAGCAAAATGTCACCGGAGATGTAAACAACACAAAACTACCCGATATTAATTTATATAAATGTTCGGGGTAGACAAATAAAAATATAATTTACCCGCATGTAATTATTTACGACATCACATTAGAAACCTCAAAAATAACAGTACTTCTCCACTATTTAATGGATGTTATTATACATATAAACCTTCCTCTTGAATCACTCTATCTATTAAAAAAAACCGCATCAAAATCCGTTGCGTAGTTTCAAAGATTTAAGCATACAAGGGACATAGGGACAGAGAAAGCGACTTTGTTTTATACTATGTAGTGACATCGCTATCCCTATCGCTATCCCTATCATTCATTCATTCATTCATTCATTTATTCCTTTATCAAACATAGTTTTACATGTCAACAAAATTACATATAAATACATTCTTCTTTGTTATTTTTTGTTATTAAGTGTCTACAGTCGGCACTTATAACTTACATAGTTAATGCAAACATGCTGTCGAAGATACATTTCAATTTTATAATTCAAAATGGTTGGTATAGTGAACCAGTTCAAGAGTGCACGTCGTTGAAAAATTCGTCAACAGTGTAATACGCTTCAAGCATAAGTTTATTTTTAAGTTTATTTACGAATTTACGATTATCGCTATCCCTATCGCTATCCTTATCCCTTATCAAGATAACACTAAGTTCTCGCGCTTTGTACACATATTTACAGTCACATACAGACAGGTCGAATGCGATTAATTAACATTATTTTTACCTTTTTTCCCAACGTTTCGGCCAGGTTGCACTGGCCGTGGTCGCGGAAGACTGACGTCCCAGCAAAATGTCACCCCATGTAAACAACACAAAACTACCCGATATTAATTTATATAAATGTTCGGGGTAGACAAATAAATATAATCTACCCGCATGTAATTATTTACGACATCACATTAGAAAGCTCAAAAATAACAGTACTTCTCCACTATTTAATGGATGTTATTATACATATAAACCTTCCTCTTGAATCACTCTATCTATTAAAAAAAACCGCATCAAAATCCGTTGCGTAGTTTCAAAGATTTAAGCATACAAAGGGACATAGGGACATAGGGACATAGGGACAGAAAAAGTGACTTTGTTTTATACTATGTAGTGATACTAAAAAAAAAGTGTTCAAAATTTTATTTTTTAACAAGTTTGTATGTGTTGTATGATACCATTTGTGAGCTCATAGAGTTACAATGAATTGTAAAGTAATGGATTACATTACATGATTTAGTGAGAATTTCATTAGCATAGCTGAAAACGAAGCCACGTAGCATTCATTTGTTTTAATTAATTAACAAAGATTGCGGGAAATGTAACGAACTCATTACCTTTTTCGATTGCGGCCAAAATAATAAGCAACTTTGTTAGCGAAATTATAATGCGTGTATAAATTAAATGTAATTATCTATGGTTTAATCTGGCACCGGTAGGAATTAAATGTTTATCTACCTGAATACTAATTTTTTAATAGTTAGCTTAGGTATTTTATTAGTATCTGTTCTGGGGGCCGATTTTTGAGTCTCACTGTCACTAAAATACCGGTTGAAAACTGTGAATTGCCTATTATTTTCAGTGACAATTTTCTGAATTCGAACGCCGTGAGACTCAAAAATCGGCCCCCTGTTTACGAATTTTAGTTCACACGTCTTTTTTCACTTACCTATCAAATTAGTTATAACTTTAGCAACTCTACTATCAACGGCAGTGCACTGAATATTGAGCAGTTTCACGTTCTCTGCCTAACCCTTATGGGAATACAGGCGTAAGTATAATGTTTGTATAATTAAACTATTTCTGTTATCCGTCTGATAGCTAATGTTTTCATATTTTTAAATTAAAGGAAACATGTAAAAATTCACACCTCCGGCAGGACTCAAACCTGCGATTTCTGGCTTTGTCGGAACCAGCCGCGCTCCCAACTGCCAAAGCCAGAGGTTGCAGGTTCGAGTCCTGCCGCAGGTGTGAATTTTTCCATTTTTCCTTTATTTTATAAATATGTAATATCACTCGCAAACGTTTCTGCATGGTATAGTATAAAATAAATTTAATGTTTTCATAGTTAGAAACAATACGAATATAGTCATCATTCAGTACCTATACTGTACTTGTTGAGTAACATCTTCGATCGCT
Source organism: Leguminivora glycinivorella (assembly GCF_023078275.1). Lineage (NCBI taxonomy): Eukaryota > Metazoa > Arthropoda > Insecta > Lepidoptera > Tortricidae > Leguminivora > Leguminivora glycinivorella. The sequence goes on from NC_062977.1 coordinate 15,104,322, forward strand.
TTTATCCCGTATTTATTTTTGTCGACAACAATAAGTAGAATTTCTATTAAAAGTCCACATTTTACGAGAAACAATTACAGTTATTATTTTTTCCCGGAACAAAGAATCTTAGATGAGTAAAAATTTTCTCATGGGTTTCATAATTGGAATCTTATTCAATTAAGTCTATTTCGGTGGAAAGTTTTGCTTGTGTTCAATTGAATTACCTAAGATTCTAGAGTATAAAGTAAAACATATACATTTATAATAAAATTTTACAGGCCTTTGTTTATTCACTGTCAGGTTCTAATTGGGCGAATTCAGACTTAGCTGACAATGATTTTAATTGAAGGAGTAAGTTTTACAACATAATTATGTCCTTGCCGATTTTTTTCGAGAACTATGAAAGAGAGGCGGTCTCGCCATAAATTGCGTTGTTCCGATAAAAACTCTTTGACAGCGTGATTTAATCCGACTTTAATTAGCAAATATCGACTATACGAAACTTTACTTTAAACCTTGCTCAACCATTGCTCTATTCATAAGTGAAAACCGTATGAAAATCGGTTCAGTAGTTTTTAAGATTAAGACAGACTGGCATAACTTCGTGTAGTTTGTTTGTGTGTAGTGATTTAAAGTGATAGAATAGTGATGACATGAAGAGCCTACTTAGAAGTAAAAATATTTTCACCATAAAAATTAGTAAACGCTGTCTTTGCTATTCGAAAGCAAATTGCAGAAAGCAAAAATTTCATTTTATCGACTGATAGATTTTACAAGATGTGAATCATAAATATTGAATAAAAAGTATTTTCATGTTCTATATAATTTTTTACTTGTTGTTTTAAGCCGACTGATAGATTTTACCTATAAATGATGATTTTGAATCATAAATATTGAATAAAGTGATGGATTTGATTTATTTTCATGTTCTATAGTGTGGTAAAAAATTTTGTGTTTCACTCGGTGGCAGTTTGTTTAACCTTCGTGCCTTGAAACCTTCGCAATGCTCAAGATTCCACTTTTTGAACCAATTCAATATTGGAATCTTTCGCTTGCTCGGGTATCAATATTGGCACGTGCGGTTAAACAACAGCTTTGCCCCCTCGTAGAAATAATAAATACTTATTTAATGTTACGATATTTTAACCGTGATAACAAGCCAATCCAAGAACCATTTACTTACTGAAAAAAAAAACATAGTATTTGTGCTTTATATAATAGTTTCTTTGAGTTTTTTGGCCTTCAGAGATAACATACACTATAGAAATTTCGACGGGTACCTCGGCGGTCGGGGTGGTGTAGCGGTCAAACACGTCAGCCGCGATAGCTGGAGACCCGGGTTCGGTTCCCGGCTTCGCCACCAGTGGGCTTGATCGCTTTTTCTTTAGTGTATGGTACGTATCTATTTCAGTTTATAATTTATATATAGTAGTGTTACTACTTAAAAAAAAACAAATCAAAAAAAAAATGATTTGTTCCCTACATCGAGTTTATTTGGAGTTATAATAGTTTAAGGTGCTTTCGTATGCCATGAACAGGGCTCGTAACTTTCATGCCGATGACATAAATTTGACGTCACGCTGCTTATAGGATGATTCAAAAGTTTTATTTAATAATTAATCATTATTCATCAATCATTTTAATCATGTCGTCTAAATTAATCTATTCATACGTGAAATCTTGAACGTGAAAAGTAAATTAAATTTTTTTTAACACACCAACAAGGAATTTGTTTTGTTTTTATAAATTATTGAAATATGGTAAAAAACGATTGAAAAAACCGTATGTATAAAAAATAAACAATAGTTATTTGTTTTACAAGGGGGCAAAGTAGTTGTTTAACCTTCGTGCCTTGATACCCTCGCAACGCTCAAGATTCCACTTTTTGAACCACTCGCTACGCTCGCGGTTCAATATTGGAATCTTTCGCTTGCTCAGGTATCAGTATTGGCACGTGCGGTTAAACAATTACTTTGCCCCCTTGTAAAACAAATAACTATTGTTTATTTTTTAAACATACGGTTTTTTCAATAGTTTTGTACCATATTTCAATAATCTATAAAAACAAAACAAATTCCTTCCTTTCCGTTTCACGTATCAAGTAGGTATTAGTTATCCACGTATGAATAGCTTACTTTTGAAGTCATTTTTAGGGTTCCGTAGCCAAAATGGCAAAAACGGAACCCTTATAGTTTCGTCATGTCCGTCTGTCCGTCTGTCCGTCTGTCCGTCTGTCCGTCTGTCACAGCCGATTTACTCGGAAACTATAAGTACTACAGTGATGAAATTTGATGGGAATATGTGTTGTATGAACCGCTACAAAATTATGACACTAAATAGTAAAAAAAAGAATTGGGGGTGGGGCCCCCATACATGTAACTGAGGGATGAAAATTTTTTTTTCGATGTACATACCCGTGTGGGGTATCAATGGAAAGGTCTTTTAAAATGATATAAAGTTTTCTAAAAAACATTTTTCTTAAAGTGAACGGTTTTTGAGATATCAGCTCTCAAAGTCGTAAAAAGTATGTCCCCCCCTCTATTTTTATAACTACGGGGTATAAAATTCTAAAAGTTTTATATAATTAAATTGATTAATGAATAATGATTCATTTTACATTAAAACTATTTGAATCATTCTATATGCAGCGTGACGTCAAATTGATGTCATCGGCATGAAAGTTACGGGCCCTGGCCATGAAATTACACAATTAAGTGGAAAAAAATATATTTGGCAAGTTTCAAATAGACATATTCGTACTGTGTGTTTAGGTAGTAACTTAATGTTTGAGTGCCACTTGAAAAGTTTCTTTACTTTCTTTCAATCGAGTTACTTTTACGCATTGTTTGTTGTGTTCTTTAGAGGACAAACAAGTACTTAAGTATAATAGGGTAATCGTTGTTGGGCAATGTTTTGTTCAGAAACCTTATAGGCGTAGTTTGATTTTAATCTTAATACGTCGGAACGCACTTAGATTTCAGCAACCGTATTTAGGTACTAATACAAGGTGTTTATTTCATAACAAAACAGGTACGCCGGCGGTGCCTAAAATGAATCGATTTTTTTTCTGATTTTTTTATATGAAATAGTAGTTTTGTTGTATGACACTAATGAACGCGGTCATATGATTACAGAATTTACAGATCCCATCAAAAACATACCTGTTAAAAAGGGGGCCAAGTTCCTATAGGCTAATTGTTCCCCTCAAAAAGGGTTGAAATAAAATCCAATGCCAAGTTTATATGGAATTTAAAATATGGTATAGTTGTGAAAATAAGTAGTTTTACTTGGTTAAAAATATCTAAAATTAGAATACCTACTTCTAAATTTGAACTTGGCATATACACCGTGTTTTTTGTTTTCCGTTAAATTCGACACGTTGTTAGGTTCATTATCAGGAACCAACCTGTATATCTCTTTGAGTTGAATTCGAAAAAAAAAATTGTTCATCGTTTTATGCATAATAAACCAATTAGTCAGTGTGAGAGACCCTTTAAGAAAACATTCAAGTTAGTGTCAAGTGATTGACGGCACATGTCAAAACAAATAAATAACATTAGGAAGTGGTAAAGACTGTCACACACGTGTTCAATTTTTTTTTCCTTGGCCTCGGACATTGACGATCAAATATACGAAAGAGGCGCGTTCCTAGCACACAGTCTAAGCTCGTGTAGGTAAACGAGTACTATGCTTGTATGAGTGAAATATGACAGGTCGACTGTTTGCGTTTTTGACAGGCGGTAACTGTAAGGTAACTGAGAGGAGGTGGACGGCACTTTCAGCGGGGAGCGGAAGTGGCCATACTGTACGATAGTTTTCTTTATTATACTGTGGTAATAGTAAGAGTTAAGACGCTAGTTTCTTAGATAAATTAATTGTATTTGATCTAAAGAACCTTCCCTTAATGTTAACGGAATTTAATAAAAACACGGTGTAATGGTTATGGCAGTCAAAATGTATGAAACAGATTTTGTTACATTAAATAAATAAATAAATATTATAGGACATTTTCACACAGATTGACTGAGTCCCACGGTAAGCTCAAAAAGGCTTGTATTGTGGGTACTCAGACAAGGATATGTGGGTACATAGAAAACATCCATGACTCAGGAACTGGGCTCATCAGACAAATAAATGCCTTTACCGGGATTCGAACCCGGAACCGCCGCGCAGCAGGCAGAGTCACTACCCACTGCGCCAGACCGGTCGTCAACAATTGGCCCCATAAATGATGGTATGTAATAAAATAAATAATATTCTGTAATCCACTCTGTAGGCGTGTCAAACACAGAAGGATTTGTATGCAGCAGCATTACTATAAGAAAGCTATCTTTTGTACCAGAACTGGGTCAGTTGCAGTGTCACGTGTCTGGAATACATACACACATCCTTGTTCTAATCCTGGCCTCGTATCGGAATCGTTTTCAGAATCTTCCCGTGATCAGGGTTTTAATGCTGAAAGAAAACGGAGGAAACTTACATTAAGTTTTGTACCCATTTGTAGATTTTCCTTGGTTAATGATGTTCACTTAAATAAATCGAAGGAATCGAAGCGATATCGGTTTTCCAACATGCTTAAGCGTATAACTAAATGTACCTCCGAAAATTCGAAGAAATCGTTGTTTAAGTCCTTATGTAAACCGAAAACGAAATGCCGCGAAAGGTAGTCTGGCTCTGTTTGCGCCGATACGCAAGAGCGATTATCTACGAGCGTTTCGTTTCGTGAGCGTTTCTGCCATTCGGCTATACGCACCCTTATAAGGTAATTATTAGAAAGAATTCGATACATAGGTAGTAGTATGTACGTACCTTTACGTAACTATGACATAGACATAGACATTTTATTAATAATAAGTATTATAAATATTACACGTTCACGTTCACGTTCGTTATGAAATTTGTCGAACAGGTGCCGTAGCGAGTGGCATTTCTGCGACGCGAAACGAAAACGAAACGCCGAAAGGTAGTCTAGCTCTGTCGGGCCAATACGCAAGAGCGATGGAGATAGATATCTACGAGCATTTCGTTCCATGAGCGTTTCGTGAGCGTTTGTGCCATTCGGCTACGTACCCAGATGTGATAAGTATTTCCAAAGAAATTTCAACTAAGTAATCGATATTTTTCCATGTTAAAACCGTCTAATGTTAAAGTAAAAAGAAACTATTTTGGCAACCATCTATTGTCCTATTTAAGTCATAGGTACTAAAATATTTATATAAATTTTAAAGTGCCTAGACAGATATTTAAAGTCACATACAGGTCGAACGCGATTAATTACATGGACAGAGATTAGAGGCACATAAGCGGCCATAATCAATGTATTTAGTTTCCAACCCCTGTATCAGATGAAACCAGAAGGGAATTTATAGAGAAAGCTCTTCGTTTAGTCTATAATTTGAATAGACTTACAGCCTGTGCCTTCACCAGTCCGGATTCCATTTGAAAGTTAAAATTATTCTCTAAGCGGATTGAGGAGAGACGTTTATTGGATATATTCTTCGTTGAGATAAGATATTTGGACGATCAGTAGTGATCAGTTGAAGGTGGGCGTCCGTAATTTGCACAGGTTTTCTTATCTGTGATTAGCGATAATGCGGACACGTCCCAGGAGGTGTATCATTTTACGTGTATTTGGATTAGTCGAGTTCTTTGGCGAACCAGTGTAAGGTGTTCAATGTATTCGTAAGAAGTATTACGTTTTGCGAATACTACCTATTATATCTACTAGGGCGACAAGGGAGCACTGATGAGTGCATGTCAGGTGCCGTAGTCGAATGGAATTTCTCCGACGCGAAACGAAAACGAAACGCCGCGAAAGGTAGTCTGGCTCTGTCGCGCCAATACGCAAGAGCGATAGAGATAAATATCTACGAGCGTTTCGTTTCGTGAGCGGTTGTGCCATTCGTCTACGTACGCAGTAATGGATGCCTGAACCTTTTAGTTTTTTTTTTATTGGCTTCCAAATGATTTGCCAGTGTCATGTCGATTTTTTTATTAAATAAATTTTGTTCGAAGTAATATGATGAAGTACAATTTACACATAGCTATCAATCCATTTTGATAAATTTAATCAATTCTAATATTTAGTGGGGTTAGTTAGAGTTAGATGACAACGAAACACAACTACTGGATTAGTAATAAACCTTTCAGTTCCTACTCAAGTGAATTTGATCAAGATTGTGCTAGTACCTAGTCGTGGGTGAATTTCAACATACTCGAAATTTGCCTAATTTTGGTGGATTTTTTAGTTTTGTAATTTTTGCTGAAATCTTATACTATTAAACGAGCAATTCGATTTCGCTGAAATTTGTTATGTGAGGGTTTTCGGGGGTGAAAAATCGATCTAGCGTAGCCTTAGATCCCGGAAAACGCGAATTTTCGAGTTTTCATGATCGCGTTTGTAAACATAAAATATGGTCCTAATTTTATTCAGTCAATGTTATGTACGCAGATAGATCAATGACCTTTCATTGTTTTTTGTTTTTTTTTGTTTTTGTATTTATAAGTTTTTTTTTTAATCTAAAGAGATATTTTAGAGATATTTAACTGATGTTACATAACGATTTCAATGACCTTTCAGTTTTAGAGAAATTACGATTTCAATGACATGGTCACCACCAAAATTGGTCTACCCACAAAAATAAAAAATAAAATCAAAAATAAAGCCTTTTATTCATTGTTCTATTATTTTCTACTTGAAATAATAAACTTTTAACATGTAATAAATACTTTTCAAATAGAAACAAAAACGTCATTGCCCTCAATTTGTTCACCACCAAAATTTATGCAATTTTGGTGGAAAAAGTATTACGACCCACCAAAATTAGATATTTTTGTGTGGGGCGGACCAATCCAGCAAGGTATGACACTTGTGTCATGTCTAAATGCAGGAACGAACCTGAATGGTCATGTTACGACACGTTTGTTCGTCTTGCTGCGTCTCGTTTAACCATAAAAACTATAAGGGTTCCTAGTTGACTACGGAACCCTAAAAATGATTTCAATACTTACCACCAAAATTGGTTCTTTCCCCCGGACAACTTTTGGTGCTCAGTTATAAGTGTCAAATTGTATAATAATATTGACTTATGTCATCTTAAAATATACTTAATGTAATAAAGAATGAAGTTATGGCAAGTTATCTTTATAGCTGCGGATTTACTGGATTTACCATAGCAATAAATTAGAATTTCGATGGAAAATTATTTTTAAATAAATATACATAACACTTGTAACAATTTGCAATGTTGCCGAAGGTAGTATTTTAGGATTGGTTTTCATAAAAAAAAAAAAATCCGGAAACAATTACCTAGCCCACACAATGAATTTCAGCTCCGCCACAAAAAAATCACGCTGAGAAATTCACCGTATGTAATAATGTGTCGATCACTTGTCGATTGTCAGCCGGGGTCACAAATATTGTGATTTTTACCGCCCGAGGTAATCTCTGATCTGTGCAGTTTTTCTGTTTGACCCCGGGGGTACGAAAGCGGCAACTTCGTTTAACGCCGGGGACAGAAAGTTGATGATTTTTGCTTGATTTTTTTAAATACAAAGATTTTATTTTAAAGTTTTCGTTCATGAATTATGAATAGAATAAGAATAAACAAGTTACTAAGAGAATATCTCTTAATATGGACGCAAGATATTCATTGAAAATATTTTCCAGATAAAGTTCTATGTAGTTAACGGAGTTCTATCCTCCTTGGATCTATCTTTAACATAAGTTTCTACGTTTGCAAAGCAAGATGAATGTGAGTTTATAAATTCACTGTGATAAGGCAGTTCAGATATATATGGGATGAAAGATACCGATAATTGCTAACTTATGAAAGTTATGAATAGTTATAATTTCAACAAAAAAGTGATGTAGTTATTTTAAAAATTATAATACCTACTACGTTGAAGTATCTAGGTAAAAAGTAGAGTGTTCAAGTGCGTAGTCAGATAATGGTTAAAACCCAAAAGTTTTAAGAAGCTCTTGCTTACTTTCACCTGTCCCGTTCCCCGTTGTCTGTCTATGTATAACTCTGTAATCAAATCTTGCACCTTAAATTTGACCCACTTCCCGGTTTTCGATTGAGCTGCAATTTTGCACACATATGTAAATCACGTTACAATGCAATATTATGGTATCATGGAGCTGATCTGATGATGGAGCAGAAAGGTGGCCACAGGAACTCTGTAATGAAATGTCGTATCTTCATCGAGTAAGGGGTATTTAGAAACGTCTCGGAGAGCAGTAGATGACGGTTGAAAAAAGTACAGTCGGCGATAAAAGCTTGTGTCAAAAATGATTGTTTTTGCGAAAAAACTTTCAACCATTATCTGAGAATCTAAGCAGGATCTTTCCTGTACTCAATCCTGGCAAAAAAAATGCATCCTCACCTCTCAATGCATCATAATTTTCTAAAAATTCGTTAGGTACTTTTTTTTAAGTCTGTAACTTCTGATTTCAGTCCCCGCGAATGATACGGGCGGCTGAATTCAATTAATCACGACGTACCGTTGAATTTTTTGAGTTTCTTAACTATATAAGTGATAAATTTACAGAATGATTCTAAAGTCGAGTTTTTTCGTTAGGTACTTATGTCGTAATTATAGTCCACTAGGTAATTTCATTGCATTTGCATTTGTTCATGAGTACCTATTTACTAAACATACTGGAGACCAAGTTTGACAGTTCTCAAAGTTTATTTGCTAATAGTACCATTTCTAACTGAAAGTTACATAAATTACACTCTGATGCGCAATGTTTGCTCAGTTTAAAATCAAAATTATCTGTGCTGCGACGGGCGACCGCTGTACTCCCACCGGCAAATAAAAAGGACGTAAGTGTTTCTGAGGATAGAGAGAGTTTACTGCGGTTGGTGTGTTGAACTGTTCATACCAGTTTAAAGTGGTTTGTTTGTAAATAATAAATAACCTAACCAAAAAATTTAAATTTTGAAAAAACCGTGAACCGTTTCATGAACACTCGACTAACTCAGCTTTCAAACAAAAAAAAAACGAAATCTCAATCGGTTCATCTGTTCGGGAGCTACGATGCCACAGACAGACACACACTCAGTCAGACAGACAGACAGACAGACAGACATACAGACAAACAGACAGACAGACACGTCAATCGTATAACACCCTGTCGTTTTTGCGTCGAGGGTTAAAACGAAACATTTGTAATTGATTACAACATATTTTACACCTTTCATAAATATTTGCGTATAATATAATTGAGAATATTCGTTTACCGTCAATAAATAGAAAAACTTGATTTATACAGAAATGGCACAAATAGTACGTTACGATACAAGTGCGAAAAAAAGGAAGTACGAAACGAGTGGCGATAAATTAAAACACGACAGAAGGAAGTGTTTTAAATCGACACTGAGTTACGAATTTTCCTTTTCGCACGTGTATCGTACGACGTTTTTCAGTACAGATGGCCCGCCGAAGTTTCGACCTTTAATTTATCGCCACTCATTTCGAACTTCCTTTTTTACGCACTTGTATCGTAATGTACTATTTTGACACTATTTTGTCACTAATTCCTGTATATTTAAGTCATTTACTATCTTTCTAGGTATAAATTCAGTGCAAAAAATATTCTTAAGTGGACGCGTAAAGAATTTTATTCCTTAGACAAAATACCACTTACGCTTCTCTGGAGCTAAGCGATGATAGTATGTGATGTAGTGGAAAATTCAGGAAGTGCATAAAGCATTGGGCACGGTCCATTGTATTAGCCTGATTGTACTGCGGCCTTTGTCTGCGAATGGCTAACGATATAATTAAGTTCGCTGTGCAGTGGTACCTGGGTGGCTAGCCGAATGGCACAATCGCTCACGAAACGCTCACGAAACGAAGCGCTAGTAGATATCTATCTCTATCGCGCTTGCGTATTGGCGCGACAGAGCCAGCGGCGTATCGGCCAGGCCCCGTAGCCGAATGGCATTTCTCCGACGCCAAACGAAAGCGATACGCCGCTGGCTCTGTCGCGCCAATACGCAAGCGCGATAGAGATAGATATCTACTAGCGCTTCGTTTCGTGAGCGTTTCGTGAGCGATTGTGCCATTCGGCTAGCCACCCAGAAGTGCTAATTTTGGTAATTAAAGAACAGAAAATACATACAGAAATCTGCATAGTTGAGTTATTATTCCATTTTAAGAGAGGGAGCTCTCACTAAGCGTCTCGCAAGCGTCGGCGTCAGGCCAAACGTGTTGCAAAGCCTGATGCCAGTGATGCCGCGAAGTGACGCGGCGTCTTTTTCCGTACAGGTGTCGTAGCCGAATGGCATATCTGCAACGCCAAACGAAAACGAAACGCCGCGAAAGGTATTCTAGCTCTGTCGCGCCAATACGCACGAGCGATAGATATAGATATCTACGAGCGTTTCGTTTCGTGAGCGTTTGTGCCATTCGGCTACGCGTACGCACACAGTTGGCCCGACGCCGACGCTCCCGAGACGCCTAATAAGAGGGGGCCCTTAACATGGGCCCTTACGTACATTAGCTAAGAGGTGTTCATCCTTACTTTTTATGAAATAGGTGGGAAATCTGCTCGACAGGTCGCCCGATGGTAAGTGATCACAGTCGCGCATGGACACTCGAAGTACGAGAAGTGTTAGAGGAGGTTTGCTGGCCTGTAAAATAAATAAATAAATAAATATTGGGGACACCTTAACACCAAACTAAGCAAAGCTTGTACTATGGGTGCTAAGCGTTCGATATAACTACATATTTAAATAGATAAATACACACTTATATACATAGAAAACATCCATGACTCAGGAACAAATATCTATGCTCATCACACAAATAGATGCCCTTTCCGCGATTCGAACCCAGGACCGCGGCTCAGCAGGCAGAGTCACTACCGACTGAGCCAGACCGGTCCGTTTATATGAAATTATTGTCATTATTACACAAAGGTAGGTTTACTCGTACAGTTATTACTTGTACCTGTTTTTAAACACCTATATAGCTAGCTCAATTATTAGATTAACGATAGCTAAATATGTACTGTAACACCAACAAAGCATGCAGCGAACGCAGACCTACTAGCGTCCAAGACGCCGAGCGGAGACAGCGGTTTAGTTACCAAAAACCCGCGAGATGGCGCTGACCGCATCCCATAGAATTCGTACATCGCGGTGTTAAGATTTTTCCCGATTTGGTTAGGCTCGCCAGTTGAAACTTGATATGTATCGAATCTTAGTTACGGACAATACTTTCCAATGGTCCCCCCCTGCTTCCCTCGTGGAACTACGCACTATAGAAAAGTAACGTCTAGCAAACGTGCTTCCGCTCCAGTTCACACTCTCACACTAACTGGTTGGGGAACGCGTCAGTTTCGTCGTCATTGTAAAGGCTCTATAAATATAAGTCTATCTATACCTCGCTTTGGGTTTGCCTTCACTCCCCGCACGCACCCCCGCTATAGTACATAATATTCTTGTGAATATGTTGCTATATGTTATGTCAGTAGGTACATTTTCAAATACAAATGAAAGCTTGGAAAACTTGCGGTAGAACATGCTTAAATAATTAATCCCTCTAGAGTTTAGAGCTCGCAGCCACTTAAACTTGCTTCCGTTGAAAATTTCTAGCGATTTAAACTTCACATGAAACTTTTTGTCTCAAAGAAAATATCCCAAGTATCCCAACTTTGTACTTAAATACTAGAACCGGAAAAAAGCTAAAAGCGTAAAACTTGCATGGAGTTACATAGATTGTGGAGACCCTAGATGACGGGTGACGGGATGAAGGGACAATGTATGACTGATAGCTAGTTTGTTAACAAATATTCGTATAATTTTTATAAAAGTATTGAGTTACTACATACCTACTAGAGAGAAAAAGCCTACCGCGGTACTGATTGAAAACCGAGTAGAGTAGCTATCGGTCTCGTTAAGCAAGTTCGTAGCATGGTCGTATGATTTAGTCGTACAACCAGCATCAATTGTAGCGGATGAAATAACGCACCAAAAGTATCTGACATCGTCAATAACTTTTCCAAATATAGATAAACCTGTACCTTCAGTTCGGAAGCTACGATGTCTGAGTCAGACATTTTTTCTTTGCGCGTACACACATCCCTTTTTGTTTAGTGGTTACAGAATAGAAGTTACTTCTGGAGTTATTTGGTCCACTTCCGCTACTTTGATGCTGACTATACAGACTCGATAAGCTGTCTCACTAGTGCGCTAGGCCCGCTGCTGGATGACATAAGGTTAAGACGATACAGGAGGGGTCAATTCTCCATACAAACGCTCTCGACTATTTCCTCCCTAGTTTTTGAAGATAGAGCAATGTTTTTTCAACACATACTATTATTATTTTTATCTGTGTCGGACCGTTTTGGTTTTTTTTTTGATATTCTTATTTTTAAAGACGCTAGGTCACATCAAAAAATTCCAAAAACGACCTTATTGATTGTGGCGCAAAAAAAGGTGTGGTATGACAATGAGGCAAAAAAACTAAACGGTCCGACACAGATTAAGATTTAATTTTTATTCAGATGCTCAAATTTCGTTACGATTAATTAAGTTTTAAAGGAGGAAACAGTCGAGAGCGGAACCTCGATTTTAAAGATTTTTTCAGTACAGATGGTGTTTTTTTTACGCACTAGTTCGAGAAGTGGTTCATTATATGCCAGGTCGAAACTTCGGAGAGCCATCTGTACTGAAAAACGTTGTACGATACACGTGCGAAAAGGAAATTCGCAACTCGTGTCGATTTAAAACACTCCCTTCGGTCGTGTTTTAATTTATCGCCACTCGTTTCAAACTTCCTTTTTTACGCACTTGTATCGTAATGTACTATTTCGCAATATCTTTTAACTGAGTTGTTATGAATGGATTTTTATTTCGCTAAATCTAGTTAATAACACTAGTATATTTAACTAAAATTCCCAAATCCCCTTTCCATTATAGCATTTTCGCTCCTGTTAGCGTCTTAAAACCTTTCGTCTATATTTTTTTTATGTCTACGTGGAATTACGTGGGCCGAATCGCGGGTGGAAAGTTGCATTCCTTTGTCGCTGAAGTACATTGTTTCATTAGGGCCGTGTTGATGAATATTGTATAACAAACGAGAAATTGGCTTTTGTATGGTTTGTCGGATTTCGGACGTTGTTTTTTTTTTTAGTTTATTTAGAAAACAAATAGCCATTTACAAATACGGTTTACAAAAAGATATATAAATCCTGTCGCTGTTTTTGTTGAAGGATCGAAAAAATAGGTACCTACTAAAAATAATTTGTTTTTAAGCTTTCGCGCCAACCTTCATAAGAAAGCACCTATAAGCTATATTTATTAAAATGTGTTGGCTCTGACGCCCATACATATATGCCTTCTATACTACTAGCAAAGGTCAGAAAAGGTTATCCATATTATTCATGAACTAACTAGATACCAGTAATTAGATACTTTGTGAGGTAATGAGCAAAACCAATTTTATTATTGCTTGCGTATAATGTAATCCACACTTAGTCATAATTATCTTCATTATGGTTTACCTTAGGTAATTATTATTGCTTACATTATATAGGTAATTAAATTTATTAGCATAACCTTCCTTTAGGAATCGTATTAGGTACCTACGTCTTACCTTTCGCACCTATTCTGTTTCTGGTGGCTCTATATGTATACCTATAGATATTTACGGTAACCGTGTTTAGACCTATTTCTTTAATCACTACATAGTATAAAACAAAGTCGCTTTCTCTGTCCCTGTCCCTATGTATGCTTAAATCTTTAAAACTACTCAACGGATTTTGAAGCGGTTTTTTTAATAGATAGAGTGATTCTAGAGGAAGGTTTACACGTACGTAGGTATAGTACCCGTGCGAAGCCGGGGCGGGTCGCTAGTGGTTAATATTTGGTTGTCTATTTATTCCTTCATCTGTACCGATTCCCAAAATGGCTTCACAACGCTTGGTATGAAAATTGATACGTGCCAGAATTGCGCAGAATACACACTTTACCTATGGAGGAATATCAAATAACCAAGCTCGGGCCAAGGCATTGCAAGGCATATTTAATCTTCACTGGCAACAACCTAACCTAACCACAAAATTGAAATTGTAAAAACCCCGAAATAGTGGACCGGTTTTCGTGAAACATGGCTAAGAACACTCCTGACTAATAAAATTAATATTTTTAAATTAAAGGATAAAATGGAAAAATTCACAACTCCAGCAGGACTCGAACCTGCGACCTCTGACCTTGCCGGGGCCATCACAGAGGTCGCAGGTTCGAGTCCTGCCGGAGGTGTGAAATTTTCCATTTTTTCCTTTAATTTAAAAATACGTAATATCGCTCGCAGACGTTTAGCTGCATGATAAAAACAAATTTAATAAAATTCAGCTTTAAAAAAATCTAAATCAGTTCATCCGTTCGGGAGCTACGATGCCATAGACAGACACACACAGAGATAGACAGACATTTTTGCATCACGGGTTAAAAACTATAACTCACTTTTGTGAAGTTAAAAAATATCAAATTAGTTTCTGTAAGACAGGGAGATACCAAGTTTTTCCCATTAAGATGTTATCGTTGTAAAAATTTCGTGCAAGGGAATTGGGTCGAAGTTTAAATTTCGGAGCTAGACGAAGTTAATGTCAAAGGTGAGTATCACATATGCAAGGGTGCACTTCAATCGAGAGCTCAAAGGTTAAAGTTGTGAACAAGGAATAGAGGAATAATTACTTTACATGACCTGGATAAAAAATAAATTCCTCGCGCACACTGACGAAATATTTTTTTACCACACCAGGCCCCGTAGCCGAATGGCATTTCTCCGACGCCAAACGAAAGCGATACGCCGCTGGCTCTGTCGCGCCAATACGCAAGCACGATAGCACGCAAGCACGACGCTTGGAGACCTTATACACCTCTAAGATTTTTGTTTTCATTATATAGCGTAGTAATATAAAATTTATTTAAAGTATGATAGTACACTGACCCTTAGAGACCTTTACATCTCTAAGTCACGTTGAGCATGTAATTAGTTATGTATAGCTATACTAGGCATTGTTGCCCTCTTTAATGTCACCTACAAGCTTAATGTCGTGTTTCACTGTGTCGATTTTTCTTTTGTCAATTTGCTGTTAGCTTGAACATGTCATGCTCGCTTAAAAGTCTTTGCTTACGGTGGCGTGTTGATCGGGTCGCCACCTTCCCGAATGGAGGTTGAGGGAGGCGATGGCTGAGATACGCGTCATACTCGTGAACGGGTGCTGTTTGTGGAGACTGGTCTGTTCAAGCTTACCTGGGCCACATGTTTTGTTAGATTATTTAACTTTACTTTTGAGCGGATTGCGAGACACTACATTCGGTTCTTGTAAGAATTAAACTTAAGTAAGTAATGTCTTAAGGATGACACTAGAGACCATCACGTTGTCGTTTAATTTAGTTAATTTTAGCTTTTGGACACTTAGAGACTTTATACATCTGTGAGATTTTGATTATATTTTATTTTAAAATAGATTCCTTACTTTAATGACCTTGTTGTCGTTTGATTAAGTTAATGTTAGTTTTTTGGACACTTAGAGACCTTATACATCTCTGAGATTTTGATTATATTTTTAAACTTAATTTGTAACCTTGATTGGCCCTTATTTGTAAACTTGATTTGTTCTTTAATGATTGACAACATCTCTTGAAATGTGTAATTTAGCTGTTCATTTTCTGTATTTTTTTTTGTATTATTTGACAAAGGCATGGGGTCTCATCCGGAACAGTGCAAAATTATTTCCAAATAGAAGTCATAGATGGCGCTAAGTGTCACGATTGACGATTATTATTTTTTTATCAACTAGATTTAAAGGTATTTGAAGCGTCATAAATTAAGTACATTATAAATTAAATACAAACATCGATGACAACACAAATTTAATGCATTATTTTAGAAATTTTCAAAGAAATAATATCACGTAATATATTGCTACTGACTATGACGCAACAACGTGAACAACCTGCGCGCGACAGTATCGAGCTACCTAAATTTTATTGCATATTGTCACTAGATGGAGCTGCCACTATCTACAGTATACTGCCAACGAAACGGTGCGATTGTGTGCGTTCCGTTCATTGAGTTATATGTACTACGTACTATAGGCGACGTTGCCAGACGGAAACTCTGCACAAGCTGACAGATGCGCGGAGTGCGCGAAGCGGTAATTTACGCGTAGAGTAGTAAGTCCACCATCAGATGTGACACATTATTATATTCCGCCTGTCAAAATTATTTATTTATTTATTTACAACTTAAAAAATACAAAGTAAGCGATCACTGCCGCCCATGGACACCCGAAACACCAGGGGTGTTGGAGGTGCGTTGCCGGCCTTTAAGATGGGTGTACGCTCTTTTCTTGAAGATTTATCTTCTTCTTTAAAATACAAATATATACTTATATATATATAATAATATATATATAGTGCGGTCAGTTTTTTTGGACAAAGCGTATCCATTGTTCTCTTTTTTCATGACCAGGCCAAAGAAAACAGCAAAAAGTGAGCGTGCTAAAAATACAATTTTACTCAATAACTATTAACAATCAATAAACAAATTAACTTTTTTTATATTATAGTAACATAATTCATAAAGTAGTAAGTAGTTACCTAATAATTTTCCAAATTGAAATAAATATATTTCGCAAATCTATTAGAGGTGAAACACATTAGTAGGAACAATGAAAATGGCACATCTGCGTGGTTAACTTTTTAGTCTATGATTGCGTCACCAAAATCGCGGAAGCCTCGCTCCCGCTCGCGTGTTCGTAGAATATTCAGCTGTCGTGTCGGCCGATAATATTTGTTTGTGTGCGTTAATAATGTAGGTATACGTTTGTAGTAGTGTGCGTGACAAAAATGTCGTCTATTAAACAGCTGCCAATGATCGAAATTCAAATTAGTTGAACAATTTCCATTGAAAAAAAAAGTTTGTAATGCATCGGTCCGAATTGCGGATACTAGTTTTATCATCTTTTAGTAGATATAATTGAATGTAAAATTATTTATTTTGCCTGACACTCTTGAGTATTTTTTTATGCCGTTATTTTAATTTTACAATATAATATTTGGAATATAGTGCTTTATAATTATTAAATATAAAACATTTTTTAAATACTTTTTGATACAAAATCATACTTCATTGATTTGGAACAACGCTTTTTATCGGACCTACATCCGACACTATCGGAAGCGTTTATCGGATGTAGGATGTCGATCTGACACCCGATATCGGATCGGATAATGTGAAAACGGCCTAAGCATTCACCGTTAGTGCGTTTTCACATTATCCGATCCGATATCGGATGTAGGACCGATATCCCATACACTGAAGCCGCCATCTTTGATTTTTGCCTTTGAAATCCTTCCGACATTTGCCACATGCACGACCGATGCGATGCATGCGAAATCAAACCTTATCGATATGGAAGTATGAGACGCGACGATTGCCGACTGGCTAGGATTTCCGAACGCATGCACACGAATGCGCGCTCGGTCGCCGATCTGCGGCGGAGTGGGCCAAGACCTCGACGCGACGCCGTCAGCAACTAAGTACTACCTAGGTACTTATAAATAGTCAAGAGCGTTTGTATGGAGAATTAACTCCTCCTGTATCGTCTTAAGGATGAAATGTAATAATATTCATTTCTATATTTCTAAGTAACTACGCGCCTGCTTTCGAGTGCTTTAAATTTTAACAAATCAATGCATCCTTTGGTCGGGGGCTGGGGCCTCTCAACTCAAGGTCGCCGGCGCGCGGCGCCGTGGTCGCGGGGCGCGGGGCGTGGGGTGCGGGGTGGGGCGCCGCGGATCTCGTTCATTCAATTCCGCTTGCATGTGTTGCGGACAGAGCGAGTATATTATACGTACGCGGCGAGCACACATACAAGCCGCACGGCAACGCCATCTAGTAATGTTCGACTTTAAACGTCCATGTGACGTTATAGGTTTAGTGCGTGATAGCTAAAACAGATGTCGCAAGATGTTGCAGTTTGATGACTATTTCGACGTAGGATACTGATAAGAGTTTTGTTGGCCACGCGTGGCTACTAGCGCCATCTAGCTCTTTGAATGTGGATTAAATTTAGCCTACAGGTCTAGAATACTTAGGACGGCGCCCATTTTTAGTATGGGATTAGGTATCTGTACTAGTATTATTTGATCTGTGACAAAGGTTTTTACTTTTAAATATTTTAATTTTATAAAATTTGACTCTTGGAGACGCTATACATCTCCATGGATTATTTGATTAAGTATAATATTTTTACTTGTAATATTCAGTCTTTTACAACTATTGAAGTATTATAGATTTCTTTTATCTTTGTATCTGTTTGCACTTTCTTTATGTATTGATTATAGTTAGTAATAATATGACATTTAGAGACTTTATACATCTCTAATTCTATATCAGTGTATAGCTACTTTGCTTATGATTAATATTTTTAGTTAATATTTCTATTAATTTCATTTGTTTAACTTTAATGAATACTCTGTAATGTTGACATGTAAAAGTGCCCCCGTGGCCTATTTGCTGAATAAATGATTTTGTATTTTGTATTTTGTATTTTTTATAGAGATAGATATCTACTAGCGCTTCGTTTCGTGAGCGTTTCGTGAGCGATTGTGCTATTCGGCTAGCCACCCAGGGTGAGTAGCCGAATGCACAAGCGCTCACGAAACGAAACGCTCGTAGATATCTATCTTTATCGCTCTTGCGTATTGGCGGGAGTGTACAAGTTTCTAATGGGTTGGCAACGCGCATGTGACACTCCTTGAGTTGCAGGTGTCCATAGGTTACGGTGACCGCTTTCCATCAGGCGGGCCGTATGCTTGTTTGCCACCAACGTAGTATTAAAAAAATTGGCGCGACGGAGCCAGACTACCTTTCGCGGCGTTTCATTTTCGTTTCGCGTCGCAGAAATGCCATTTGGCTACGGCACCTGTCGAAATATTTTGAAATTTGAAATATTTTTTTCACCTCACGTTGGTAAAGGCGCTCTTAATTCTTCTATAACGGATGAGAAAGTTGCATTTTATCCACAAAATTGCAAAGTAGAAGGAGGTAATTGCATACAAGTTTTTTTATTATGTTATTATATTGTGATTTTAGGATACTGTGATACTAGTTTACATATTTAGCACACAGACTTGTCCTTGTTGTCTTGTGGTGACATGATAATCTTGAACCTATGATACTCGTACGTAATGAAATACCTGCTTTGCACACTAAGTATAAAATATACCACTTCCCCATAATAAATTGGCGAAGATGCTCACCAGGGTGCGTCGCCAAGTGCACAATCGCTTACGATAATATCGTAGTCGTAGCTATCTCTAACGCTCTTCCATATTGGCGCGACAGAGCCTGACTGAGTTTCGATCGGCGTCTAGCGTCAACGATTGTCATTTTGGCTAGGCCGGCAGGTACCTATTACCTAGCCAAAACGTCACAAGACAGTCGCTTACGCTTAGTGACCGTTTCATATGTCTCCCTACCACTCTTTTGTAGTGGCGTGACAGCGCCAGATTGCGTTTCCATCGCCACATACATAGCGTTGTGATAGCGTCTAAGATAGGCTAGGCCGGCTGTCTCTCTCGCCAAGGGTGCATCCCTTGACGCCTTAAGCCTGGCGTCTACTTACGCGGAATCGAGTGACGGCTCCATACAGTTACTATGAACCGTGAATTCGATTCGACGTGTCGCTAATGGACGCAGTTTCATAATAAATTCAGAAGGCGAAAATGAGATTCGACTCGGCGAGTCTAGTAGACGCCAGCGTTAAAATTCTATCATAATCACTTTTCGCTATCGCTTTATTGCCCTCACATTGCCCTATATGTATTGGCGCGACAGATCCAGTTGCGTATCGCTCGTCGCGGAGCGTCAACGCCTGAACGTTTGGCTAGACGCCCTGGCCCCGTAGCCGAATGGCATTTTTGCAACGCAAACGAAACGCCGCGAAAGGTAGTCTGGCTCTGTCGCGCCAATACGCAAGAGCGATAGAGATAGATATCTACGAGCGTTTCGTGAACGTTTATGACGTTCGGCTACGTACCCTGAAGTGCCTATATTGAGCAGATATTTTAGTTCCGAACGTGTCATGAGGATAAGTATCAATTTTCGTTTGGCGAATACGAAATGAGTCTTTTGCGTCATGCTTGCTTGCTTGTTAACGTAAAATATGTCTACCATTTGGTTCCTGTAATTAAATTACGAAACAAACCAAATTAAAAAAAAATAAAATTAGACAGTATCGGCATGAATCTATTTCTGAAATGGGGCGCGGCGGTAAAGTTAAATTATTTTCAGTTTGATGTTGTTGGTAAGATTCCTAAATGAATAAAGGGTTACTGTCATCTGTCATTCATAAGTTAGAAGCATCTATTGGCGGTGATAGTTATCACCGCCAATAGATACTTATTAGCCAGTTAGCTATTAAGTATAAAGTGTTACTAATTATTGTGTGAGAGAGATGGGTAACTACCCAGGTAAATACCCGACGGTGGGTATTTACCGGGTAAATACCCGATATTTACCTAACCGCGGGTAAATACGCGGGTATTTCCATTTTTCTTCCAAATTTGACGATTTAAATTGGTGTTTGGGCTAAAATATATTCATTTAAGTCAGTCTTTGTAATTGTACACATAATGTTTATTCAAATTGAGAACAAACAGGTTGCTATGAGATAAAATGTGATTTTAGTGTATCACTCCAACTATAAAAATCGTGTAATATCATTCTCTGACATACGGAAATAATTTTAAATGCTTTTAATATAAATAAAAATAAAAATATGTGAATAAAAAATATTTTAAAAGTCTCTTTTTGAAGCTCATAACTCATACATAGTATGTTTTATGACAAAAATGCATATAAACTTTTTTGTAGGAAATTGTGTCTACTTTAGTTCGTACATACAATACTTTTCGATATCTACTTATATAAAAACGAAAAACCAGAAAGGGATAAAAAACGAGAGAAGAAACGAGATGGCGCCTTACAAATTTTAAGAACTTTTGGACCACGTTTCTCGGATACAACGCAAGTATCGTAATAGAAAACTATTTAAATCTATTGTCTAAATATAGGAATAGAAAATGTATATGAAAACTGCCGCTTACGCTGCGTATTTATTTTACAATTAGCTAACGAAAATTTCATAAACTTCACCATTTCAAGACTTCGGCTATCTTCGGGATCCAATCGGCACTTACTCGGTCTTTCGTTTCGCGAGTATTAAGTTCAAGTAGATGAAAGTTTATTATGTTTTGTGAGTTTGTTATGTTGGTACACCTGCAGTAGTATAGCTGTTTATTTTGTTCGAAGTGACAGGAAATAAAAGGCCTATTTTGTTCTGTGGTGTCATTACTGTCAAGTCAAGTTTAGTGTCAACTGTGGAATAAACATGGCTAAAGCCGAAAATTTATGTGACGAATTTTGGTTTGTCGATGCCTAGAATTGTAAGTAGATAAATCACGTTCACGGTTCCTAACTGAAAAGTGTACCCTAATATACTGTTATGGGTAAAATAGACATTGAAATTAGGGCATGTCAACAGGTAAATAATTGTATGGGAATTACCGAGACACCGGTAAATAACAAGTTATTTTCATACAACACATGAAACACTGTGGGATACAAGTATTGCTGAAAACCATTAATTATATAGCTTATTAATGATGATATTGATAATTCAATGTATTTTTACACAATTTTTTTGACATTTAGAATTTATTCTAGAAGTTTTTATACTAGTATTTTTTTATACAATTTAGATTGATATCATTTTATTAAATCAATGTAGTTTTAAAACAATATTGTTTATTGCACCAATAAATTGCTCTGATATTTAGAATAAGATGAATATTGTACACTGTTGACAATTTAAAAGTGCTTATTGTAAGCCTATTTGAATAAAGAATATTTTGATTTTGATTTTTTTTTTTGATTTTTACAAACTATTTACCGATTGCATTCCCTAATTGAAATTGAGGATAATCGTGATTCCACATTGGGTGCAAGGACTGTGAAAGTGTTAGGCCCTGGTTTTCTCTGACCACCCGCCGCCGGCGGCCGGCAACCGACGCGGGTGGGCGACGACGTTCGAATGTATTGTTCGGAAATGTTTGAGGGTGGTTTCTCTGAAACGTCGCCGGCGGCGAGTAGGTCGACGGGCGAAGGTCACACGCCGCACGCGACGGTCTGTATTCGGTTTGTAGAATAGCAACGGACGGCGGGTGGCGTTTTGATATGGAAAATGAAATGATTTCACGATAATGATGAATTGTACTTTTGTGAAGTGTTTTCGACATCATCGAATATACGATGTAATTTTTTTTTACTGCACTGCAAGTTTTTAAGCATCAAGTTAAAAAATTGCACTTTCTTTTTGCCGGTTTTATACAAATATCGTTTGATTGTCTCTTTTTAACCGACTTCAAAAAAGGAGGAGGTTCTCAATTCGACTGAATGTTTTTTTTTTTTTTTTTTTTTTTTTTTTTTTTGTATGTATGTTATTCGATATCTCCGAGAATCGTGGACCGATTTTCAAAATTTTTTTTTTGATCGAACCGGTATAACCCCGAGATGGTCCCATTGGCACCAAGTCAGGGTCTGATGATGGAATCCTGGAGAAATCGAGGGAACTCTTCAAATGTTATAGGCACATGTAATGTTTTTAGTCTATTTTTCAAAGATACACCAGTATTTATGTCTGATGGTAATAATTTTATGTGGCTGAGCTGATGATGGAAGGTCAACTCCTCAATGGTTAGGAGTTTAAGGATAATTCTTTCACTACTGTACAGGTATTCGGACTGATACATATAATATCACTAGGAACCACTAAAAATCAACAAATAAATAAACTTTTTAACAAAAAATAAAACCGCCTTCAAAAATAAGCGCGTTACAAAACACGGAGAAACTAAAAAGCCAAAAATAATAAACCTTTCAATTCAGATTTCTTATCGTATTGCAATAAGCTAAACATCCAAATTATAAACAAATCAATTATTTTTGGAGTCGGTACCAGCCTGTGTATGGTTGGGTGGGGCAAACAGGCAATAGCAAGGCGACGAACAGGTCTGGTACCGACTACAAAAATAATTGATTTGTTTATAATTTGGATGTTTAGCTTATTGCAATACGATAAGAAATCTGAATTGAAAGGTTTATTATTTTTGGCTTTTTAGTTTCTCCGTGTTTTGTAACGCGCTTATTTTTTAGGGTTCCGTAGTCAACTAGGAACCCTTATAGTTTCGCCATGTCTGTCTGTCCGTCCGTCCGTCCGTCCGTCCGTCCGTCCATCCGTCCGTCCGTCCGTCCGTCCGTCCGTCCGTCCGTCCGTCCGTCCGTCCGCGGATAATCTCAGTAACCGTAAGCACTAGAAAGCTGAAATTTGGTACCAATATGTATATCAATCACGGCAACAAAGTGCAAAAATAAAAAATGGAAAAAAATGTTTTATTTGGGTACCCCCCATACATGTAAAGTGGGGGCTGATATTTTTTTTCATTCCAACCCCAACGTGTGATATATTGTTGGATAGGTATTTAAAAATGAATAAGGGTTTACTAAGATCGTTTTTTGATAATATTAATATTTTC
The DNA here is from genome assembly GCF_023078275.1 of Leguminivora glycinivorella. NCBI lineage: Eukaryota > Metazoa > Arthropoda > Insecta > Lepidoptera > Tortricidae > Leguminivora > Leguminivora glycinivorella. The sequence goes on from NC_062977.1 coordinate 15,127,928, forward strand.
GGAAATAATCGCTCCTAAAGGAAAAAAAGTGCGTCCCCCCCCTCTAACTTTTGAACCATATGTTTAAAAAATATGAAAAAAATCACAAAAGTAGAACTTTATAAAGAATTTCTAGGAAAATTGTTTTGAACTTGATAGGTTCAGTAGTTTTTGAGAAAAATACGGAAAACTACGGAACCCTACACTGAGCGTGCCCGACACGCTCTTGGCCGGTTTTTTTTAGATAATATCAATAGGTACTTATGTAGGTACCTACCTATTTCATGAACATCTTCTTCTTCTAAGAATGTAAGTATTTAGGTATTCATTTTGCTCAGAGCACAACACAACAGTTCAAAAAGGAGTCTACCAGAGCTTCTGAGTTCCGTCGCCGGCGACGGGTGACCAAGGCTCAGAAAACCCACGCACCCGCGACCGACGGCGTGTGGCACAGCGTGCGGCGCACATCCAGACGCCGCCGGTCGCGTGTGACGGGCCAGAGAAACCAGGGCCTTATTAGGATATCGATCACTTGCGCGAGCGAAGCCGCGCGGGCACGACCGTCTAGTTAATGATAGTTTCCATGAAATATGAAAAAAAATACATTTTACCCCCCCTAATCCCACCATAATCCCCTCCAACCAGTACTAGGAAGTTTATCTTTATCGTATAAATACGACTATTTAATGCAATTTAAAAAGCACACATAAAACATATTTTTTTAATTATTTTTAAAAATATACATAAAAACTTCTGTAAACTTTATTGTATATTTGACTGAACAGTTTCGTTTTAAATTGTGTATAATAATTACAACCACTAACTTAGTATTTATCTCCATTTTAACACAAATCAGCATGTGCAACATGAAATGAATCTACCCGTCAATTTGGGTAGATACGGGTAAATACCGGGTAGATAGGTATTTACCCGGTAAATACCCACGACCCATCTCTGTGTGACTGACAATATAAAATGATATCGCCTATTGCATTAGAGGTATATCAACATACATTCTTATAGGTATAAGTAGGTGTCGCTATACGCCAGTTGCCACCCTAAGTGCGTTTTCGCATTATCCGATCCGATATCGGATGTCGGAAGGATTTCAAAGGCAAAAATCAAAGATGGCTGCTTAAAATATGAGATGTCGGTCCTAGATCCGATATCGGATCGGATAATGTGGAAACGCACTAAGTCGTTTAGGAATTGACGGAAGGCATGAACAATTTCACACGCGGATGCACGAGCCTGCTGGAAAGCAGGCTCGTGGCTGAGTTGGTCAAAGCGATTGCACCGGTAATGTAGGTCACAGGTTCGAATCCTGCCGGTGGTGTGAATATTTAAAATTTTCCTTTAATTTAAAAATATGGTTACCTTTTAATAAGTCATTGTAGGAATGACAGGGATAATCTCAAACTTGTAATCCTACTAATCCGGACTATAGGTTGTGTAGTTTTACGGTACTTACAGTATACTTGTATTGTGGGATCACAATTCGTTTCAGTCATATAATGAGTCTCGCCATAAAGGATCTAAATCCTAGGCCACTGTAGAACCCTTTCACTGTAAAGGTCAAACTGACTTCTATTGCAAATAAAGCACAGTGTCAATACGACAGGGTTCTAGAGTGGCCTAGAATTCTAATTGGTTGACTATACATTAGTAGGTAGGTACATTAAAACACAATTAGGTACTCTTGCTTCATATTTATTGAAGACGTACAGTTAACTTATTAACAGAATTTAAAAGATATTTACAAGGAAATTTAATATTTAAGACATGGGTAAAATAGATTTTAGTTGGTATATATAACATTCTCATTTAACCTAATGATATGTAAGGAATTACTTTTTCATAAAATTCATTGATTGTGAGATAATAAATAAACGCATTGGGCAAATCGTTCACAGCACATAATTTAAGTAAAATATATATCTGTAGTATACAGGAATATTTACTAAAATAATTAAATAAATAGTAAAGTGAATTGCAAAATATATATACATGACCGTAGGTAATATATAAATAATAAACTATAATTTTCTATAAATAATAGGTAACTATATTTAACAGTATTATCCTAATCAAATTTAAACTACACCTTATGAACGTGCACAACATTTAACAGTGATTAAAAATATCTAATAACTAGTCAAATAAGTTTTAACAAAACAAAGTAAATTATACTCTCAATAAATTTGTTAACTTTTGTCAGTTTTATAAAAAGTTTCTATTTACTTCTCTTGGAGAAAAAAATAAAAACTTTTATAAAACTAACTTACAAAACAAACATTAAATCTTACATAATTATTTTATCTAGCAATATTTTTGATATGCTTGATATTCTTGTAATCACACAAGTAGCTGAAATTACTTCTGTTCTTTTTGTTTCTTTCAACCTTTTATTTATCACTGAAAGTTACTTGAGCAACTTGTGAAATATTTGTCAGCAGTAAGTATCTTGTTCGAAAGTTGCCTCGCTCCCTAATATTAGTTGTATCTTCGATACATCACAATACTGGTACATCGTATATTCACGTAGAGTTATACCTTTAGTACTACGAACGCAAATCCAATTTATTTATGCAACGTGTTGTTATAAAAGAAATCCTCGAAGGGAAAATTTGAGTCAACCACTGCCTCATTAATTTAAAATTGTCACCGTTTCCGTGTCACAGAATTAATGTAGATTCTTACGACTGTGGAAAATATGGTATTTCATACTAAAGGCGCTCTTTTGGTCGGCAAAATGGTTAAAATAGAAAGAGAGCAAATTGTAAATAGATTTTTCGTTTCCTTGTTCATTTAAATACTTTAGTTAACTTTTATTATTTTGGATAAGCATTCGTAAAAGGCTTACATTTTACAAAATATTTAAATATTCGTTGGCTATTTTGTGATTTGGAAATGAAACATTGACGATGACATTGAGTGCCACCCCGCAGTCGGCCGGTCGTCTCGGGCGCCGACGCTCCCTCTGGACACTTTATGCTAAATATTACTTAAACTTACTCAACTAACTCTTCAGTCTTGGACGTTTCGCTTAAATACAATACTCCTAAACCCGCGTTGAATATCGATATCTCTCCACTCTTCTTTAATTTAATCGTGTGTATATTCTACAGTGTGACCGACACACTCAACAACGATTCCATAACAACACTGAGATCAAAGAAATGTATGATATATTATAGACACACACAGAATGATTCGGATTAAGATTTTCAAGAGTATCGTTCTAAAGAAGACAAATAGCTATTACTAACTTTAAACATTGCAACAATGAATTTGGAAAACATGGGAAATATTGTTAAGAATTCGAAAAATCACATTCACTAGTAACATAAAACATTTACGAGTCACACGACACGATCAAAACTTACGACATCTAAAAAGGGAAAGCGAAAAATGTACACAACACGCATCCTCGTGGAATTACACTAGTAGATACACTTAGCTTAGATACTTACGGCTCGACTAGTGAATACTAAGAACGAACTGATCACAAACAGCTTTAAAATCCATACCTAAATGTATAAAAAACGCTGTGTAAAGGTTTGCACGTAATACTTAATTATTAGCTATTAATATTAAAAATATATTGCTCAGGGTTCCAGTGAGTCGGTCTATCGAATCAGTGCGTGATAATTGTAAAGGATTTCCGCTGATCTAAACAATCATAATTATTGACCGCGTCTTTCATGCTTTAAATTTTTGTTCCCGTTTCGTAGACACTGTCAAAAGTAACAAATATAATGTAATATATCCAGTATAAACGATCACTTTAATTGGTACAATTAACTCAAAACGAAATCGGTATATAACTACATTGTCTAACTAAAGTGCAGCAAAATTTTGTATACAAAACATCCCGTACTAATAAATAAAATTTATATTTCCAGGTGTCCTAATTTGTAATTAGTCTAGATGTATACATATATTTTAAAAACCTTAAGCGCTAATGATATGTTTTATTTTGATATGTAAGAATTACATTCGATCACAACAATATGGTGCGTCCATATGTCCGGTAACAAGTTACCTAGTCCTCGGGCCAGCCGAGGTCTTCTCCTACGAGGTCGTAGAACCTCTGGTTGTGCTGTATAAAAAACTTTCTAAGCTTGGTGACGACGGCCGGGTCCACCCGCGGGTGCTTGCGGCCTTTGGTTTCACGGAGACACTTGTCCGTGGTGTCGTTTCGTAAGCAGTAGAAGCCTTTAGTTTCGTTGAAGTAGAAGTTTCTTCTTCCTGTACAAAAATAAAACAAATATATAAGTTAGAAATAATAGTTTGATATCAAACAATCCACACCGCTGTTTTTGTTTCATTAGTGCTGATTGATCTACTGGTTGATCTTGTACGTAAAATAGCACTTAAGAGGATACAGTAGCGAAAATGCTAAAATGGAAAGGAGCCCCCTTTCAACTTGGAAATTTTAGTTAAATATACAAGTGTTATTAACTAGATTTATCGAAAAAAAATTGTCCATTAAGAACAACTCAGTCAAAAGATATTTCAAAAAAATCTTTAAAATAGAGGTTCCGCTCTCGACTCTTTCCTCCTTCAAAACTTAATCAATCGGAACGGAATTTGAGATTCTGAATAACAATGAAATAATCTATATCGGACCGTTTAGCTTTTTTTGTTAATTGTTACCAATCTTGAGTATCAAGGTGGTTTTCCACCGGCAGGGCGGAGCGGGGAGGGAATTGAAATCGCCCGGACCCTTTTCCACTAAAAATTGCCATTAATAGCCATCGCGGGCCTGCGCGAGCCCGTGCGTGCCTGCGCGTGCCTGCCACAGATTGTAGGTTTCATACGATACTCTATGTTTAAAGCAATACGGTACATTTTTACACTAATAAATATCTCAATAAAAGTCTCGCACATCCTCTTCAATCCGCGCCTCGCCATGTCTCGTCGCGCTCTGCCGGTAGAATACCACCTTCGAGTTAATTTATACTCTAAATAGAAAGCAATACGGTTGATTTTTACACTAACTAATATCTCAATTAAAGTCCCGCACATCCAAGTCAATCTTTACTATTTCCACCAAAGATACGCTGGGCGAGAATTTAAAATTCGCCATACAAATTTCAATTCCCTCTCCGCTCTGCCCATTCACGCTCTCCCGGTGGAAAACCACCTTCACACCTTTTTTTGCGCCACAATGAAAAAGGCCGTTTTTGGAAATTTTTGACTGACTCTAGAGTCTTTAAAAAGCAGAAAATAAAAAAAATCACAACAGTCCGACACAGATAACAATAATAACAATCTGTGTTGAAAAAATCATTGCTCTATCTTCAAAAACCTGGGAGGAAAATAGTCGAGAGCGTTTGTATGGAGAATTAATATTTTTTGTTAATTCATTACTTGCTGGTATTTGGCTCACCAATTTTGTGCTCCAATCCAAGGAACTTCTCGATGCGCCGCAGCTGAGGCACCGGGTCCTCGATGAGCAGGTCCCCGTTGACCACCAGGATCTGCTCCCGCGGGAACACTTCCAGCCAACGGTGCAGGTATGCGTGGTACAGTGATATGGCGATGGGCCTAGAACAATTATGGACGATAGGCATAGAACTAGTATGGAGTTATTTGGGGTAACACCACGTTGCGGGTAAAGAGATAGTGGTGTGCTGTTCTCTGGCATTGCAAACGGTCTAGAAAGCAAAATACCTACAATATTTTTTCCGTTTATCTCCACTTTAAAGCGATATCGTGGTCCCGCGGTAGCGAGGCTCTTATTCTGTGCAGATTGACCTTCGGCCATTTGTAGATACCTAACGAACCTAACCTGTAATATAACAAATGTTGTAATATAACAAGTAATCATTTTGCGTTTTAGACCGTTCGCGATCGACTGCATGGATGTACCAGGGTTAAAAAATCTGCTACATTTATATTTTTCTTTTCTGTTATTGCAATATATAGCGCGGAGGTGCTCTGGCTCTGGCACCTTAAGAGAATCCAAAGAAGTAATATATATCTGTATGTATAGTAATATATATCTGAGAAATGAGCCATGTGACGAAGCATTTAAACGCAAATTGAGAAACCTTTTGTTAGATAACCCCATGTACTCTGTAAATGAGTACATGGATTTGAATTTTTAATTACCGATGATATAATTATACATATATTTCTCTGTTATATAATATTTTCTTGCTTCGTGATAATTTCATGATATTGTAACTTAATTTATTAATTTTATTTAGTTTGGCATGTGTATTTTCTTTCTTTGTAAATGACGATCCTCATTGGGAGACACAATTATTTTTATTTGGAATTTATTATGTAATTTTTGACGATCATGGTGAGAAGATAAACATAATTTTGACATGTAGCAAATTTATAGTGTAATTTTTATCATGAAATAAAGAAATCTAAATCTAAATCTATATGCAACATTGATGGAGTCATCGTAGTCGGAGATGGTGCGTGTCACCAGCTCGCGAACTATGAGGAGCAGCCTCACTGAGGAGTTCTGGCACGTTGAAGGTATCCAAAGAACTAACCTATACGCAACGTTGATGGTGCCATCGGGCGATATAGCGAGGTGCTCAAACGGCTTGGCGGCGTCAGGCGCTGGATGTGATGGCGTCATGGCGTGCGCTGGCGCCGACGGCGTGGCGCGACTACGTAGTTGTGTATAGTCGGAGATGGCTCGTGTCACCGGTTCGCGCACGATGAGAAGAGACGCACTGAGGAGTTCATGGCGCGGACTCGTTCTGGCACCTTGAGGAACAAAATTTGGTGACATATCTAGGAATGAATAGATTGAATAGTATCGTCAGATGGATCGGACACAGGATTAAAGGCCACCAAACACTAACGTCTTAAGACAGCGGTCGGCGGCTAACAAATATGACGAATGAAAAGTTTGCTCAACTGTGCAGTGATACCATTTTCCATACTATACCGCTGTAAAAACGTCGGCGCTTAAAAAATGACAATGTGAGCTGTCAGGGGGGAGGGGGGGGCGCTTAGACCAATGTCTAAGTTGGCTGAGACCACGTGAAGTGGGGCCCCGGGCCTACCACGTACGGCAAACTGGATCCGTGCTTGAAAGATCTTCTAAGAGAAAAATTTTCACTTAACTGACACTACCTATAAATAGGTAAATATGAATTAATTTTCTAATGAAGTATACAATTTAGTTGAGAAAAATAGTTACGAAAATACAAAATATGGCTGTAAGACGCCGCACGAAATCTTACTAATCTCTAATGAAAATGTCTTGATTTAAGATACAATGCTTACCTCAGGAGTAACGAAGTAACTAGGGCTCTTCTCTATTGTAATCTGCCCTTTGAAGGACAGCGGCATTTTACTCCTGTACCACTCCAGGCCCAGCGCGTAGTTCTCATCGCGATCGAAGAAATGCACTTCGCCAGACGCTTTCTGCACCATCGGATGGAGGTACAGCATCTCTAGGAGTGCTCGCGTACCGCACTTGCGGACCCCGACTATTAACGCCTGTGGACAAAAGTACGTTAAAACGTTAAACAATTGAACACCGTACCGATCGGGCGATTCCGGCTCCGTTCGGGTCGCATTGTTAAGTAGCCATCATTATGGTTGGCTCTAACTAACGTTCCTTTGCATGCGCTACCACGGATAAGACCATTATCTGATTTTTGACAACCCTAAATAGTCGAAAGGGATAGTACCAAGGGCGAAACGATTCGAACCTGAACCGTCGTCAAACTGTGAATTTGTAAGAAGTGTCCTTTCTGTATGTAGTACTATTATTTTTTCTCTGGTTAAACATGCTTCACAGATTTAAAAGGGTTGGTACACTTTGTAAAGCGTTGTAGTGTGGACGGAGCTAATTTCTGTAAACCATCAAGTAAGCACACGATGTGTTTGCGATTCCATTAAAGCGGTGTTGGTTATAAGTGCAAAAACAACAAACGCTGCGCTATACTAAACGTTGCCAGTTTCAGGATTCCCTCTTAGTAGGGGTTTAAAGATACTTGGCAATTTGAAACTGGGAACGTTATTGATCAGCAATTCCCGTCAACTTTGTACAATGCCACGTCAGCAAATTTTGATTGATCCTATTTTGTTACCAACATTTAGTAATATAATTCGACTTTCGTAAGATATATACAGGATAATTGTTATAATTAAGAAAATATAGATACTAGAGAACCTTAATGACGAAATAAAACTTAATAAAATCTCAATTAATCAACAAAATCTTGGTAACAAAATAGAAATTAATAAAAACAAATTTAACTTTTCCCTTAATTTTTGTACAAAGTTGACGGGAATTGCTGTGATACGGTTTTAAAGCTTGCTTATGTTTATTCTTTTGTTTGAAAAATTGAATGTTTTACGTCATTGACAGTCAATTTTACTTTTTGTTGTTTGTCTCGAGCTCCCGATATTTTGACGCGGTTACATGCACCATGGTGACGGGTAACCCATGTCTGTGTATGTTATCCCGGTCAATATAAGTGTAGTAAGTGTAGTAAGTATTATTTAGTTAAGTATATCGCCTAAATACCGCTGGCCGGATAGACTGGAGGTAGATCTCCGTGAACTCGGCGTCGGCGAGGGCTGGCGTGATGTCGCTCTGGACCGCGTATATAAAGGCGTGCTCTTGTGTTGTAGGCCGAGACTCATTTTGGGTCATCGCGCTAACAAAGTAAGTATTATTTAGTTTACCTGTGGAAGCCTCTTCATGGGTCTCGGCGGCCTTGCGGGCCGCGTCCTCTTCCGCAGCGCCATGGGGTGGTTGATGCTGCGGCCGCCCATCTCTTGGCTGTGTAGGATCTTGCGGCTCTCGCTCGCGGCAGACGCTAAGCTGGCAGCCTGTAAATACATGCTCGTTAGCCAAGTTGGCCAAACTTTCTAGGGCATGTCCGCATGATTTGATTAACAGAGGCGTAGTCAACTTCTAGAAGATTACTTTGCTAATCCACGATTGGATTACGTGCGTCAATTAGTGCTAACCCTTTATAGTGCTCTATAATATTATGTTCCAGAATTTCATTACCAGGCGTAGGTCTGTTAAAGTTACTAGTCTTTTAGCACTACAACTTGTTGGGTAAGTATATAAAAGAAACAGCCACAAGAGCCAGTATAAATCAGAATAAATATTGCCTATAAATTAACTTGTGTACTTGAAAATATGGTAGTATTTTTATTGTACAGCGTTACCGCCCCTGACGTTTATTAAAAAAAATGCTAAAAGAATTAAAATATTGTTTAGAAGTTAACCCGCCTAACCGTCCGACAGTGGCGTTCGAAAAACGAATACTTGTTTGAAAATCAATTTCCAGCTTTCCAGCAAAAATATTCCAGCCGGCAGGTACGAAAATAAACAGAAAGAATTCAATACCGGGTGGGTACTCTTTCGTCGGTCGTGTAATCCTTTGATGTTATTTTTCAAGCATTCATTTTAGTTTAAAACACCTTCAGAGCACGTAATCCTGTAGAGGGCGTGATTGTATCTGTGTAGTCGAATCTCATTTAGATTATCCTGTGTTTGCGATCACGTCGATATCGGGGATTAACAGTCAAACAATTTCCTATATTATGTACGTTCAGTTCGGCGCCTGTTTACTTTGTTTATATCCATTGCTCCTGTGTGGATGCTTGTATTGGTATCGATGTACGTGAAGCAAACACGAGTGTATAATGGCAATACACGATTTCAAGATGGTAGTAATAAAGCAATGAGGTCTTCGAGAACTTACAGCGCAATTGTGTCATAAATTAGTAGTAGTAGTAAACTCTTTATTGTACATAAGAGTCTTTATTGTACAATTAATAACAAAAAACAAGTGTAATTACAGTAATGAACAGTACAAAGGCGAAGTTATCCCTAAATTACCTATTTATCTACAACAATAAAAGAAACTACTAACAGCATGTAAGCATGATCGAATGATCAAGACGCAGCTTTTCATTTATAACCAATTTTACATATTAGTACGTTGCTTTTTCAGTATTTATTTTACTTTGTAAGCATTGCCATTAAGTAGTGCATTCAAATCATAGTGGATAAAGGAAGTTATTCGAGTTAATTTCTGTGTGACTATAGTTAGCAGCTTTTGGACTGCAGTTGGTTATTTAGTTTTACGGTAACTAGTTTACAAACTAATAGCAATTTAGCCAAATGGTGGCACTTGGTCACCTCCGTAGATAACTATTCCCGCTTGAAAACTATTGCATTATATTATTATGTAGTTAAACAAACATTTCAAACTAAATATTGTTCACGACCTCCAGAAGCTCATATTAGTGGCTCTGTAAGCTGTAAGCTTTTGCGGTATGCTAAGAAAATGAAAAAGTAAAAAATAATTACTTCTTCTAGCCATTATCACAACCAAGTTAAGGTAGTATTAAGCGCCATCCACATCCATGGAAAATTTCAGAAAACTGGATACTTAAATATTTTTTTCACAAGAATCGGTTGCGAATTGCGACATTCAGAGGGAAACATCCGGACTATTCCGGACATACAAAAAAATTATCGAGTTAAGCCGTGGACCTACGATATCGCTCAAGCCTATTTATAATATATCTAACCGAAAGTTAAGCTAATTGACGAAGCCAGATGCGGGTTCTATTATTGTTTTTGTAATGTACATAACAAACATGTAGGGAACTGACAATGAATAAGACGCAATTAAAAATGTTCGCCTACTAGTTAGGTATGTGTGGTTGTACCATTACTTTTTGACAAACCTTACAGCTAAGGGCCACTTTGTGTTCACCTAAAGGTTCTTTAAGTTTTATTTTAATCAGTTTGGCGATCGGTTGGTAATTATTTGCAAGCCTGCTAGGCTTCCGGCGGCGATGCGTGCTCTCACGGGGCGTGGCGACCAAGCCCTCAGGCTCGGACTGTTACACTGCAGTGATTGAGCTAATCTTTCATGGCGATTTTTAGGGCCAGTAACATCAAACAGCAGAGGTCTATGGAAGTTCCCACAGAAAAAAAATGGGAACGCTAAATTCGGTAACAGACAGTTTGGTGGAATCTACCCGTAGTGGCACATATTTGCTCACTGTGCTGGAACGTTTGCCTTAACGTTCGACGTTTTATGGATACCTATGCATTATAGCTATGCGGAAAACATTACTTACATAATCTAATCGTATTTACAGTATACGTTTCATCTTTACGTCGTTACTCTGCCACCGATTCAAACTAAACCCTACAAATTTCGCCTTATCAGGTTAACGCTTAAGGAGTGGAAATCACTTCCTGCTAGAATCTATTGGATCTCTAAATCAAGAGTAAATATATTTTGGATAACTAGCATACTCCATTCTAGTTTGTATAGCCCTAAAACATAGGCAGACATCGGTTTCATCTGGAGGTAACACAATATTATTTCATATTTTAGCATTAAAACAGAATTATCAAGACTGACAACAAAGGCGAGTCCTCAGAAATTGCCGCAACATTTTCATTATTATTCATATCGTATCCAAAATTGGTAAAACGGAACACAAAATGTGTTTCTCGCTAACAGCAATCACGCAAGCTCACGTTAAAAGCGAATAAGTTAGCGTAGCCTATAAAATTGCAACTTTTCAAAGCGTGACTGTAAATGAATCAGCATTTATTTTGAAAAAACATATTGCATCATATTGGAAAAAACATCAATAGGATTATTTTCTTTCTATGCTTCAAAACCTCTGTAGTGTAAGAGTTTTAAATGATTCACGGCTATTTTCATTAGACTTAATATTGACCGGGATATAGACCGTGATTACATTTTTGATTTTTGTCGAGCTACCGATATTTCCGATATTTCGATCACGGAAGTCCCGGTCAATATAAGTCTATAATGTAAACAATGCGCAATTTTTTCCAACTTATTCATATTCATATTATTCATATTCATTTATTCATAAAATTAACAATTTTACAAGTCAAAGTTAAAGTTAAATTATCAGAATTAGGGTACAATACAATATTACATTTTAAAAATAGAAAATACTCTCAAATAAATTCAATAATTAATTTAAAAAAGAAATAGATGTTGAACAATAATTACAAAAAATAATAATAATAGTATACTTCTTGATATTTAGAATGATACAAGACAAAATAATAATAAATTAAACCATTACGTCGACTGTCTATGATTAGGATAGAGAAAGTTTCAAGTATTAGTAAGTGTCATAAGGTACCTACTGTGTACCAGTAGATGCCACTTTCCATCTATTGAGAAAAATCCTTCCTCCTCCTTTTACGAAAGCAATTTGTCCGTACAAAGCAGTGTGCACCATCCAAGCATCATAGGCCTCTGCCTATCGCACTGGCCGTAATCGTAATTAATGTGCCTAAGCACTGCTCCGCAGATAAGGCCGCCCTCCTTTATGACGGCTGTTGTTCCATCCAAAGGGTTGCCCATTGCCGCCATGCCTCCGGTACGAAATTTTTATGGTATGTACACAAACTGTTTACTTCGCTAACCGAGAGTCCGCGAAAGATGAGCCAGTATAGCCGTGATCTGTGGCCTGTTTCCTCCTGAGTGTTTACCTCATTGTATTCTTAGATTTTGGAGCCTTTGAAATTTAACAAGGTCATTAAGTGCAAAATTAGACCTAACTAATTAAATATGTGTTCAGTTTACGGCATTAAATAAGCAACAAGAATAAAATTATTACCGATTGACGAAATCGTAACAGGTTTCTGCTAGGTACTTGACGAAGTTCAAATTCACTGATACTGATCGAGATTGTTGAGAATCACTATTAGTACAGTCATTACATAAGCGATCCTCCTATAGAACTGGATTATCCAAAGATGGGGGTAGGGTTTAATTTTATCGTTATACATATTCGCAATACACTGCTTTCATCATTATAATTAAATTTATTTTTACAACCTTTTGTTTAAATTTATCTGTGAGCAAATCTGAAGTTTAATTTTCCGATAATAAGCACTATCTTAGCAAAATAAAAAAACACATGCATACTTAGGTGTATTGCCAGACTTAATAAATATTTAAATATATTGTATGCTCTGTTTTCATTTTCTCGCAAACGTACTAAACTCCCGTCAAGTAATTTTATTTTTAGTCTTCTTGAGCCTTTACTTTATTACAGTATCAAAATCATTCGTGAAACATCTTCCATGTGGTACCTAGGTACTCCAAAATGTGAGTGAAAATAACATAAAGTGTGGTAAGTATATATCCACGCTTAGTCATTTTAGTTTGATACAGTCGATAAAGCTTCGCAATCAACAACAAAATACAGATCGCAGTTGAAATCACTGCGATTACCATTCCCAATTCAAATTTAGCCAATGTATGGCCGCGATTCGTATAGATTATCAAATATGTGGAACAGTCGAACATCATTAACACGTCCAATCACCGAATTGTATAGTAGTTCATTAATTCGAACATATCCCTCTAATTCCGGTGGGTTTGTGTTGCATAATCCGCTATAGTTATTAGCAATTAGTTGGTGATAATTGATATGTATTCTCCTGCGATATGTAGGCGTTGCTAATAAGACGTGCAACTGTAACCTTGACGTTCGTGGTCTACTTAAATATATAAAAGAAGAAACCATATCAACGCACAGCCGAAACCGATGACTGACATATCAACGCACAGCCGAAACCGCTGGTCCTAGAGATCTCAAATTTCGCACGTAAGTAGGTTCCTTATAAGATGTAGAGGAGCACTAATAAGAAATGACTTTTCAAAATTAACCTCTTAAGGGGTGAAATGGACGTCCAGAGTTTGTATGGGAAAACATGATTACGTACGCGGGCGAAGCCGCGGGAAAAAGCTAGTTAACATATACAAATGCCTGTTTCTACTTGTATGACCCCATTTAAAAAGTACAATTTTTTTTAATAAAATAACCCAAAAACACAACCCACAACTTCATGTGTTTAAATTAAATTCATTATTTAATTGCTACTTCAAGCCAGTTTACGAATTAAAAAAACCGGCCAAGAGCGTGTCGGGCCACGCTCAGTGTAGGGTTCCGTAGTTTTACGTATTTTTCTCAAAAACTACTGAACCTATGAAGTTCAAAACAATTTTCCTAGAAAGTCTTTATAAAGTTCTACTTTTAGGATTTTTTTCATATTTTTTAACCATATGGTTCAAAAGTTAGAGGGGGGGGGGACGCACTTTTTTTTCCTTTAGGAGCGATTATTTCCGAAAATATTAATATTTTAAAAAAACGATCTTAGTAAACCCTTATTCATTTTTAAATATCTATCCAATAATATATCACACGTTGGGGTTGGAATGAAAAAAATATCAGCCCCCACTTTACATGTAGGGGGGGTATTTTTTATTTTTGCACTTTGTCGGCGTGATTGATATACATATTGGTACCAAATTTCAGCTTTCTAGTGCTAACGGTTACTGAGATTATCCGCGGACGGACGGACGGACAGACAGACATGGCGAAACTATAAGGGTTCCTAGTGACTACGGAACCCTAAAAATGCAATTTATTAATCCAAAAAGATAACTTTGTTTAATAAAAAAGCCAGTTATTTATGTTAAAACATAAAGTTCGTAAAAAAGGCCGAGTACCTACAATTAACTGGGTAATATATTAAGGTCGTTTCATCGTTCAACCCTTGTTTAGTTAATTTAGTCGGTGCCCCTGTCTCGACTGATTTGTTGGATTGCTGTTGCTGTGTCGAGGATAAACAAACAAACAAATAGCAGCCGGCTACTGGTATTAAAACCTGAGGCAGAAGGACAACGTTCTGGCAAATAAGTAACACAATATTACTTCGTCTGCCCGAATTTAGTATGTAGTAGACGCCTGATAAAAAAATAAGGGCAATAAAGCTATGTGAGCTAATTGCTTAGATCAATTAACAGGCGCTGTCTCAGTTGTCTTTCTTCTGTGGGGCGGGTTTGTGAGATGATTTTTACCCTTTTAAGAGTTGAATTCCAGGCTAAAACTATCCTATGTCCTTTCCCGGGCCTAAAACTATTCCTTATCAAATTTAAACTAAATCTCTCCTGCGGTTCACAAATATAGTACGTATGGTACAAATATAGTCAGACAAACACAGTTTCGCATGTGTAATATTATCGTAAAAAGGATTTTCTATTTTGGCCGACCGACCCTTAGCTATGACTCAGCTTCGTGCACGGAGGCCGATGAACGGAGGTGCGGGTTTCAGCAGATTCATAGCCAATTCTTTTTAAATAATGGCCGCACATTATTAAGAACAATATTATCAACGATTTTTTTTTTTCTGATCTGACATAGCCAAATTACTTTATTTTAAAAGACTTAGATGAAGTTGCATTATAATTATGGTAAAGACATCTAAATTTCTTAATTAACGCATCGCAATGTTATTTGCGCGGTCATGAGAGTAAAGATAATTAAAACGCTGCTATATTTGCTACTATTCATTAATTGTACAGACACCAGCTAAGCGCGGATCCAGCTTCGTGCCCGGGGGGGGGGTCACGTGGTAAAGGCCCAGGCCCCAGAGGGGGGTCACGTGGTCTATTTGTATGGCCAACCTAGGCTCCAGGGGCGGGTCATGACCCCCATGACCCTCCCCCCCCGCTGGATCCGCGCATGACACCAGCAATACTATATATGTTACTCTTCGAAGGCCGCATAATAACTATGTGACATATAACACTTTAAGTTCTCGCGCTTTGTACACATATTTAAAGTCACACACAGGTCGAACGCGATTAATTAACATTATTTTTACCTTTTTTCCCAACGTTTCGGCCAGGTTGCACTGGCCGTGGTCGCGCAAGACTGACGTCCCAGGAAAGTGTCACCGGAGATGTAAACAACACAAAACTACCCGATATTAATTTATATAAATGTTCGGGGTAGACAAATAAATATAATCTACCCGCTTTTAGTTATTGTTTATTTCCCACCGCACGACACACAGCACTCACAACATCCGCGCACTGGTCCGAAGATAGATCTTTTGGTTTGAACATTTGAATCACTGGTCCCCATGTTGGCGATAATCTATACCCGTCTTCCCTGTTAAAGTTTTTAGGATATTTTTTAATTTCGATCGCCTCCCTCACAATCCGGGGATAATAGTGTCGCTCGGTGGAAAGAACTTTGGGTTTGTGTAGCTCAATCCAGTGATTCGTTTCCGCAGTAAGCAAGTGCTCGGCGATTGCAGATTTGTGTATATGGCGATTTTTAACTGCCGCTATGTGTTCCTTCACCCTCTCTTGAACGCTGCGCTTTGTTTGGCCAATATACGCACTTCCACAACTGCAATCTATCTTGTAGACACCCGGACTTTGGTACGGAATGACATCCTTAGGACTGCGTAAGAGACTCGCTACTTTAGATGTTAATTAATCGCGTTCGACCTGTGTGTGACTTTAAATATAACTATGTGACATGCTCTTACGAGTGGTACGACATCTGTACGAGGATTTGACTGAATGCACGGGGCCAATATGATAATAATACATCGATAAATGGAGCATTCCATGAAATAGTCTACCGTTGTCCCTTACGAAAATGGCAATGGCAATGGCTTCTGCAAAATGGCTAGCGTAAAAGGATCTTTATCTAAGGCAATGTGCAGAATTAGGCACAAAATTAAGCAGTTTACGAAATATAATGCGTTTTTACGGGACACCCCATGGAATTAATTATGAATTTGTATGCGATTTTATATATTTCTACACTAGTGTTGTCAGAATATGCTGTACCATAAAACTTGTTAACATCCTCAATTGTACCTACCCTTACCATATTCTCAGAAATAAATATTTATGATTACGATTTGCTCCAAATAGGTATAAACCGAAAAAACAAAATGTACTTATAAAGGCGCATCCTGACTCGGCGGTTTGGCGAATATTCGCCCATCGCGATTTGGTCAGACACGCTACCACGAGTACGGCTGTCCTTACCTGTATGATGTACAGCACGTGGAAGGTGAGGAAGAGAGACAGCAGCGTGACGGAGAGTAGCGCCGCCGCGAGTTTGTCAGACACGCTACCACGAGCACGGCTCTGTTCGCACCTGTATGCTGTACAGCGCGCTGTCGTACAGCACGTGGAAGGTGAGGAAGAGAGACAGCAGCGTGACGGAGAGTAGCGCCGCCGCGAGTTTGTCAGACACGCTACCACGAGCACGGCTCTGTTCTCACCTGTATGCTGTACAGCGCGCTGTCGTACAGCACGTGGAAGGTGAGGAAGAGAGACAGCAGCGTGACGGAGAGTAGCGCCGCCGCGAGTTTGTCAGACACGCTACCACGAGCACGGCTCTGTTCTCACCTGTATGCTGTACAGCGCGCTGTCGTACAGCACGTGGAAGGTGAGGAAGAGAGACAGCAGCGTGACGGAGAGTAGCGCCGCCGCGAGTTTGGGCCGCGACACGCCCACCACGAGCACGCAGTCCGCCAGCTCGCCCTCTGCCGGCCGGAACGACGACCGCGGCAACCATCTATAAAAAAAACTGTTATAGTCTGACAAGTTCACTTTTTCAGTGGAATGGCAAGTTTTCAATGTACAGGCTCTAAGGATCGAGGAAGGTCGACAGACTCATTCAAATGGCGCTTGAACTCGCACGTGATTTTACGAGTAGTTGCGGACTGTTAATATATATCATTCAGCGCACTAATCAAATACCGCAATAAAATTAAAATCGTACGCAGCGATAGCTAGGAACCTCATCAGGAACGGATACGTTACAGTAATAATTATTACAATTAAATTGCATGTGCCAGGTAACAATAAAGACATAATTAAGTATGTAACTCCGTATAGACAGATAGTGTAAGAAAAAGACGTACCTCGAAACCATTAAGAGAGATGTATGTCGCCTAGGTGACGCTACACCTTTGGTTTTTAACATATACCAAGTTAAGAACATGATCCAAATTGTCAAAACTGGAGGGCGATTTTTGAATCTCGCATACGGGATTTTGTCACTAAAATACCGGTTGAAAACGGTGACTTGCCTATTATTTTCAGTGACAATTTTCTGAATTCGAACGCTTGAGACTCAAAAATCGGCCCGCTGAGGCTCAACAATTTTGGGCCTGTGTCGTGAGATGGTAGTCTGTGGACTGTGACTACACATTTTACTTTGATACTAATTCTCTATATTATATTACTTAATAAATATTACCCTATATTATACACGATATCCTCTTTGACAACAATAATGATTATACGTCGCAAGACTTGTTATTAATTGCAGACATTTATAAATAACTGATTATAATGTTTTGACGCGACGTCATGCTTACGCCACGCCTCGCCTTCATCGAATGACTTACCTATATGTTTATACGAACAAATCGCGCCGTCTTTTATTGACTGCTTTGAAAGACTATCTATTGTAGACAAACTTATGAGTATTTCTATTCCACTACGGTTCGTTGTCACAATACTATTTGGCTTGGCGTGAACTTTTAGATGAGCGACGTACGGTATTACCAGCATCGTCGTGAGGTTTGTCCAATATCAAAACTTTATTGTCAATCTTGTTCTTGTGTTCAGCCTTTATTTTAATAGTTTACATTGTATTTCAATAGCACTATGTAGGCGGCAAATTTACACGGGTATTGAGCATTAATCTAGCCTATTGACTAGTTCCAACAATATGTACTTACTAACTTTGGGGAAACTGCCGCCCACAGATATTTACATGTTTTTGTGATAAACAGTAAGGTGGATGTACCACTGCTCGACAGGTTAAGGGAAAATATTTATGTGTTTCGTGATATTACGATAATTTACCCATCTATACAAAACATATCCATCTTTTTTGGGAGATGTGACCTTTAACTTTATTAAATGCAATTAGTTTCATACAGTGATAATATAAAAAAATCTCAAAATTAAATAAAACGTAAGTCAATACGCTTGTCCGAATAACTGACAGGTGCTTTTGCTGGCAGTCCTAATAGATGACATCTAAGTATGATTCAGGAAAAACAGTAAATAACAAGTGTTTTGGGTTAAAATTTACTACAAAATTAAATAATTTAATAAAAAAAAACGTATTCTGTTGATAACATTTACTTTTTACGTGCTACATTTATGTAATAAAATAGAATAAGTCGGCTCCGCATTTTGAGCAAAATAAATTATGTAATGAACTAAAATAGGGATTCCCCCAAAATAAAAATTGTATTCCACAGGTTCTGCAATACTTTGCCGGCTCCACTTCTTCGTCGTTTAAATCCACCTCTGTGTCTGGAAGCATCACGAAGAACAGATCCAGGAAAATGTTTTGTGAAAAATGACATGTCAAGCACTACCCAAAGAAATTATACAGATTTCACTACATTTAACGAGAAAACATATCAATAAAACCGTAAAAGATATACAAAAAACTGTCTATGTGCATGTAATTTGTTTTTTTCAGTAAAGTTAATGTGACTTACAGAAAAATATGCTGATAATATGAAACTGTAAACGATTCGTTTTGGCTACTTTAATCGTGATATCCTGAAAAAACGGCTCGACAAACATTGGGACTTGGAAAATAACGTAACAGTCCCAATAAATGCCAGCCGTGTCGAGTTTTAGACTTGCGACGGTTTTCAGTCCTAATAAATGACACGCTTGTTTATCACAGTAACAATGAACGAAATCGACATTTAATTACTTAAATATCTTCCCGCACATTCTAGCACCAACACAATTATAGAATATGTTCACAACTTACCGTGAAAGTATTTTAAATAAGTCAGCAAATACGAGCAAAGCTTAACCAAATCGCTAACAAAATTGAGAGATTGATTGCTCATGACAATGTCATCACATATATTATTCATTAATTGAAAAAGTTTCTATATTTTATAATATGGCGTATGAAATGTGAAGGCTACAAACATTTCTCATCTAATAAATCTAATTGCGATGAATGTAACGGTAATCTTATCTTATTAATCGCTATTTAAACCATGGGTGACGAGTACTAGTACCGCGTCGAGCACTAGTACATCCACCTTATACACACCAAATAACCAAATATTTGTCAATTTGGTATTAAGTAATTTATACCTTTGTCAGTGATGACTAATAAGTAAATTCCATGTAAAAATAAACATTTTAAACTTTTCATTGTAATATCAACTGCTATGCCTATTCATTCTTATTCTTTGTTTAAATAATATTAGTGAAAGGATTCTATAGTTGAACCACGAGCGAAGCGAGTGGTTCGAGAATAGAATCCTGAACTTGCGAGTTTTCTAACACACGAGAAGTAAAATACATTTGCACCCGAGTGTAACACAAAACTTTTCCCCTCACTATAGCGAGGAAACTACAACGCAAAAAAATGCGTTTATCACTGCTTCCAGTAGTTCCACAGGTGGTAAATCATCTTAATTACTAGATTCACCTACTTTTATCAATTTTGAAGCAGTTAATTTGACTTTATTCAAGGTCAAATTACTTTACCCACTAGTGGATAAAATGCGTTTTTACCCGCTGGTATTAAAGGACAAAACGCGTGTTTCCGAGCTAGTGAGGGGAAAAAATAATTGCGTGTACGTTACGCATGTAAAAAGACGAGCAACACATTTAAAGAAGAATTTATTTCTTTACTCGCATTGGTGTCTAATGTTGTAAAGATTTGGTACGATCTCGGAAGTTAAGCGGGTATGTATAATTATTGAACCTTTGAGTTGACTAATCGGACCTCAGCAGGCTCTTATGACCCTCATGAGCCGTGGTAGAATGCCGGGATAACGCAAGGAAGGAGATTCATACTGTATATAATTAACAAATAACATTGAGATTCATTATCGATCTCCTCCTATGTGGCCATTGTGAATCTACGCCATCTTTGGACCTATTGGTGTGAATGAATGATTAAATGAATAGGTATCGGTCTCAGACTTACAGGTTGCTTCCGTTCGTTTGGTCGGCAGCGCTTGACTCATCTGTACTCGCATCTGTATGCGGACCCATCAATCTCCTCCTATGTGGACATTGCGAATCTACGCCACCTTTGGACCTATTAGTGTGAATGAATGATTGAATCATTGAATGAATGAATGAATAAGAATCAGTGTTCAACTTACAGAATGTCGAGCGGCAGAGACTGCGAGCAACTCCTATAGGTTGCTTCCGTTCGTTTGGTCGGCAGCGCTTGACTCATCTGTACTCGCGTCTCCATGCGGACCCATCGATCTCCTCCTATGTGGACATTGCGAATCTACGCCACCTGTAGTGTGTGTACTACACCTTACCCACACACGTGTATTCGTCTACTATATAAGATGTCACTTATGTTATTCTACACATTATAGACCTATACTCCAAGTCTGTTGTATCATTCAACGTCCCACATCACATGGCGATCCTGCCAGTGCGGCCTTGTGCTGCACTGGCGGCGCGCCGCGCCGCGCCATTGCAACCAAGGCCAAGGATATAATTAAAAAATATATATTGAAGGACACTTTATGGATTATATTTATAATACTTCAGTGTGGACTATTGAAATTTATATTTTCGGTGAATTTAATTGGTGAAACTTTCTCATTTAAAAAAAAAAGTTATAAAAATCGGTGACTTCGGACGCATTACCTACCAGTGTAAATTCAGTGTTCAATTCCGGACGAGAAATGAAGTTCGTAGACTTCGTTAAGAGGTGATGTTAACAAAACTTTTTTGATGATAAGTACGAACTTATCATACGAATGTGAACGTAAGTGATATAAACTGGCTCAATTTAAACACAGTGAAATAAGGGATAAAAGGATGGTATGCAGCAGGGGGTTGTTGGTGTCGTGATGTCGCTGGACACAGATGCTGGCACAGCCAGTATATTCCGGCATTGCCAGCACAGGATGGATTGTTCATGGCCTTTGCTCAGGTCCTGGGCAGGCGAGTAGCGAGTACAATACAACGTCAATGTGGAAAAGTGTGTATTAAAAGTAAAATAGTGAACAATTTGTGTCTTATATGTAAAGGACATCGAATTATGTCTAATATTTACTAAGTTTTGTTAGGTAAGTGATATAATCAAGAATAGTTACAAAAAATGTACGAATTAGGCAGTGGATTCAGATTTTTTTTTAAGTGACCCATATAAAATTCCGTTTTATAACGAAATTAATGTAATGTGTGTGTTAAAAAAAAACTTTTTAAATTTGTTGATTTGATATACAAGAACAATTATAGGGACATACTTTCATTCTTTATGCATTATGGCGCATGACGGCGGCGCGTGTACTCCTTTTATGGATCGGCAGGCGCCGTCTGTTATTTCAGCTCACATTACATAGTTGTCAGGTCATAGATTGGTTAAAGTATATTAGTAATACAATTAAATGTTAAAGTAATCGATAGGTACATTTCAGATTTAAACATATTGAAGTAGGTCAAAATATATAGTTTACTTAAAATAAATAAGTTAATGTTATTTTTACGTGTTTTTACGAATGAGCAATTTGTTTTTGTATCGGACTAGACTTTTTTTACACGGTTCTGACAAAATATAAAAAAAATATGAATAAATATTGAGCTTATTGACATGACTTGACAAGACTTTTATATAACAGCGAGATATTGTAAGGGTCGGATTTTTTTTGTGAGAAGTACAGGTAAGGTAAGTGCTAAAGAGTTAACGTTGGTTTTAAATGAATGACTTTGAAAGGTTTGTAACGTGAAATAATGTTTTTTTTTTTTTGGTCTTAAAATGGAATGGAAAGCAAAAACATTTGAGTTTTTCTGGACACCTAGCCTGATCAACTAGGAGTTGCGGAAAATCTTATAATGTTGATGTTTTCGCGGTGTGTAATTGCGTGATTGGGGTTTTAACGTTTTGATTTTGTAAGAATGAAATGTGAAAGAAATTGCGTAAAATAAAATATACCTATCGCAACAACAATGACCCGAGAGGCGGTGTTGTGCGACTAGGTTAACAAGGGTACGCCAGGGTACAAGGCAGGCTAGGGAATCCTTGGAGATCTGATCATGATTCGGTCGAGTACCAATCGTGAAGACTCCTTGGACACATGGAAGGTTATTATGTAAGGAAGTGTTAAAAGAACTGCCTGTATGAGAAATATATTGTATGTGTGCGCGCTTAAAAAAAATATCCTTGTACCCTGAGCAAATAAATATGTTGTTATTGATAGGTCGGCCGACCACGAATGCAAGCGTTGCGTACCCTTGACCCTTGATTTAAGTGAAGCATTGAAGATGCCACTTTATGACGATATTTAATGTTGAATAAAATTAATATGATACATGTACTCTTAACTATAGACGCGTCATACTAAAATACAAATGTAAAACAATGAATGCAAGTTACAAATAAACTTATTAATATCAAATATAATAAATGGTACCAAGGACAAAAACATGTATTGTAATACATACTTGATATGCGACTCGTAGTGTATTGACGAATGCACTACGGCATTTAAAAATGTGATTATTACTAATTACAGAGTATACATTTAGTTATATTATGTAGTAAATAAATTTGTCTTATCGTGTTAACTTGTAAGTTGAAATTGTTTGTTTTTCTAATTACGGTTGTGTAAATTACATATATTATTTTTACACGAATAAATATGTGTACGAATAGCTATATAAAAATCCTTTGTTTCAACTTTATAACTGTAGCTATATTATTATTGTTTCAACTTTATGACTGTAGCTATATTATTATTTTTTGTTTTATTTCGTCAAAAAAAAACAGTCTTTTATATAATTGTATTTTTTTTAAACTGGATCTGAAACTAAATGATTTTTTTTTCTCTAAAAAAAAAAAAAAAACTGGTTTTATTTTTGTGTTGGTGTATTTTTGGTTTATATTGAACAGATTCTTTATATTATAGAATATTTTACTATACTTTGTTAAACACTATTTTTATATCGTAGTTATCTTTGGATCCAATTATACTCTTATAACGAATGTATCAAAGTATAATTATTTTACCAAAAAAAAAATGATTAACTTTTGAAAACTTATTTTAATCATTTTTTTTTTCATCAAGAAGGGAGGTGTAGTGTGTGTACTACACCTTACCCACACACGTGTATTCGTCTACTATATAAGATGTCACTTATGTTATTCTACACATTATAGACCTATACTCCAAGTCTGTTGTATCATTCAACGTCCCACATCACACACCTTTGGACCTATTAGTGTGAATGAATGATTGAATCATTGAATGAATGAATGAATAAGAATCAGTGTTAAACTTACAGAATGTCGAGCGGCAGAGACTGCGAGCAACTCCTATAGGTTGCTTCCGTTCGTTTGGTCGGCAGCGCTTGACTCATCTGTACTCGCGTCTCCATGCGGACCCATCGATCTCCTCCTATGTGGACATTGCGGATCTACGCCATTATAGCTACTTGCATCACAGTCTGCTTCTATCTGTTACACGTCGATATGTGGAAATATGCCGCCATCGTTTTGTTTTTTGATCGGAATCTGCAATAAAATCATTTATTGCCAAACTTATAACTTAGGTATGACATAGTTCTACAGTGGCCTAGGGTTCCAATTGGTTGACTGTACCAATTGGAACCCTAGGCCACTGTAGAACTATGTCATAGTGACGTTATAAATCAGATTGTAAGAAATCTCTTACTGCTTGTCATTTTGACATGGTTGTAGATTGGCCTAGGGTTCCAATTGGTTGACTGTACATGCATTTAATGATATAATCTCTAGAAAAGTGGTTCGGATATTCATTAATTACTCGCTACCGTTATATACAAAGGTAATTGAATCCGTAAGCAGCCATAAGCGCATATTAACGATGATACAATTTGTATCATTGTATCCTAAAAATAACATTTACTTATAGGTATACAACTATACATCGTATTGACTATAAATTTCTTATAAAGATTACAACGGTCAACGAACCCTGTGAACGATAGAAAGAAAATTGAAAAAAATGGGGCATTTTTTACGAGTGTTTTACCTCCGTAGGTCAGTTTAGCGATTACGTAAAAACTTGATAGCTATACCTTCTATTTACCCTAACCCCTTCAAGAAATTCTCAGAACTAGCAAGTTGATGCATGTCGTTAGGCTTAAGTGTCACGCACTTTCATCATTAAGGCTAGCACAACTGCCTCTACGTTTACCATTTAGCAAACAGACGGGAGTAGGTTAAGCCGAAACACATTTCTATTACCCTTTGTTAACAAGAAGTCTGGCTTATTAAAAAAGGGGAAACGTTATACGAACAAGCCATTAAGTTCATGCTTCGGGCGGGGCTTATACCCTTGTCTCCATATCATTAACGTAATGTACCTATCAAGTTAGGAAGAGAAACAAATAAGACGATTAGAAGATGGAGGGTAAGTAGGTAGCATGTTCGTAACATACTTTCTACATCTCATTTAAAGTTATTTCATTGTGCTATTTTGCAATTGTGTCTGTCCGTAATTATAATAAAAATCGATTTCTTCTATGAATTGAATAATTGTCTTATTAATATAATGTTAACATACCACATATATTCCATAATGTCAGCTTTGCCTCTCCCGCACCTGTAAAAGAAAACCATTGTTAATTCGTGTTATTGAACAAACTCAGTGCCGGGAACCCGCCGGGCGGGCGCTCTGTTCATAGTCACTTTCCTTTACAGAGCAAAACGCTAGGAATTGGCGAGACGACTAAAAAAAAACTAATTAGTCCGTCAAATAATATTAGACACGTATTTTTTCTTTTTTCTCGTAATCGAAAAATTACGACGGTACAGTGCGTTGAAGTTTCACGTGACGTCACGCCTAGGT
The DNA here is from genome assembly GCF_023078275.1 of Leguminivora glycinivorella. Lineage (NCBI taxonomy): Eukaryota > Metazoa > Arthropoda > Insecta > Lepidoptera > Tortricidae > Leguminivora > Leguminivora glycinivorella. The sequence goes on from NC_062977.1 coordinate 15,153,615, forward strand.
ACTTACAATTTTTAATTAGAAGTGACGTCACAAGCCCCCACTCCGGAACTTTGATGCTCTATATCTTTGTGTAGGAACAGTATAGCTATGTCAGCTCATATTCAAGTACGTGCGCACCGCGATATGAGCTGACTAGCCAAAAGCAATACCCTTTCAATGTGAGAACGAGACGCCAGTCTCACTCCGACCATTGTAACGTTAACTGGTTATTTTAATATACGGAGTTAATTATAAAGTGCTTATTATTCCACACCAATACATCACCTCTTATAATATAGAAGTGCGGACAAGTAACTTCTAAAGTGGTGACCTCCCGACGTGAATCAGTGGACGATCAGTGAATAATAAAAACAGTTAAAGTGATTAAAAAATGAGTCCGGATCCCAATAAATTAACTTCGGGCAGTGAGACTCAACCGGGCGCGGACAATATACCAGCAGCAGAAACGACCGATGTGGTAGCCATTTCAGTGTCGAGCCGGATACCAGATTTCTGGGTGGACCAGCCCAGAGTTTGGTTCATCCGGACGGAAGCAGTATTAACACCACAGCGGATAGGGGACGACGCCAAATTCGACATGGTGGTGTCGAAGCTGCCAAAGGACGTAATACTGCGGCTGGCGGATTTTCTAACAAACCCGCCCGCCACCAACCGGTATCAGGAGCTTAAGGCGAAGCTCTTGAAGATGTTGGAAGATTCCAAAAACAGGCAAGTAGAGAAGGTCCTCGGGGAAATGGACCTGGGCGATCAAAAACCATCCCAGCTATTGGCCAAGATGCGCAACCTGGCTAAGGACAGCTTCCCCGATGCCACACTGAGAATAATGTGGCAGAATCACCTACCTACGGCAGTGCGCGCAGTTTTGGTAGCATCCAGGGAGAGCGATCTTGACACACTGGCCAACATCGCCGATGACGTATCGGAAGCCACTAGAATCCCTAACGTGGCAGCAGCGGCAGTACCACAGAGTCAGGCGCACAGAGCCGCAGCGAACACCTCAGGAACCGCAGATACAGCAGTGATACTCGCTGAGATTGCCAAGTTAAGCGTCAGAATGATGGACTTGGAACGGGCAAGGCCAAGAGGTCGCAGTTACGGAAGGAGAGGACGCGGAGGTCGTTCAGCGTCCAGACCAAGGAGTACGTCACGCCACCGGAACCAAGCCGAGAGGAGACCAGATTGGCTTTGTTACCACCATTTCCGATTCGGTCCTGCCGCCACCAAATGTCGCCAACCCTGCGCATGGGTACTCAACCAACAGGAAAACTAGCGGAGATAGTACAGAGTGCGACTAGGACGGAGATCTGTACTATCAAACCAAGCCGTCGTTTATGCGTAACAGACTTAAACACTGGACTGCATTTTTTAGTGGACACAGGTGCTGACATTTCCTTATTACCAGTGCAGAACAAACAACGTGCGGGTGAGTGCTCTGATCTAAAACTGTTTGCAGCAAATGGCTCAGAAATCAAAACATACGGTGTTAAAGTTTTAACGTTAGATTTAAGGTTACGTAGACCGTACAAATGGGAATTTGTTATAGCCGACGTTAAACAGCCAATACTGGGAGCCGATTTTTTGAGTCATCACAAGTTAGTAGTAAATTTAACTGATCGCAAATTGCATGATCTGGTGACTTTTCTTAATATAACCGCACCGACCGTACGTAGCAACCAACCAACTATTAATACTGTCAATGGTAACCACCCGTATCATGATTTGTTATTGCAGTTTCCTAGCATAACAAAGCCACCGACATACAAGGAAACACCCACACACAATGTGGTACACCATATCGAAACGACGGGTGCACCAACATTCGCGCGGGCTAGACCATTACCACCTGACAGGTATAAAAAAGTTAAGGAGGAATTTCGTCGTATGCAGGAATTAGGCATTTGTAGGCCTAGCAAAAGTCAATGGGCCAGTCCTTTAACGGTTGTAACAAAAAAGAACGGCGAAATTCGCCCTTGCGGTGATTATCGTGCCTTAAATGCACAAACTAAGCCTGATAGATACCCAATACCGAGATTACATGATTTTACGTTCATATTGGCAGGTAAAAAGATATTTTCCAAGTTAGACATAAATAGGGCGTATCATTGCATTCCAGTAGCTAAACAGGATGTTGAAAAAACCGCCATAATTACCCCTTTTGGGTTATTTGAATTTCCAGTAATGTCATTTGGGCTTCGGTGTGCTGCTCAAACGTTTCAGCGTTTCATGAACAGTTCAGTTCTGGAAGGTCTCGACTTCTTGTTCAATTACTTAGATGATGTTCTTATCGCGAGCGATAATGAGGCGCAGCATAGGGACCATCTTAGACTGGTTTTCGAGCGTTTCGACAAGTACGGCATAACGATCAATTTAGCCAAGTGTAGCTTTGGACAATCGAAGCTGGAGTTCCTAGGACATGAGGTAACTACCACGGGCATTAGGCCGTTAGAGGAGAAAGTGCAAGCCATAGTCGACTACCCAAAACCACAGAACGTAGAACAATTACGTAGATTTTTAGGAATGCTAAACTTTTATCGCTCTCACGTCCCTGGAGCAGCGAACATGCAGGCTAAACTCGACCGATATTTAGTTAACGCGAAAAAGCGAGACAAGACCCCTATAATTTGGACGAGCGAGACCGAAGAGGCGTTCGAGCAATGTAAAATGGGCCTTAAAAAAGCCGTTACGTTGTCCCACCCTCGGTCCGACGCAGTCTTAGCCTTAATGTCTGACGCGTCAACTACGTCAGTAGGATCAGCTTTGAATCAATTGGTTGACGGGAAATGGGAACCCTTAGGTTTCTTTTCAAAAAAATTGACTAAAGCTCAAAAAAGTTATTCTGCATATGATCTCGAACTATCAGCTATTTACATGTCACTGAAACATTTTCGTAAATCATTCGAAGGTAGGCCGCTGATAATTTACACGGACCATAAACCCTTATGTAGAGCATTCGAAAATATAGGCAAGAATAATAACGAAACACCAAGACGAACAAGGCAACTATTGTTCATTAGCGAATTCAGCACTGACATCCGGCACATAAGTGGGAAAGAGAACGTTGTTGCTGACACACTCTCTCGCATAGAGACCATTGTTTGCCCCACATCACTTGACTACGCAGAACTCGCCGACGAGCAAGCAAAAGATGAATGGTTAAAAAACATGACGCAATCGGATCAGCACGACGGAAATAGCAATATAAAATTAAAACTAATAGCGATACCTACATGTAGTAAATCTGTCTATTGTGAAATTTCTTTAGAAGAAGCAAGACCGTATTTACCACAAAAGTTTAGACGTACAGCATTCGAAAGTGTGCACAACTTAAGTCATCCTGGAACGCGTGTTACTCGTAAGCTAGTTACAAAGAAATTCTTTTGGCCTAGCATGAACAAAGACGTAGTTAATTGGGCAAGATGTTGCATCGCTTGTCAGAAATCAAAAATTAATCGTCACACGATGTCTAAATTAGGAACGTTTGAAGATGCCGACCGTATGACACATATCCATGTAGACCTAGTCGGACCCCTTCCGACATCTCCACATGGAAACCGTTACCTAGTTACAATAATAGATAGGCGTACATGTTGGCCGGAAGCATTTCCCATACAGGATATGACAGCAGAGGTTGTAGCCAAAACTATATTCGACGGTTGGATCGCACGTTACGGTTGTCCGACCAGACTTACGACAGACCAAGGACGCCAGTTTGAAAGTAACTTGTTCCGCGAGCTTATGAAACTGTTAGGCATAGATAGAATTAGGACCACACCGTTCCATCCCCAGAGCAATGCTAAGGTGGAAAGATTCCATCGCACCCTTAAAGCAGCCCTTATGGCTAGAATGGACAACGGCTCTTGGGAAAACGAATTGTCTACTGTGATGCTTGGCCTGCGTGCCGCAGGACGTAGCGATAACGGCGTAAGCGCCGCAGAAATGATGTTCGGACGGGCACTACGGTTGCCCGGAGACTTTTTCAGCACACAGTCAAACGAACCTAGCGATCCTTGTAGTTTAGTTGACAACATTCGCGATACAATAGCTCAATACAAACCGATAACTATTGGTTCTCGCAATAACCGTACTCTATTTGTTCACAAAGAGTTGCAAACTTGTGAATATGTTTTCGTACGAGACGATACCGTGAGGAAATCTTTACAACCACCGTATATGGGACCATTTAAAGTTTTAGAAAGAGACGATAAAGTATTTCTCATCCAATTTCAAAATAGGCAAGCTCGCATTTCAATTGATAGGTTGAAGCCAGCTCACGTTTGGAATGATGACGTCAACGATAGCGTGAACCTACGTAAGGTAAGCGACTCCACTACAACGCAGAGCGAAAGCGAAGCTAACTCGAAACCGCGGACCACTAAAAGTGGTAGGGTTATAAATAAACCTGTAAGGTTTTTAATCGATGAATAAGAGAACGTGACATTCGGGTCCGCTACTGTGTTTAATTTAGCATCTCCTGAATGGAGCCTGGACCCCGGGAGCAGGAAGTTTTTCCTGTTTTCCGAAAAGTAGCATCGGTAGTTTATCTCTCGAGAGGGAAGACTACGTTCAAACTCATTACACCGGTATAATCAGTTTCAAGTCGGACTCTGCAACATGATGTTCCGCACCCTAGTTAGGAAATCAGATACTTTAAGTTTTAAGTTGAACTTTACGTCAGTAACGGGACTTATATTACATACGAACGGTCAAAACAGACATTATCCGTCTTATTTATCATAGTAAGGCAATGATGTGATGTTGTTTTATAGCAAAGCATAGCGGTTACAGTACTGGCTGGGTAGCGTTAGTCATGATGTCGTAAGTGTTTACGTTATGTATAACAGCATAAAATGCTGAAGAGATTGTATTGTGAAAGTATGAACTTTGATCACAGAATTATTTTTGTACTAATTTAAATGAATTTTGCAATGTATGTGTTACTAATATATTGTCTTATAAATATGTATTTGTGTCAACTATAAGCAATTGTCGTAAAATATTGGTACTAACAACACACAACGTGTGTCATATATTTATCGTGTAATAAAAGTAAATTTTGAATATAATTAAAATGGGCTATGCACAGAGCAAAGAGGATGGTTCACATAACAGTATTGCAATTGCTGAAGTCCATAGTGTTACTGGACAAGTAGACACGAAATTGAATTATTTTGGAATAATCCTCATAATTATCTCAGTAATATTGGCACTGTTTCTCTTGTATTTCATACAGTCCAAATGCAGACAATGTATAAGAAGTTGGTTACTAAAAGCAGTAGCTAGAGTTCAGCCAACAGCAGTCGTAGTGCACAGGGAACCAGCCCAACCCCAACCGAAACAACAACCTGTGATTTACTAAGTGAAGTGTTATAAATAAAACAAATAATTCAGTGCTATCAAAATGATCAAGTGTATTCAGTATATAAATGAACATGTTTGTAAAAAAAAAAAATCAAACATTTTTGTAATAAACTTAGTTCTAATATCTAATTATAGTTGTGTAACGTAATCATATAATACAACCTCCATTGTGTAACATTGTACTCATATCGCACAGCTGCACGTCACGCTATGTCAGCGAAACGCGCACCTGTCCGATAGCTGAATAGCCACAACATACGAAACATACAGGGTGTAACAAACATCAGATACTATTCAATTGTATGTAATTTTTTTATGTAATTTTTTTTTTTTCTTCCCTAAGGGGGAAGTAATGTAGGAACAGTATAGCTATGTCAGCTCATATTCAAGTACGTGCGCACCGCGATATGAGCTGACTAGCCAAAAGCAATACCCTTTCAATGTGAGAACGAGACGCCAGTCTCACTCCGACCATTGTAACGTTAACTGGTTATTTTAATATACGGAGTTAATTATAAAGTGCTTATTATTCCACACCAATACATCACCTCTTATAATATAGAAGTGCGGACAAATAACTTCTAAATTTGTATTTTTTCATTCATGAATTATAAAAAGCGAAAAATATGTGTACAGTATTTTTGGACGATCTAACTGACGGACTAAACAGAATGCAATTTTTTTTATGTAGTCGTCATCCCTAATAGGGAGCTACACTGAGAGAAAATACAACCAGTTTTCATGTTCGTTCAACAAGTTTTTTGGTTAAAATAGCGCCTACATGCTCTTTGGTTCAAACAACAAGCTACTTGTCATTTGAATCGGCAATATATTTGAATCAACAAGTCGATTTTTTAAAAACAACCTGACACATATTGTTTTAAACATACGTTTGGCTGATTCAAACGGATAAACCGCAACAAGTCGAACTTGTTAAATTCACAATGCAAATTTCTCTCAGTGTACGCGTGTGGCGCTACGAAAATGTTGAATGCATAGGAGCATCCCGAAAACAGTTACATATTGGTAATTGGACTTGATGTTATAAAACCCTCTTTGATTAATGGATCCGTTCTATCTTTCACCTTGTAAAAGGAGAAGTATTATATTTAGCGACATACTTATAATGCTTTAATTCTGCTTTTTCGCACGTATACTTATAGAATTTCTTAATTACAGTCATCCAAATAGAACGCTTTCCATCAGGCGGGCCGTATACCTGTTTTCCACCGACGTGGTATAAAAAAAACGCGCTCGAGTAAAAATTGCTAGTTAAAATTCTTCTTTCAATCCCAATTCATAACTTTATCCAAATACACAATTATCTATTTCCCAAGTGAATTACATTTGGAAATTGAAGCGTGGTATTGTGCTGGATGAAATTAAAGTTCGGTTGTAAAGTTGACGAACACGAAGGTAGGAAATCACGGCCGGGTTGCGGTACACGAACGACCGCTTTACGACCGAGGTGGGAGTAGGGATGACCGAAAACTGGTTTGCCGAATACCGAATATTTGGCGTCCTCTCTTAGCCGAATCTCGAATTATCATCGGCATGAAATAAAAACTGAACACGTTTATTACGTTGCTATTGGTGACATGTTCCACTATTAAAAAAAAAAAAAATATATTGAGGACACCTTACACAGATCAACTTAGCCCCAAACTAAGCAAAGCTTGTACTATGGGTGCTAAACGACATACTTAAATAGATAAATACATACTTATATACATAGAAAACATCCATAAATATGAGTACCCGCGGCGGCTATGCCCTTTAATATTCGGCATGACATTCATATATTTTCAGTAACGTATTATGAAAACTGGTCTCGAAAATACGTTTGTCAAAATTTTACTTTTGTTGTTCAAAGACTACTGAATCAAAACAAACCAATGTTGAAAAGGAAAATAATTATACTAATTAAAATTTGGAATCAATTATTGTCCAGAAAAGGGTCTTAGTTTATTTTTAGTTTTTACAACTTACCAAGACATTTTAAATACGCAGGCAGGCAGGCAAGCATGGTCGCGCCATAAATGATAAAACATCTGGCCGTCCCTTTAGCACTATTAGTAAGTGCGATAAGGGACGGCCAGATGTTTTATCATTTATCTCGCGCCCATGCTTACCTGCTGGTTTGCAGTCATTTTTGTCAATTAGGCATAACATATCCAGTATTCGGCCGAAGATTCTCACTATTCGGCCAACTACTGAATAAGTAGTTGTCAGACATTCGTGGCCTCTCTAGAAATAAGTTCAGTTCACACGTTTGCACCTTTGTTGTACGAATTGTACCTACGTTATGAAGAGTCCTAATATTGTGCCGCGGAACTTATTTAATGTTGCTACTTGCTACGTGCCAGCGGGTGATATTGCGACTGCATTTACTTCATGCATGAAAAATATTTTGCAATGTGTTTTATTCACCTTCAGCAACACGAAAGTTATCTAGAAGTGTAAAATCTGGAACTTTGGCATCTAAGAATATTCGATTTAAACAATGCAGAAAACGAAATACCTATGCTAACGTTATTAGGCTCTACCATCCATACTAATATTATAAATAGGAAAGCGTGAGTGTCTGTTTGTTTGTCCGTGTTTCACGGCAAAACGGAGCGACGAATTGACGTGATTTTTTAAGTGGAGATAGTTGAAGGGATGGAGAGTGACATAGGCTACTTTTTGTCTCTTTCTAACGCGAGCGAAGCTGCGGGCAAAAGCTAGTGTTTTATATTAGTTAAAAATGCCCTCGGTACGAATACGAATTACACGTGTATCTTAAGGAACATGAATTTAACCCGCCACCTTTTAAAGCGCACATGTAGCTAATTTCAACATTCCGCCTTGTCTCCGAGACCTCTGAGACCGCCCTCTCTCCATAGAATGAGAAAAGTTACCGAATGCGGGCTTTCCGGATGGCTCATTCTCATTTTGTACGATATCTCTGTGAGTGTGTGATGTCGTTTTAAATATATTTTAAGTTGCGGGTTGCGGAGCGCGTTTGAATTTCGTGTTCTACGATTATAAAGAAAACTTCTGTTTTTTTTTTATGAAATAGGCAGCAACGAGCAGACGAGCCGCCTGATGGGAAGCAGTCATCGCCGCCCATGGACATAAGCAATATCAGGGGAGCCACATATGCGTTGCCGACCTTTGAGAATCCTAAATACCTGCTTCTTGAAGAACCCTATATCATAGCGCAAGGGAGAAGTTAGCTCATTCTACAACTTGCACGTTCTGGGCAAAAACGAGCGAGAGTCCCGTTTTGTTCTTGGTTTGCCACGTGTCCAGAAAGTGAGGATAAACTTTGTTTCTTTGGCGGGACGTGCGGTGATAAAATTAAGAGCGAACGGTGGCAACAAGTAAAAGAGTTCATCAGAACATTCCCCGTTGTACAGACGGTAGAACAAGCACAGAGAGCCAACATCTCTCCGAAGGCTAAGAGGATCTAAAAAAAAAGTTGGATATTTTGTAGAAAGTATACTACTTATTATTTTAGAAAGAGATTCAAATGACAATCCGCAATGACAATTATGATTAGATTCCGCAGTAGAAGATTCTATTTATTTTTGCGTAATTGCATTCTATTCACAAAGATCAGTAAAAAAAATTTAATTTTATTTAATATACTTACACGTAGGTATTTATAAAGAAAAATAGGTCAAAGGATTCTGTAAGTTGCAGTTTCTCAAGTCTCGCTACTAGCATACTTACTTTTACTGAATCATAAAAACTCTGCTGCGTGGAAAATTGAAGTCCATTACTTTTTACATTGTAAGGAATATACAAGTTTAAACCCTTTTTAAAGCCCTACCGAACCTTTTCCACGAGAATAAGACTGTTTATAAAGATTTGGAGCTTTTTATAAAGGTTTTGATTTTCGAAATAAACATGTTCAAGTTATGAATAAAGCTTCCAGTTGAATATTTCATAAGAATAGGTCAAATAGATACAACACCTACATAGATGATTCAATTATTAGATGTTAGGTGGTTTTCGGGGTCTTCAAGGGGCTGAAAATCGATTTAGGAAAATTACATTGAGTGTGAATATATATATATATATATATATATATATATATATATTACTAGCTTTTGTCCGCAGCTTCTCACACGTTACAAAGAGACAAAAAGTAGCCTATGTCACTCTCCATGCCTTCAACTATTCTCCATTCAAAAAATCAAGTTAATTCGTCGCTCCGTTTTGCCGTGAAAGACGGACAAACAAACAGACACACAGACTTTCCCATTTATAATATTAGTATGGATATTTGGTTATATTTATTTTTATTTATTTACATAATAGTACATAGTACATTACGATACAAGTGCGAAAAAAAGAAGTTCGAAACGCGTGGCGATAAATTAAAACACGACCGAAGGGTTAAATCCACACGAGCTACGAATTTCCTTTTTGCACGTGTATCGTACGACGTTTTTCAGAGCAAATAGACCTCCGAAGTTTTGACCTGACAAGAAGTGAACCACTTCTCGCACTAGTGCGTAAAAAAGCACCATCTGTACTGAAAAAAGGTTTATCTTACAATAATTCAGTGTCATTCAGTTTAATCATTCAGATAGTATTTTACTGTAGAAGATATCGAAAAGTTTGTACAAAAATTAAGGGAAAAGTTAAATTTGTTTTTATTAATTCCTATTTTGTTACAAGATTTTGTTGATGAATTGAGATTTTATTAAGTTTTATTTCGTCATTAAGGCTAGTATCTATATTTTCTTAATTATAACAATTAGTATATATCTTACGAAAGTCGAATTATATTACTAAATGTTGGTAACAAAATAGGATCAATTAAAATTTGCTGACGTGGCATTGTACAAAGTTGACGGGAATTGCTGACCAATTGACATTATGACTTTTCCTAACGACTTAACTTTAGAAAAAGAACACTAACGATAAAACATGGGAGAAGATATAAAAACTACCGATTTTAGATTCTTGAATTACTTCAGCAGAAAGTTTTATGAGAGAAGGTAAAGTCTTTTGTCTGCAAGGCAAAAATAGCCACTTAAAATTCCTCGCTAATAAAATTACTGATATAAAAACCTTTTAAGAGTTTTAAAATGAGATTTAATAGGTAGTTCTATTAAAGATTTTTTTATTAAATTTAATTTTATGTGCAAAGCATAAAGCTAAAACGGTTCATTAACGCAATAAACGTTTTAAAAAACGTTTTATAAGAATACGATACATAAACGCGTGCGCTCACATACCTACGACACGTTTAGATTATCATTTACTTACGATATTTTTAAAGAGACTATTATATTGTGTATTTCTGACAGCCAATCAGCAAATCTAAAATGTTAATCAATTAAAAAAAAAACATACCTACCTACCTAATTTTTCGTGTATTTTTATTTGTTTTGTGCAGTTTTTACAAGTTTGAAATGATTCATCATCATCATCATCCTCTTTGCGTTATCCCGGCATTTTGTCACAGCTCATGGGAGCCTGGGGTCCGCTTTGACAACTAATCCCAAAATTAGTTTTTACGAAAGCGACTGCCATCTGACCTTCCGACCCACAAGTTTGGAATGATAGTTTGTCAAAATTAACTAAATCGTTTTATATAACACCTAACATTCAAAATAAAAGCTCCAAGCCGCCATCCACATTTTCATTACTAAATAAAACTCAATTAAAACGAAAGTGTACCTAAAACAAACCGCTAACAACAAAAATGTTATTTTCATTAAAACTCACGGAAAGCTACAGTTAAATTAATGACGTTGCAGAGGCGTGTGCGATGCATTTGCCGAGTGCAGGGACAGGCAAAGGGCGGGTCAAGGCCCACGCTCGCTGTACGACTATTATTATAAAGAGTAGAGATGCACCGAATATTCGGTTACTATTCGGTATCCGGCCTATTCGGCCCTCGTTTTAATATTCGGCCGGATACCGGATAGTGACGTACTATCCGGCCGGATACCGGATGTGCTATTTTTGATTGAATGATTTTGGAGTAAACAAATTAAATGTAAAAAAAACCGGCCAAGTGCGAGTCGGACTCGCCCACCAAGGGTTCCGTACCTACAAAACTTTTACGTTACTCACATAATTCTAAGGACTGGGCTAGGCTAGAAGTATAGGTTCTCTAATGAGCATAATTGTGTTTAGCGCCACCTCTCGACGAATTCGCGAACTAATTAGCACAGCTTGCGTGAGGTCTTTTATAATGTTAACCAAATTCAACATTTTTTATTTTATTTTAAAGTAGGTAGGTGTTTCATGTAAAATTTCGTAGCTATAAATTTTAACACCCTTATTCATAAACGTACACTAAAGTATCCAGCCGATAAAGTTCGTTTGTCCCTTTCTATCACACCAATACGTCGGAAAGGGACAAACGAAATTTATCGGCTTGATAACTTTAGTGTACGTTTATGAATAACGGGGTAAGTAAGTATGGTAAACATCAGAAAGGGTGAGTAAAACAATCTGAAAGGTTCTAAGTTTTACTTAAAGGTTTTTTAATCTAATCTAAATTTGGTTATGGTAGCTGAAAAAGTATACAGAATAGTATAACGCAAGTTTCTAGCGGGAAATTACTCATCATTCGCCTGCCCATATCCCATTCATTTGGGGTCGGCGCAGCATGTCTTCCGCTTCCATACCTCCCTATCATCCGTCATTTCATCATTCACTTGCTTTCGCTTCATATCATCTCTAAATAAATATTATTTAGTAAAGTCGCCGTCAATAGAATTTGTGAACAATGTAAACAAACCTTGTAGTCAAAATGTCTTTAATTTTCATTCTAACTCATCAGATACTGGCTAAATCCATGTGTTATTTAATCAATTCATATCAAATTGTGATCCTCAACCTTTGAAATAATAAAATTGTGCTAAAATATTGATATTTTGTATAATGGTTTGTTTACATTGTTGGCAATTTCTACTGACAGCGATTTTAAATACATTATCTATTGTTGTATTTTGCCTTGGACCTTGTAGTACCTATAGGTACTCTTGTATCACTGTATATGCGAACTAAAGCCAAGCGATAAAAGGTAGCTGAATAATGTCAGATTGTACGACAACAAGAGACGTGAGCCGACTGCGCGAATGAGTCGCGCTTTCTTACGACAGAAATTGCTTGACAAATATACCGGGTGCACCTGCCCGGTATTTAATGGACAACCTTTTAACCACCAAGAGGGCACCTTACAGAAAATCGACATTAAGGTTTAGTAAAAGTCGCCTGGTTTTCGAGATTTTCACACTTTTTAAAATTTTAGGTAGTAGGTATTAAAAATTTAAAAATTGTGAAAATCTCGAAAACCAGGCGACTTTTACTAAACCTTAAAGTCGATTTACTGGACCAGTATAAGGTGCCACTCTTGGCAAATAAGGGGTTAAAAGAAAACGAAACTATGGCATTGCAGTGACAGGTTGCCAGCCTCTCGCCTACACCACAATTTAACCCATATCCCATAGATTTTCTGGACCAGTATAAGGTGCCCTCTTGGTGGTTAAAAGGTTGTCCATTAATTACCGGGCACCCTGTATAATATCAAATCGTACGAGAGCAGCGAACGTGTGCAGGCAGCGAAGGGAGCCGACCGCGCGAATGATGAGTTCGCGCGGCGAATCCCGCGTGACATCGTCCATCGACACCCCTCCTCCCTCCCCGCAGCGGCGCGCGGTGTCTCCGCCCGCCTGTGTATCGTCCTTCAATTTCTTTACATATCGAAACTTATTACTGAAGAAGAAGGTTCAAAATTGAATGAATACAGGTGTATAGATATTTATGTAGCTGACCGTACGATACCTAAAAAGTATAATTCATACACTTAATTGTAAAAATGTAATGTATACGGATTAATGAATTTAATATAGATAGGTAATTATTGATATATGGCAAAACGAACGAAATTGTTTACACCTCCGCAAATAAGTATCTAATGATAATTTTTAATTTACCATGTTACTTCACGTAGGTACTTATTTTACATACATACAACATACATACAATCACGCCTGTGTCCCATGAAGGGGTAGGCAGAGCACATGAAACTACTCAGGTTTCAGTGCCACTCTTGGCAAATAAGGGGTTGAAAGAAAACGAAACTTATTTTAAAAACCCTAAAAATATCTATTGCGTTTCTGCCACAGACCACCATGTGGTTTCTGCATATTCTGCGCTGTGATAGAATTTGCAGAGACATTGCATTGCAGAAAGCGCACGCGGACACCGGCGCGGCGCCAGTGGACGCGTCTGTGTGCGTGAGCTAGGTATGCATACAACTACAACTGCTGTAGGCACCGCCCCCCTCAGTAGATCGATGCGATAACATCGATTTAAACTTCCCTAGCCTCGTGGCGCCCACCGTACAAAATTTTTGCTAGGGAATTTTGATTCTTATTGTACTTGAGATTGAATTCAATTTCAGTTATTCGAAAAATTTTAGAAACAATAGTTATTTGTTATACAAGGGGGCAAAGTTGTATTTTAACGCCGAGTGTGGGAATTGAAAAACAAGCAAGTGAAAGGATACTATAGTTGAACCACGAGCGAAGCGAGTGGTTCGAGAATAGAATCCTGAACTTGCGAGTTTTTTAACACACGAGAAGTAAAATACATTTGCACCCGAGTGTAACACAAAACTTTTCCCCTCATAATAGCGAGGAAACTACAACGCAAAAAATGCGTTTATCACTGCTTCCAGTAGTTCCACAGGTGGTAAATCATCTTTATTACTAGATTCACCTACTTTTATCAATTTTAAAGCAGTTATTTTGACTTTATTCAAGGTCAAATTACTTTACCCACTAGTGGATAAAATGCGTTTTTACCCGCTGGTATTAAAGGACAAAACACGTGTTTCCGAGCTAGTGAGGGGAAAAAGAAATTATATTTTATTTGTTTACATGAGAGTTAAAATTCCATTGAAACCATTTATATGTACTTTAGAAAGTATCAAAGTACATTCGGCGCCACGAGGCTAGATAGGTACACTGTCACCTACAAATTCGACACTCAAAAGTGTCCGATCGCTTACCGACCGTCGCCCACGCAAGCCATCGGCTTATCAGTCGCGGTCGTCAGCCGCGTCCGTCAGACGCGTCCCATAATTTGTTTCAAGCTTTATACACAAGTTTTCCTTTCAATAGCTAACGTAACGCTTGGCTTGAGTAATAAAAACTGTATAGTTAAATTAATGAAATATGTATAAGTAGGATATTGAAATCTTCTTTCTTCGTTGAGCCATCACAGCTAACTTTAACTTACAAACGGTCTTAAGCACCTGCACTTCTGAAGGCGCTTAAGTCATTTTTGCTAATAAAAAAAAACCACAACGTTCTATGAACATTGGTCAAGTGCGAGTCGGTTTTTGACTTTTCCATACAAAGAACTCATGAGCGCCTGAACGACTATGATGGCAAAGTTAACGTTTCGCACTTTCAAGACTTTACGTATATATCTCGGAAACGATAAGAGATAGAGCAAAATGGACTTCAGATTTGGGCTTTCGGTGGCACAAATTCTTTGTTTTCGTCAACAGACACCTTTTTTTGGACCGATTTGAATAAAATTTTGCTCAGTCAATTTATAAACGGTCTTAAGCGCCTCCTTTTTAGTAGGAACTTAAGTCATTTTGTACAAATGAAAAAAAAATTGAACAAGTTCTAAAAAGAAAAAGACAGAAATGAATTTCTTTATACCTGTCCAACTCGATTACACAATTTTAAGACGTTTAGTAACTACTTGCAGCGGCAGTGAGTGAAATTCGTAATCTGAGTTTTTTTCTCTTAAGTCCGACTTACGCTTGACTGTAGATTTCTAATAGGTTTTCCTGTAATCTACAGGGAGAGGGCTATCTCGTGTATTTTTTTGAAAATTTTACGCTAAGTAGTTTCGGAGATAAGGGGGGAATGGTCATTTTTTGCTTATTTTCTTAAATTACTTCTAAATTACCAAAACAAAAAATATAAAAAAAATATATTTCAGATGCTGATAAAATTCTCTTTCATTTGATATGTAACACAATATAGTTTTAATAACTTTGATTTTTAATTTTCAATTTTACCCCCCAAAAGTGACCCCTGTGATTAAATTTCATTTAATTAAATTACATGTCCGTCTTTGGGCCACAGGTTTACATACGTGTGCCAAATTTCAAGTAAATCGGTCCAGTAGTTTCGGAGAAATCGGCTGTGACAGAGGGACAGACAGACACGCGAGTGATCCTATAAGGGTTCCGTTTTTCCTCTTTGAGGTACGGAACCCTAAAAATGACATAGTTGTGAAGAATTATAAGTGGTGAACAGAACTAAGCCTACTTACACTGCATTACTCATCATCATATTTAAGTTGGTAGTGTTTGTATAGATTGTGCAACATGCGGCGACAAATATTTCAAAAGAGTGTATGTATTTTAGAAATAAAAGTAAGCATTTTGAATCCAATTATTTATTTAAACAGATAACATAATATTTGCGCACCCTTGACAAAACATATTTGATAAAGGTTGTTCGTCAGACGGCAGAAACTGAACCCTGGAGGCACAGAGGGTCATATCGAAACTATGACTAGTGGCACAAACTGTGCACTTCTCAAGCAAAATCATTTCGTCTTCCTCGTCGATACGTATACGCTGGCGTTAGGAAGTACATCAAAAAAAGATTCTATCAATACATTCTTCGGAAGATGTATAGACATGACTTGTATATTGTTTGCTATTTTTAATAACTGAAACAAATATTTATGTATTAAGTATACAAATATTTATGTAAATATTTATGTATTAATGACATCTGAATCTCTACTGAGTTTTTGAAGTCGTAATCGAGCAAAATGGGGCAAAGGGTGTTTATTGAATCCTGAACGAAGTAAAGGAATCTCTAATCTCGCTACGCTCGGGATTCAAAATTAGAATCCTGAGCGTAGTGAGGGATTCAAGTATTAACGCTCAAGGTGGAAATAATTTTGCTACCATGTGATATATACAATTTTTCACGTCACCTATGAGGAAATTACCAAAATATTAATAATGAATATACTTACTGCAAATCAGTAGTACGGACTTAATCTACAACAATTTATAAACGATCATGAAATATAATGTCAAAACTCTTTTCATTGAATTAATATGTTATACTGGCAACATAAAATCCTTGAACAGAAAAGAACCACTCAGCTCCTCCAAGACTCGAGTTTGTAATATTCATACTCCCCGAGTTACACACAATGTTTTTCATCACACTTGCAACATAAAAATATGTAAAAAGAAAAATAAATTGAATACGGTACTAGAAATTTCATAACTCCCTTGGGAGAACGATTTTTCTATAACTCACGCTCCGCCTGCGTGTAAGACCACATTTAGTGTGCGAGTGTGATGAAAAAAAATTACACATTCATTCATACTGTAGTGACTATAGCAAAACCAAGCATTGCTAAGAAATGTTACCAAACTAATTCACGTATCTTAATATCCTATTACGTTTTCTTAATTAACATAGTTTCAAAAACAGATAAGTAGTTGGATTTATATGAGCCTGTAATATCGTGACTAAATTGTATTCGCAGGTGTTCGTTGGAAAAACAGTATCATGCAATATCTGGACCTGAAAAGAAAAGGTTATGAACCACATCTACGGGACATATGCCGGTCTTGCCTTATAAATAGAAAAATGCTTATATGTTCAAAATTTCAACGTTATTTTAATAGTTATCTAGCACATTCTGCCCCATTATTACGTTAAATAACAATGATCATGATTTTGGAATCTAGTCTCATATGAAATTACGCGACAACAAGCACTAGACGGTCTTTCTGTGCTCATCGCGGGAGGACGGTCAACCCGCCGAGCCTTAAAAAAAGTGATTTTTATCACTTAAAACTACCTTACTTCACCAAAATACTGTAAAAGCTTTGTAAAATATAATATTTGCTATCCCATAGGACCATGCGCATTACGCCAGACTAAATTAATAATAGAGTTTTATCCACTCAAACTTTATTTCAAATAAACTATGCCGGTCTTGCCCGCACTGACCTTACGAAAGATATATTATCGTGAGCGTTTGTGCATTCGGCTGCGCACACTGGAGCTAAAAATGATAATATTATGTAGTTTTACTAGTGGGTCGAAAACTTGTGGGATCGGGACAACTGTGGTGAAAAAAAATGCATAAAGTTTTCTAAAATAGAGATTTCCCTATTGACTATTTCCTCCTCCAAAACTTAATAACTACTCGTATTGATATTTGGAAATCGATATAACAATAAAATGATGTGGCTTGTTCTACTTATTTCGCTCATTGATATAAGTTTTCAATATTGACGAGTCAGTTACACCATTATTGAAAGATTATCGCCTTGTAAACTTTTCAATCGAAGTAAAACTAACCAAACGAACTGTTTCTGTTTAGCCCGATGGTTGACTGGTAGAGAATGCCTCAAGGCGTTAAGTCCGCCATTTGTACTCTTTTTTGTGAATTTGTGCAACAACGTTTAAATAAATAAATAAATAATAAAATACCTAGTCCGATAAAGATATATTCATGTATTGAAAAAAAAAAAAAAAAAACATTGCTCTTGCCTCAAAAACGAAGGAAGTAGTCGAATCCGTTTGTTACGAGAAAATACGACTCCTGGTGCCTCTTAATACCCCGCCAATCGTGTCACGCTGGCTATTTCCACGCCAAGGCCCAACTTAGCTTATTGGATCGTCCACATCTGCGGGCTTAATAAAGGAAAATTGCTCAAGATCTTATCTGTGCATATTTGCGATAAATTGGCTTCAACTTTCAGCCTTGTGTTCATAAGGTTAAAAGTGTTTGAATTTATAAACTACCGCAATGGTTGGTTTTGACATGCAAGGGTGACTTTAAATTTCAGATTTTAAATCATACCTACTATATTTTTATGCGGTATTTTTACAGTAGGTACAGTAAGCGATCATTAATATATAGTAACGTAAACATTTTCACTAAATAATGTACGTAGATAGGTAGTTACGCTGCTAATTTGAATCTAGCAGAGTAACCTCGAACTTTTCTAAAATCACTCCGTTTTACCAGTAAATCAAAATACGCTTTTACTTTTTTAGTACGTATGTTAAACGGACATTTTCCAAACATTTGTAGTCGATTTGTAACTATCAAAGCAACTGCAAATTTTTCTAAAGCCTGTGTTTTTCCAGTAACTAAATGCACGCTTTTAATTTCAAAGCACAAAATGAAACTGTAAAGCTCCATGCGACTTTCTCACCTTACTAGAAACGTAGAAGGTGTTACACCTTCGACATTTTCAATTCGCAAGTTTCAATTCAGCTGCAACCAATCTCAGTCTTTCAGATGTGGAATGAAATGGCTTGGACTTTTATATCACGAACGTGCATAACAATTTATGGTGCACGGTGCCGCCTGGTTCAATATTTGGTGTCACGTGTTTATAATAAGTTTACCTACCTATGTTGCTTCCTTTTTAAACTTTAACTGGAAAATGAAAATGACTGTTACTCGTGTATTTGCACCAGTCTATATTTCATGAATATTTTAAAGTTTCGGCCACACTAGGGCGTTTTCATAGCATAGTTTGAGCGGAGCGGAATGCGAGCGCATACAGGGCTCACGCGGTCACAACGGTACTGAATATATATTAAATGTTAACCATGTAGCTAATTGTTTTATTCCAAAATGTTGTTTTGATTTCTTATGTGTCATTCAATACTTATGTTGTTGCAAAACTTGTAAGCCTATACAAGTTACCACGTGCAGAACGCGTGCTTTTAAAACGCTTGCGATCTGCTCCGTCCGGCGCACCGCCATCATTGCGCTCCGCTAACGCTGCGCTCTCAAAATGCGCTAGTGTGGCCGAGCTTTAATTGTTGACTATCAACCCGATTTGCACTTCAAGATATTGTTATAATTCGTCAAATACTAGCTCTAAATACGATCAGATATTTCAGTGTCAAAAAACACTTTTAATTATCGACTGTGAAATGAAAATTTGAAATTCTATATGACTTCCTTAGGTTATGTAAGTAAAGAAATTCAATTCAGCTGCAACCAATCTCTCCTATTTGAGACGTATGGAATGAAATAGTTTGGACTTTTAGAGCACGAGCGTGCATAAATTGCGGTGCCGCTGCTTCAATATTTGGTGCCACGTGTTTATTTAAACAAAGCTCTGGTTCTTGGCTTCCTTTTAAATTTGGACTCGAAAATGCAGGTGGCTTTTATATTCCTCCGTTTTAGTTTTTATTTCGAAAATATTATGTTATCAATATTGAAATTTCCCTTCTGGTTGACTGGTCGAGAATGCCTGCTAACATTAAATGTGTCGCTTAACTTCAAAACTGGGTAAATCCATTCTGCTATAAGGTTGATTATGTTTCAGATAATATTATATTTTTTATATATTAAATTCAACCTTAATGCATAATGGATTTACCCAGGTTTGAAGTTATGCGACACAAATCCGCCATTTGTAATTTTTTTGGATTTTGCAATAACGCTTAAAAATAAATAAAGCTTTTGTATAATAGGTTCCCGAAGTTTAATGTAACCTTTCACAAATTGTGCCTCTAGTATCTGGCAGGCTGAATTGTCAAAACTTGTATAGATCGCTATGCCCAATTGCCCACCCTTCTGGATATTAAAATAATTCAGACTAGTTTTTATTACATATCATTTTTATAGCCGCATTTGACGCAATCTTAATTAAAAATGAAATGGATCTCCCGAGGAAGTTTTTACGAGCAATTATAAAACAGGCATTAGAGGAAAACATAAAGTTACGTAATAATTTTTAACGTGGCCCAGACGGTTATTTTCTAAATGAAATATTTACTGATCGGTGAAGGAAAACATCGTGAGGAAACCGGACTAATTCCAATAAGGCCTAGTTACCCTTCGGGTTGGAAGGTCAGATGGCAGTCGCTTTCGTAAAACTAGTGCCTACGCCAAATCTTGGAATTAGTTGTCAGAGTGGACCCCAGGCTCCCATGAGCCGTGGCAACTGCCGGGATAACGCAAGGAGGATGATGATGATTTACTGATCGCGAATGTAATCGCATGTATCAATGAAATATGTGTGTAGGTCATACTATGGACGTTTTAATGTTCCAACTTCAAAAGCGCATAACAGCAGTTCTCAAAAAGTTTGTATATAGCCATGTCAGCAAATTTTAATTGATCCTATTTTGTTACCAATATTTAGTGATATATGTCGACTTTCGCAAGATATATACAGGATAATTGTTATAATTAAGAAAATATAGATACTAGAGAACCTTAATGACGAAATAAGACTTACTAAAATCTCAGTTCATCAAAAAATCTTGGTAACAAAATAGGAATAAAAAAACAAAGGCCGTAGCAGGATAAGGGAAGAAAAAATGCCCTTTAATGATTAGAAGCTGGTTTTTTTTCTATAGTTACTTACACTTAGTAGTACGACTGTGCAAAGTTTTGTTGAAAAATTCCCAGTGGTTCAGCCGGCAGAAAAAAAACCAAATTCATGAAATATGATTTTTCTCTAAAAGTATTTAACTCTATCATACAATCTTTTTTCATTTTGGTTAACTAAATAGTACTTATAACCTGGAAGAAAATTGAGTCTCCAACTATAATATTTCTGCAAAAAGTACGTAAGTCAACATTTCAAAACAATTTTTTTTTAGTTTCTGAACGAGGGACCACTCTAAGTAATACTTCTAAAAAAGCCTTATTTAATGATCTGTCAGTCATATAAGTTTGACAGTTAAAATCGAAAAACAACAGTGTCAAAATTAAAAAATAATGTTGGTTGGATTTTGTTACATTTTTTTTTAAATTTTGACTTACGTACTTTTTGCAGAAATATTATAGTTGGAGACTCAAATTTCTTCCAGGTTATAAGTACTATTTAGTTAACCAAAATGAAAAAAAGATTGTATGATAAAGTTGAGTTGAGTTGGTTGTGTGTAAGTTGAGTTGTTGAGTTGAGTATGAGTGGCATCAGATTGCACAGGATAGGAGCGAATGGCGGAATCTAGTGTCGGAGGCCAAGATCCACTTCGGGTCGCTGAGCCATCGCAGTAAGTAAGTAAGTATGATAAAGTTAAATAATTTTAGAGAAAAGTCATATTTCATGAATTTGGTTTTTTTTCTTCTGCTGGCTGAACCACTGGGAATTTTTCAACAAAACTTTGCACAATCGTACTAAGTGTAAGTAACTTTAGAAAAAAAAACCAGCTCCTAATCATAAAGGGCACTTTTTGTTCCCTTATCCTGCTACGGCCTTTCCCCCTTATTCATAAACGTACTCTAAAGTTATCAAGCCGAAAAAGTTCGTTTGTCCTTTTCTATCACACCAATACGTCGGAAAGGGACAAACTAACTTTATCGGCTTGATAACTTTAGAGTCCGTTTATGAATAAGGGGGTTTAACTTTTTCCTTAATTTTTGTACAAACTTTTCGAGAACTGCTGATAAAATATTTCAGGTGACTTACAACGACTGTTCCTAAGATGAGTTTGTGTTGCGTTCGTAGCCGAATGCACAAACGCTCGCGAAACGAAACGCTCGTAGATATCTATCTCTATCACTCTTGCGTATTGCCGCGACAGAGCCATACCTTTCGCGACGTTTCGTTTTCGTTTCGAGTCATAGAAATGCCATTCGGCTACGGGCCCTGAACGAAAAAGTCAGAAAATAATTCAGAAAATGGATTCTTTTCAGCTACGTGTAAATAAGTGTTTTTAAAATGAATTAATAACCACCTACGAATACCGTTTATAATACTCAAAAACGTGTTACTAAAGATCACATTTAGTAGCTCCCGTAAGTTCAATTTACTCGTACCAAGTTTAAAATACATATACTCGTATCTATGACCCATATATTCGAGGAACGGTGAACCAATTTGAATCGTAGGCCACCGTAGAACCCTGTCTTATTGACACCGTGCATTATTGGCCATAGAAGTCAGTTTTGACGTTGACTGTGAAAAGGTTCCACAGTGGCCTAGGATTCAAATTGGTTGATTGTGCGTAGCTATGTATTACAATGAAATAGAAACCACAATACAACACATAATATACACACCAACCAACAACATAAATATCAGTAAGTAGTGAATACCCGCTAGATTTTGGTCAGTTGTCGACGCAATCCGAAGATGTATTTCCAGCGAGAATGCGATATTCTAATATTACGAAGCCGAGGTCGAACGTTCGACCTCTATTATATTTCCATCTAGCTTATTTGACGTAGGAATGAGCGAGACACATTCAGTTGATAAGAGGCTAAATGCGATTGAGGGATTAAGCTAGATTACGAGCGGCTACCGCGTATCGTGTACGAATTCTAAAACGACTTATGTACTTGGAGACGATAATAAATGCAGGCTATTTTAGCTTCAAGGGCAAAACTTTGTTGTGTCTGGCTAATCTAACAAATTAACAGTAAATTGAAGGCAGAAACCAATCTAGTAGATGTATTCTAGCATTTTTTAACAAGTAGTTATAGTGATCGATGAATAAATAGACATGTCGGTTATTACAAACACACCGCTAACAAACACAAAAAATTAAACCTTAAACTGACCAATATTTGTTCACTTTTGAAAGACTTAATAAAGAGAATTAATATTATTAGCTTCAATGTATGCCATTATTGTTGTCATTGACGTTGTCTGTCACGCTTTAGACTTAACAAATTTCGCAACTACATTAGTTCTTAGGAAAAACTTTCAAGGGTGATAAAAATCAAAACACAAGTTATTTTTAAAAGTCGCTGAACAAATGTTGTTCGGTATAAGGAGTATAGCCAGGCCTACGTCACTCGCTCGCGGACGCGCGTTAAGTACCTACACGCTAGCCGTTCATTCGATTGAACAAGTGGCCGAGAGGCGCCACGCGCCCGCCTTTATGGTCGTATGGCACGTACCTACTATACTTCTGAGTTTTACGTAGTAACTTATTAGTATTAGTTAAATAAAGCGTATTTGTCGTTTTGGGGGCAAGTGAAGGATCAGTTACGTTAGTAACTAATTAATAATCTGTGGTATAGCCTAAAGTTAAATTTTTTGCTTTTGTTACAGGGCCCTCCCGGTATATGAGCTACTAGCGTCCCGTTCCGTCTTCTCTCGGGTATAAGCATACAAATGGTTATAGTATAAGTTTTCCTAATACATTTACCGCTGAGCTACGGTCGCAGCGCTACGTCGTAGCCGATAACATGTATTTCCCCGTATGTAGCGTTATAGAGGCAGAACAATCGTGATTAGTTAATGCGAAGGCAAGATAGATATATGCCATCGCGGACTTTATATATAAGTACCTACCTATAAAAGAGAAGACGATGTATTGCAATATACATACAGTCAATGGCCATAAATAATGCACATCGGTCTGGAAACAGACAATTAACGTAACGCAAAAAAGAGACAACGCTTTACGAAGACGAAAAACAAATGTGCATTCTTTATGGCCGTTTATTGTACATCATATTGTTATTACGGCTTGAGCAGCGTATTCGATTAAAGCTCTTAGCTTACATGATTTTTGTTTCGACTTGATTATCTAAAAAATATCGTTATATTTCGAATACTTCACACAGTCATAGCATAAGTATATACCAAAAGCTGCATGGAAATCCGTTCAGTGCTTTTTGAGTTCATGCCGAACTTTTACAAGCAGACACAGTGATAGCGGTAGTGATAACTAAAAGCAAGTTTTATTGACAAACCATTTTTTTTCCAATGTTACTTAAATAAGTAAAATTCCTACTTAAATCATTAAAAACGAAGTAGTTGTAGTACTTATATCGTTTGGTATATTGATCGCTGAAAATTTTATCACGAGTTGAAACTAGCCTACATAGGCGTTTGTCACGGACGTTTCCTTGGTCATATTTTCATGGTAATTTTGAGCCCGTGTTTCATTAAGCCAGCGTTTACCGGCCAGCAGCGTGTTTATGCAAAAACGTGCAGCGAGGTTCTGGCAATTTTCTTTGAAGGCCGGGCCTTGAGGAACGCCGTTACTGGCTATATTTACTGCTAATACAACTGGCTGAAATGTTTGGGGTTTTGGAACTTGCTTTATGTGAAAATGTTTTGTGTTGGGGGCGCCAAGCTCTCGGTAATTGTGTCATATACTTGAAAATTTCGACCCTTGCTTTCGTGTACCGATGGCCGAGTGGTTGAGGTATCCGTCCAGTTAAAAGAGTACGCTGGTTCGAATGCAGCTTGGAACACTTGGAGGCATTAGTAATTTTTTCTTTGTATATGACATTTATTTAATGTTAATTGCTTTATGTATTCATGCAAGTTGAGGCCAAGGATTTAACGATTTTTACATGCGATGGATAGAAAGTGTGAGGCTTTTTTTTATATTTTGTTAATGTCATAAGGTGAAAGTACCAGTGATAGACACTGTAATAACCAATAGGCACCTTTATGTCACATTTATTGACAATGAATTAAGTTTGAAAGTGGCGTACCTAGAGGTACTAGTACAGTCACCGGCATAAATACGTAAGTGATGATTTCTGTACCTTGTCGCTTTCAAAAGTTTGATAATTTCTTAATTTCGTATGGCAATTCCAACCAGACGTTAATGTGACAAGGAATCATTACATATTTTTGCCGATGACTGTACTCTGTCGAGTCGAGCGCTGGTACTTTTACCATAGGCGGCAAACGATCAGACGAGCCATAGGAAGCCGTCATCGACGTTCATAGACATAAGCAACATCAGAGGAGACACATGTGACTACCATTGAGAACCCAAATTATATACCTGCTTCTTGACAAACCCCATGTCACAGCGCAAGGAAGCTACAACGTTCACGTTCTGGGTCGTTTGTTCTAGTTTTTGTATTATTATGCGAAGTCAACTCGCACAACCGGTTTGGTTTAAAAAAATAAAAGCATCGGAAAGGGGTTTCTATTCCTTTCTCAAGTCACCTCAGTGTACGTAGCCGAATGGCACAAACGCTCAAGAAACGCTCACGAAACGAAACGCTCGTACACTATCTCTATCGCTCGTCCGTATTGGCGCGACAGAGCCAGACTACCTTTCGCGGGGTTTCGTTTTCGTTTCGCGTCGCAGAAATGCCATTCGGCTACGGCACCAGGTATAATTAATTTAATGCGACATTTTCGAAGGACAATCGAACGATAAAAATCCAAGGGTGCAAAGTCAAGGCACCATTGTTTACTGATATTTGAAAATAACAAAATTAATTTCCGCAACCCTTTAGAAACTAACTTGGAGATCCCGCGCCATTGTGTAAAAAGGGCAAGTTATTGAATGACAGAGGCCTGAAAGGTCGTTGCTGTTGTATCTCTATTGAGCCAGCCACCTTTGTATAATGACGTCGTCGAGTTGCCTATCCCACTTACCTTGACTTTGAAGCACCCGGTCTTTAGAGAATTATTTTACTTTAGATTGACGGGTAGAATAAAATATAAAAATGTAATAACTCGGCTTATAAAACAGTCTTCCGCCTCGTCTGTATGTTTGTTTGTTTTAAGGGCATTTTCAGAATTTGTGACCCCCTAATTAGCGTAAGTCGTTAACAAAAATTAACTCACTGTCAGGTTTGTAACTATAATTGAGCATGACATTTCAATAAAATATTGTTTTTGTGTTAATTACATAAACTTAAAGCGATAATCTACACTCGGAATGTGAAAAAAGAAAATTTTTAAACAGATTTTATGCTTAGTTGTCGTCACAAAACTGACAGCGAGTTAATTTTTGTTAACAACTTTCGCTAATTGGGGGGACCCAAATTCTAAAAATGCCCTTAAACTAACAAACTATTGAATGGATTTTCCTATGGTTTTAATCAATGAAAAATTGAAAATAATGATTTTTAAGGAAGGTGTTGGGTAAGTAATAGATCTATAGGTGCAAAATTGATAAAATTATTTGAAAGGAGAGTAATGAGACGATATTTGTCAATCAAGAAAAATTACTCCGGTTGATCGAAAACGCTGTATACTAAAATGATCACTATTGATCTATGTACATAATTTTTTTTAAGGTACTCGTAGTTTATAAGTAAGTAGGTATAATATTTAGTTCACTTCCCGTGCAAAGCCGAGCTGATACTGGATGCTAGTAAGTCTAACCTTTCGCAAATTAACGAGCACTTTTTGAATGAAAAGTTTTAAAAGCTGTCGCCAAATCCTCTATATAATACATACATACATACATACATACATACAATCACGCCTGTATCCCATAAAGGGGTAGGCAGAACACATGAAACTACTAAAGCATCAGTGCCACTCTTGGCAAATAAGGGGTTGAAAGAAAACGAAACTGTGACATTGCAGTGACAGGTTGCCAGCCTCTCGCCTACGCCACAATTTAACCCATATCCCATAGTCGACTTCTACGACACCCGCGGGAAGAAAGGGGTGGTGAAATTCTTAACCCGTCACCACACAGGCTAATCCTCTATTATTATAATTGGGCTACAAAATGTTTAGGTTTTTAATTGGAATTTGTGAGGGTTTCAGTAACTAAGCGATTGGCTTAACTGGAGTCCAATATAGTTGTGAACTTGGATTAAGGTCAATGTCAGCCGTGAAGGTCACGTAGGTACATAATAGCATAGTTTTCCAAGTTCGCGGCTAATCCTCGTGGAATAATATTTTCCCAAAGTATTATTGACGTTAATTTGAGCGCGAGGATGGACTCATTAAACTATGTCAAATAGGTATGTATTGGTAATTTGGTATGGATATTTTCACCATCAAATTAAAGTTCATTTGACGCTCAGAAACGCCGTTGTAATACGCTTAATTAATATAAAAATAACCTATATTTTATGAACTAGAACTAGTTTCTGAATTGGATTAAACCAAATTGATTTAAAAACATCACGCACGCACGTCAGATGCGTTAGTCCGTTTTCACATTATCCGATCCGATATCGGATGTCGGAAGGATTTCAATGGAAAAAGTCCAAGATGGCGCCTGTATGGTCCGAGTATCGGGTGAGTTTATATTTCAAAACATTTTGTATTTTTAAATATTATGCATACGAAGATTTATTACCAGTGTTATTACTTAGGTGTTTGATGCCCACGTAAATATAGCTTAGCTAAATAAGGAAGTCCCTATTCTACCATCGGACTTTTCACAGTCGGTTTCCATTCTTACTCTGAAGATATTCCGCGAATTCGCACGAAGCGCTTTGCTTCTCCTTTCTTATGCGCGCTGCCAAGGAGTGGAATTCCTTGCTGGCAGCTTTACATATTTCCGTCTCACATAATCCGGCAACCTACAAATCAAGGGTGAAGAGACATCTTCTGGGCGAGCTCACTCCATCGTAGGCCACGTCTTTGCCTTTGGCTAGTCTGTGGCCAAGAGTAGGATTTAGAATAATGAAAAAAAGCAAAATAGATTAGCTTAATATGTATCTACGTACATATATTACGACTATGTTACCCCATTACCGTTATTAGGTATCGTCTCATTAGTTTTAGATCAGAAGGATCAGGTTAAGCAAAGTTATCAGCCTCGAGTAAGCCATTAATTTCATCTAATATACTATGAATCAAGCCTGGGCTAGATGTCAAAGCTCTTGCGGGATTTGGTCTAATATAGATAAGCTCTAAATTAGCGTCCTATTAAATTATACGCTCGACAAACATATCCACTAGTATTAACATTTAATAACATCATATCACAAGATTGAATATTAGTTCAATCATTGAGTGTTTGCATCTACGGATAGTCTATAGAAAACACTTCTAGACTATCATCAGATTTTTATCGTCAGATTTTTTTATTTTTTATGGACTTAAGCGGCTATATCGTGTAGAGCGCTTAATCCCATTCGGTTTTTAACTGTGATGGAACTCATATGTAACTCATGGTACTCATCATCATCATTAAATTTTATCATTTCAATCGCCCACAATTGAGCATAGGCCTCTCTTCGTTACGCCACTTATCTCGGTCCTGTGGGATAGTCTCGTCCAGAAGGACTCTGCAAGTTTCTGAATATCGTCCACTCAAAGGATGTCAGGCGCTTCCTACTCCAAGTTTTTTCACTTTTTCTAATCAAATAGCAAACCTCATGAAGGAGGAGGGTAGTATTCATGTTAAGGGTTTATTTGGACGAATCAGAGCACTCGCGTCATGCTCGCGCCCATCTTTTATAAGAGAGCCTAACGGTTATACAAGCCATTACAGCGAATCGCTGTGATATGATCGCGCAGCAGCCTGCTATCTTTCAGTAATGTGTCGATTAAGGCGCGGGTTCAGGGCGTAAGTAAACTTAATAACGCCGAGCGCGGATCGCGACATTACCATAAAATGTGGAGGCTATAACGGAACCTTCGAGAAATTTAGTTGCCAATAAATACACCCTAATAAATAATCAAATTGGGAATCTCACAGTTTTCATGGAAACCTATATGGTTTAGTGGGAATACATTTGCTCTTCTGGGAGCCAAGAATAATGTCCTCAGACAGCTACACCGATTTTATAGCGTACGGTTACAGTGAGATATAAAGTAATATTCCTCATCATCCTCCTTGCGTTATCCCGGCATTTACCGCGGCGTCAGCGGCTCATGAGAGCCTGGGGTCCGCTTTGACTACGAATCCCAAGATTTGGCGTAGACACCAGGGATGTAACGGATGTGGTTTTAACGGAACCGGAAGCGGAAGCGGAAGTTTTGAATTTAGTTTAACGGAAGCAGAAGCGGAACCGGAACCAGAAGCGGAAGTTATAGATGTTAAAAACGAAATGAAAAAATACCACATAGGTATAACATAAACCAAAACTAATTAAATTACCTAGAACTTTTAGGTGTTTACTGTTCAGCCTGTAATCAGCAGTTTGTAATCAGCCTTTAGGCCCACTTAGGTTTTAAAAACGAAAAGAAAAGTAACCTGATATTTTATCTTAAGTATATCATTAATTACAATCCAAAAATTTAAATCACCTTGAACTTTAAGATTGTTTGTTGTTTAGGTAATCACTAAAAATCACAAAAGAATCCTTTTAAACCTTTATTATGCCGTAAAAGGTTTTAGAAACGAAAAGAAAACTTACTCGTAGGTAGTATAATACAATCCAAAACTAACCAGTAAAAATTATATGTGTAATTGTTAGCACACAATTATATTTTTAAATTAAATGGAGTGATTGTAAAATGAGTAAACTGTATTTAATAAACAAATCTAAGGGGAGCTTCTAAGGGGATCGTAGATAAGCCCTGCACCACTGAATAGTTGTTCACTCGCTACTAACTAGGTGGACAGGACAAATAGTCCTGCGGCGCTGGCTATATTTTGGGTCCTAAGTTAAAAAAATATTAAAGTTTATTTTGTTTTCGTTTATAAATACTTTGCTAACATATAAAATTTAATATTTCGTTTTGGGTCACATTCCTAGGGTGCTTTTTCAGTAATTTGGTAATTTATGGTTATAATTTTTAATTTCACCTAATGTGGTCAAAAAAATATTCGAGAGAAAAAATGTAACTGTAATGCATTTAGTATGACATTTTTAGCGTGTATACGTAGTTTGTGTTAATTTCCTCGAATGCTATATGACAATTTGTCATACCTAGCGAAACAGACGCAAAAAAATATTCATGTTAAAAAAATTAGTAAAGCCGCATTAGCTCCTTTAAATATATCAATAAACTGAAATTGTGTTTTTCTACTCCAATGCTTTATAAAATTTGCGATAATTTAGCTAAAATAGGTTCTTACCATTACAAAAAAATATTAAAGTTACTAGAGTTCACATCTTAATAACTAAA
Source organism: Leguminivora glycinivorella (assembly GCF_023078275.1). Taxonomy (NCBI): domain Eukaryota; kingdom Metazoa; phylum Arthropoda; class Insecta; order Lepidoptera; family Tortricidae; genus Leguminivora; species Leguminivora glycinivorella. The sequence continues at coordinate 15,183,736 of NC_062977.1, forward strand.
AAGACAGGGTAAATAAGATACATGAATTTGGGTCAGTTTAATAGAATGCTTCGAAAAATAATACGGTATTAATATTTGCGTTCGATCAAGTCAAGCGGGCGCGTCCGCGCGGCCGTGGCGCGGGAGCAGGGAAGGGCAATGACCTCTCTCGATATTCGACAAACCGCACGTTGCGTACAAAACGCAAATTTATTTCAACTGTGCACCCGAATCACGCTATTTAATGCTAAGCCTGAAAAGGTTGTATTTGATAAGACCACTAGAGTAGCAATTTTAATTAAATATACCTATTTTCCACATGCATCAATAAAATAATTTCATTTCTAAATAATAAATTTAGTATGCAACGTGGAATCTACTACTACTACTGTCAAATAATTAGTCGATTTATCTTCTAAGTACTTTAAAATTATACTTATATTAAGCGTGTCACTCACTATGCAGATTGAAGAGCGCTTATCTTTCAATATGAATCCACATATATTGGGTTGGCACAAAAGTAATGAGACACTTGGTTTACGTTTTATATTTTTTATTATTATTACAATACAAAAAACTTAGTCGATGATGTAATCACCATTAGCATCTATGACTTCTTGCCAACGATCCGGCAAAGTTTGGATGCCTTTCGCCCCGAACTCTGATGGCTGTGCCTCGAAAAAGTTGTTCAACTCCACCTGTACATCATGGAAATCATTGAATTGTTTACCCCGCAAATGTCGTTTCAGGGCTCTAAACAAATGAAAGTCTGATGGTGCGAGGTCTGGAGAATAAGGTGGGTGGGGTATCGTCTCCCAGCCCAAGTTCTGCAGCTGTTGGCGAACGGTAGATGCGACATGAGGTCGAGCGTTATCATGTAGTAAAATTACAGTGGCTCGTCTTCGTCGTTTTTTCTTGATAGCAGAAGATAGTTCGGTTAGCTGTGTTGAATATTTGTTAGCGTTTACAGTTTCATTGTGTAATAGTTCATGAAACAGCATGCCTTGCGAGTCCCAGAAACAACAAAGCAAAACTTTTAAGCGGTTCTTTTGACTCAGCACCGGTTGAGTTGGTGGCGTTTCTTCTTGAGGCAGCCAAAAAGCACGACGTGTATCGTTCTCATAATAAATCCATAATTCATCTCCCGTAACCAGATCAGTCAAAAACTCTTTACGTCGGGGTCGCAGCAAAAGTGATTGACAGATGGCGACACGGACTGCACGACTGGCGTCGGTAAGGATGTGTGGTACCCATCGAGCCAAAACTTTTCGATACCCAAGCTCATGCAGATGGTATTCCACAGCGTGGTGAATGCAGTTAAGTGCTTCCGCTAATTCACGAGTAGTAGCATCAGGATTCGACTGTAGTTCGCGGCGTAAATCGTCATCATTGAATGCAGATGTGGTCGCCCTGAGCGTGACTGACTTTCAAGGCTCCTGTCTCCTGATTTAAAACGGTCAAACCATCTGGACACCGTGGCATGGCTTGTACTTCCAGCGCCCAATGCAGTGTTGATATTGTCAGCCGCAGCCCGCGCACTGTGGCCTAACAAGTACTCGTATAAGTAAAGTGTTTGAACTTATCGCTCGTCCATTTTATTTCAATCTAACTAAACCAATCACGAGGGCGGCTTTATATACCCTCACATTAGAAGTACCTAGAATGTTCTACAACATACTAGAATATTATCGAAAACAATTAACTTAAGAAAGGAAATGTATAGAGTTTTGTAGAGTGTGTCATTACTTTTGTGCCAACCCAATATAAAATAATATATAATTCAATGAGCTAACACACGCACCGCCGATTATTTATATTTTATATTGAAGTACATGTGGGCATCGACGTAGGTACGTCTATGCCCACATGTACTTCAAAATATTATATCATAAAACGGTGAGGAATTTATCTGTATAAAATACAGGATTATAAAGCAAAATACAGGATGTACTTTTTATAACCGGCAATATTTAAGGAGGTGAAGTCATATAACTGTTACCGAATACAAAACACTAAGTAAAACTGCATCATAGTAAAAAAAAACGCCCAATGGACTTGCCTCGCGTGACGTCACGTAGTGTTTTTAACCGTCGCCTCAAATCTTTCAAGAAGGACGGTTCTCAAGTCGTCTGTATGTTTTTTATTTTATGTTTGTTCCTCGATATCTCCGTCGTTACTGGACCGATTTTGAAAAAAAATTTTTTTTATTGAATGAATATGCATACAGATTGGTCCCACTTTTCTCAGAACCCAGTTCTGATGATGCGATCCTGGAGAAATCGAGGGAACTCCTCAAATCTGAAAGGTGTACATATGGTGATTTTTGTGTTTTTAAAGGAACAGCATGCATTTACGTACGGAACAGTGACATTTGGTGCAGTGGAACTGCTGATGATGGCCAGAACGGAACTCTTCAAATCTGAACGGCACGCTTATAGTGACTTTGGTATTTTTCTAAGAACAGCATGCACTTACATCCAGAACAGTGACATTTGGTGCAGTGGAACTGCTGATGATGGTCAGAACCGGACTCCTCAAATCTGAACGGCACGTTTATAGTGACTTTGGTATTTTTACAAGAACAGCGTGCACTTTCGTCCAGAACAGTGACATTTGGTGCAGTGGAACTGCTGATGATGGCCAGAACCAAACTCCTCAAATCTGAACGGCACGCTTATAGTGACTTTGGTATTTTTACAAGAACAGCGTGCACTTTCGTCCAGAACAGTGACATTTGGTGCAGTGGAACTGCTGATGATGGCCAGAACCAAACTCCTCAAATCTGAACGGCACGCTTATAGTGACTTTGGTATTTTTATAAGAACAGCGTGCACTCTCGTCCAGAACAGTGACATTTGGTGCAGTGGAGCTGCTGATGATGGTCAGAACCAAACTCCTCAAATCTGAACATTGAGAAATAATACATAGATTACAAAAGGACTTTTAAATAAGACAATTTTTAGGGTTCCGTAGCCAAAATGGCAAAAACGGAACCCTTATAGTTTCGTCATGTCCGTCTGTCCGTCTGTCCGTCTGTCCGTCTGTCCGTCTGTCCGTCTGTCACAGCCGATTTACTCGGAAACTATAAGTACTACAGTGATGAAATTTGATGGGAATATGTGTTGTATGAACCGCTACAAAATTATGACACTAAATAGTAAAAAAAAGAATTGGGGGTGGGGCCCCCCATACATGTAACTGAGGGATGAAAATTTTTTTTTCGATGTACATACCCGTGTGGGGTATCAATGGAAAGGTCTTTTAAAATGATATAAAGTTTTCTAAAAAACATTTTTCTTAAAGTGAACGGTTTTTGAGATATCAGCTCTCAAAGTCGTAAAAAGTATGTCCCCCCCCCTCTATTTTTATAACTACGGGGTATAAAATTCTAAAAAAAATAGACGTGATGCATGCTAATTAACTCTTTCAACGATTTTTGGTTTGATCAAAGTATCTCTTATAGTTTTTGAGATAGGTTGATTTAACTGTAATTTTGGTTTGCTGCTACGGAACCCTTTGTGCGCGAGCCCGACTCGCACTTGGCCGGTTTTGTTAATCATGTATTTCTTATATTTAAAAAAGAAACAACCCCAATGAATGGTCGATTAACGTTACACCGTTACGCCACCGTTTTTGACTTTCCCAAAAAAAAAATCTCATTCCTATTTTTGGCCTCCGGTTTTACCTCGTGCCAAATTTTACCGCGCTCGGACCGAAGATAAAAAAAATCAAAGTCGGCCATTTTGAAATAGTGTAGTTCAAGCTTTTTTGAACTTTTTCCAACCGTTACGGAGATATGGTTATTAAAAAAAACTTCCATACAAATTTCAATTTGCCTTCAAAGACCGCCACTTTGTATCTTGAGGCGGCTGTCCACCCGTGTGCCGAATTTCAGCGCGCTCGGACCATTTTGAAATATAAAAAAAAAGTCGGCTATTTTGTTTTATTTTTAAATGTCATTCGATGGATCTCAGATGACTGTACAACATTTGTTCAAGCACTTTTAACTTATTTGTATTATTATGGAACCATGGCGACTAAAAAAAAACCTCCACACAAATTTCAATTGGCCCTCAAAGGCCGCCATTTTGAATTTTTCAAAAATATTCTTTTTGAATACTAATTTTGAGGTGGCCATCCACTCGTATGCCAAATCTCAGCGCGCTAGGACCATTTTGAAATAAAAAAAAAGTATTAGTAGTATTATTAGTAGCCATTTTGAATTATTTTTAAGTACAACTTTTTTCTACTCCGAGACTTGTATGACATTAATTTGGTCGAGCACCCCGGCTAACTCTTACGATTTAAAAGTTGCCATATAAAACAAAAGTGGCCAGTTTTCTCACATTTGCAGCAGTTTTAGGATTCCGTAGTCAACTAGGAACCCTTATAGTTTTGCCATGTCTGTCTGTCCGTCCGTCCGTCTGCGGATAATCTCAGTAACCGTTAGCACTAGAAAGTTGAAATTTGGTACCAATATGTATATCAATCACGCCGACAAAGTGGTAAAATAAAACGTAAAGCGGGGACTGGTTTTCTTTTTATTCCAACCCCAACGTGTGATATATTGTTGGATAGGTATTTGAATAACGGTTTAATAAAATCGTTTTTTGGAAATATTAATATTTTCGGAAATAATCGATCCTAAAGGAAAAAAAAGTGTGTCCCCCCCCTCTAACTTATGAATCATAATATGTTTAAAAAATATTTAAAAAATCACAAAAGTAGAACTGTATAAAGACTTTCTATGAAAATTATTTTGAATTTGATAAGGTCAGTTTTTGAGAAAAATACGGAAAACTACGGAACTCTACACTGAGCGTGGCCCGACACGCTCTTGGCCGGTTTTTCCAAAAAAAATTTATTTCATTCCAATCAAGGCTGCTTGGAGATTCTACTACCAAAATTTGAGTGCTCTACGACAAACTTGAAAAATCGTCAAAAATAGTCGGCCACTTAGAAAAAAAATGGCGGCGTCAAAAACAGCCCAAGATCCTCTATGACATTTGGTCGAACACCCCCCGGCTATCTCCCGCCGTTTGGCCAGGCCGTCCAATATTTTTTTACCCGGAATAGGTAGACCGACGGTCGGATTTCTATAGGGTCGCAGGACAAACCTCTATACGGCCACACTAAACACTGCCACCGGCGGAACCTCCTTCTGGCTATTTTTGGAAAAATGTCAGTCGTGTTGCAGCTTTATATTATAATAGCTTTTGCACGCGGCTTCGCTCGCGTTAAAAAGAGACAAAAAGTAGCCTATGTCACTCTCCATTCCTTCAACTATCTCCACTTTAAAAAATCACGTCAATTCGTCGCTCCGTTTTGCCGTGAAAGACGGACAAACAAACAGAAATACTTTCACATTTATAATATTAGTACTTATGGATAGATAAATGTGAGTAAAAAAATTACATACCTATTTTGATTACCATTTTTTTTTAAGGTAGGGTTAAATTCTTAACCAATTGGGATAATGTCGAAAGTCTGTGAAAAGGATTCTTATGCCATATAATGAGAATAATAACAATAATGGCTACCGCAGTCTCACCACCCGTGTTTGCACACACGCGCGCGCACACAGACACACGCGACTTTTGTTTTATAAGGTGTAGAGATATATTATACCGCCGTGCGCTTCGTGTCCATTATAAATGAAAATTAAGGAAAATATGGGAAATAATATTCAAGTTACAATTTATTTTACTGTTTTTGGGTTTTGTATTTATTTGCATCCATAAATATTTACCGTCATAAAAATTACACCCTGTATTGTGTAACTAAAAACTAAAATCAATAGTTACAATAATATTAATCACGGTATATGAATAGGAGTGCCGGATCGAATTAGGCACTTCAATATCGGAACAAAGGGTTCCGGAAATTCGAGGGAAATGTAAAATAAAATAATAGTGCATTAGGGTAATTCCGAAAGTCGTCTAATTACGAAAGTCACATAAAAATCACTATTATTTCCATCATATCAAGATTCCCTTTTCGGAATTACCACAGCATTTTTGTCATTCGGTATTACCCTAATGCACCACAATAAAACTTAACTATAGTTTAGCTAGTTTAATTCGTTTATTTTAGATACTTTTACGTGTTTTCGAGATTTATAATTGGTCTGTTTTCATTACTAATGTAATACAGTTCTTAAGGTTAGTAATGTATAAGTTTTAATTGGGAAGACATACAAAAAAAAATCAGGAGAATCCCGCCAAAGCCCGAACTTCTGGCAGTTCTGGCAATCTTAAATTATGTATGACTGCGCACGAGAAGTAGGTACCTACGCCTCGTGTCACAGCGAGGCGTCGCACCAGCGGCATGCGCCAACCTGATTGGCTATCGGTTGCGCGCCACACAGCGCGAAAATTTAAAATACTATTGCGTTGCGTTTTATTCTGCCAAATATTGAAAACCCATGGATGAAAGTGACCCAAATTAAAAATGATGACTTGATATCATATTATAATTATGTAGACGTCAACTTTTTAACATGAAAATTTTTTGAGGCTTTGACAGGATTTTTATTAAAAAAAAATTTTTTTTAACCTAAGCATTGGATGAATGTGACACACTTTTAAAATATATATATATAACAATGTCCTGAATAGTATAAGACTTCACTTACCAACTCTAATATTTTATTAGGTGTTTAAGGGCCAATATTAGACATTTTTAAAATATAATTAAACCCATCTATGAAAATGACCCAAAATGCATATGTACATCGGCAACCACGTTGTTTTTACATAGATACAAATAATTTCTTCTCGAATATTTTTTTGACTGAACACTGCTTAAAAATAGAAATACCTAAATTTCGAGCTAAGCAAGTACCTAGGACGACCCAAAATATTATTTTTATATTTGATCAATAGTCTGAAAACCATATGCAAAAAGTAAGCAACATGAATATTATCGAAACCTCAAAAGTTATCGCTACCCGACTAAAATATTGGCGCGCAATGGAATGAAGCGATTAATGTTTAGTATCGCAGCACGTGGCAAGCGGAGAGATGAGCGAATGATAGGTATAGACCTGTTGGTCTTTGATGTACGCCGCTCATGTCCCACCGTCGCGCTAGGTTCCGACATCCGTTATAACTTCCGTTTGAAAAATAACAGAACCGGAACAGAAGCGGATGTGTAAAACAAAACGGAAGTTCCGCAGTAACGGAAGCAGAAGCAGAACTCCGTTACATCCCTGGTAGACACTAGTTTTACGAAAGCGACTGCCATCTGACCTTTTAACCCAACCCGAAGGGAAACTAGGCCTTATTGGAATTAGTCCGGTTTCCTCACGATGTTTTCCTTCACCGAAAAGCAACTGGCAAATATCAAACGACATTTCGCACATAAGTTCCGAAACACTCATTGGTACGAGCCGGGGTTCGAACCCGCGACCTCGCGATTGAAAGTCGCACGCTCATACCGCTAGGCCACCAGCGCTTCCAAATAAATAAAGTAATATACCTATAATATTTAAATATTCCTCACCTCACTAACAGTAAAGACATGCTTGATACTTCAGAAACGAATGACAAAATTGCACTTTTATCCACAAGAGTGCAAAGTAATTTCATACAAAATTAAATTTTAAGTTGATGCCGTTTAAATGATAATTTAGAATCATAAAGGTTAAATAAATTGACGGATTTGATTTCAATTGTTTTAAACTAACACGATTTTTACCTACTTTACTCATATTTTTCTTTTTTTGATCTTACCACATTATTTTTATTTTGATGTTTTACATTTAATATTTCGCCGTGCTGGCGTGCATTATCCATTCAATAGGTAAACGCATAAGGGTCACTTGCACCACCGAAAATGGAGGGTTAACCCACCATTTCATATGGAATTTAACAGTTGACAGCGCACTAACCCTAAGAATATTTGAATGTTAACAATTCGTTCTGAATTAGGCAAGGATCTGATTTGTTCAAACCTAAACCAGATACAATAAATGAAATCCGAATACGCCTTTTGTCTCGTCGTGTCAGATGTCCTGTCACTGTTGGTACCTTAAAATAGTCGCCCTTTAGTACTTCAGTCGAGGCTATACTCGGATATCTATTTTTGACAGACGCTGGATGACGTAGGTAAAATAAAAATAAACGTGTTTTCTCACTTTAGTGACTCGTAAATGGTTACGCAAGTAGTAACTTTTGTTAGATTAGATAGCGATTAAAAGAAAGTTTGACAACTTTTGGATATGTTTGACGTTCACAACAGCTGCTTCCTGCGAATTTGTTCTCATTTAGAATAGAATAGAATAGAATAGAATTCATTTATTTAACGTCACAACATAGTACACACAAAAAGAAGAAGGCATGCAAACAAAACAATCAAAACATACAATGGACGCTAAATAGGACCCTCACTCAGCATGATGCCACGGCAATCCGCAGCGCTGGTTTTCTGTGAGGACCTGACTACATCTAGGTTTAGTGGCGGCACGTACGCCAACGACACATAAAACAATTAAGAAAAAAACAAAAGAAGAAATAAAAAAATAAACATACAAAATCAATTATAAAAAAAACACACAATAGCCATTACAAAAAAAAGGAAAAAATAAAATAATACTTGAGAAGAAACATATTAACATAATTTATAAAATATTTTGAAGGGTAGGACAACAACACCAACTGTGTTTGTGTTAAACTCTTATTTGACCGCGTGAACCGCAGTTCGAAATTTAAATATTTGCCACAGAAAACAAAAAACAAATAAAAAAAAACGAATCATTATTATAGGTACAGTGAAAATGTATACGTGAAAATGTATAAATGTATGTGTAAGTGAACGACATGTTACGTGAAAGTTTCGGTTTGAATTCGTAAAAAGTGCGCACGACAGTTTGACTTGAAGCCAGTTAACGACTTCAGCGAACGGATTGGTGGAGGCAGGTCAATCCAGATCTTCATACCAGCGTACTGGAAACAACCACGAAAGGCCGCTGAGTGATGACGAGGACAGACAAGTTGCAGGTACCTAGATTTTGATATTAAATCTGTTGTTGAAATAAATTTATTCAAATAATTTGATAACTCGTGATACCGTCGTTGAGATTGCCAATTCCGTTATGTGCATTTTTTCGATTTTTCGTTTTTTGTACATTTGCCTTTAAAATTGTATTCCACGTCTAATGCAAAAACCAGCATACGCAAATTCTACTTGGATTATGTTTTAACTAAACACATTTGTGATTTTAGCCCCAAAAATAAATACACATGTACTTCCAAGCACATATAGGTTTAGGTAACCAAGTAAAATAAACGAAATTGATAATTACTACTGCACATGTGTGGATTTAGTGTGGATTGTTGCTTAGTGTGCTTATGAGTTTCGGTCATATATCTTTATTTTTCAATTTATTTTTTGTTTTCTGGTATTCAAAGCTAAACACTTTAACCGTAAAGCTGTTATACTTATTGTATTTAATATTGTAAAGTACCTTTTTTCATCGATTATTCGGCAAGTTTTTCACATTTATCGCAAAATATTTTCTAACACAGTAAGAGGGTAGCAATTATACTTCATTCTAACGTTCTTGATACTGATAAATTATGATAACTTCGTATCTGACTTATTTTAACACTATTTAAAAGTAATTGTTTATTGGTGTAGTTAGGTATCATCTGCTGTGTAGTATATCCGGCGTAAGAGTAGCACCAACCCTGGTAAGAAGAACGAGGGTGTTGTCAAAGGCGACTAAGTTCACAAACGAAGCAGCTAATAGCTATAGGGGAGATGAGCCACTTGTCTTCGAGAAAGAAAACTACATCTGACCGTGCTTCTCAAACAGAGGTGACTGCGTTGATGGGTGCACAGGATGTAACCCTCTCGTTTACCACGCCGTGTTCTTCTGGGCACAGTAGTAGCGAATGCCAAAAATGATGTTGGGAGGTTATTGCTTCGCTTCAAAGACTGCGCCAAGAGGTACTATCAGCTGCAAAAGTGCATGGAGAAGTTAGGGATGAATTCATTGATAAATTCGCCATGAATTTTTGCAGCTGATAGGACATGGCTGCTTTTAAGATCGACTACCGAAACTAGGAGAGGCTTGCTAAGAAACGGAGGAAGTGGCGTAAGTGCATTGAAGATGGTCGCAAGTTCGTCCATGGACCTGGTTTGCGGCACTTGCAGACAATAGGGAAACAAGGTATCGTAGCAAACCGTCCCAATTGGTTGCAAGCTTCCCTTGTCAGCTATGTGGCAAAGTATGTCGCTATCGCATAGGTTGTCGTTATAATTACGTTGAATTTAGTCAGCACGAGTTTTAAGTTCTTTTTTTTTATTATAAATATATAGTTCGTTTTCTTTCAACCCCTTTTTGCCAAGAGTGGCACTGAAACTTGAGTAGTTCATGTGCTCTGCCTACCCCTTTATGGGATACGGGCGTGATTGTACGTAAATATATATTATTAGTAATTGACAAGGAAGGTCTTTAGTTTTGTCAGATACTGACATTTTCCTTTGGATAATATCATTTATTTCTGATACAAGTGATTGTTATATCCGTTCGTTTTGTTTTTATTACCCTAACCGCACATAACTTACTGTGATAAACATCAAATGAACAGTATTTATGATTCCTATGTGCATGACTTACACATATGTATTTAGTAAGCTCAAAACCATTACCCATATGTGCACAAAATTAAGAAAAATTAGTATATCTTAATTTGTGATTTATTATTTCCCATTTTTTTTCACACAACATATTTCTTGCTATTTTGGACACATTTTGGATATAAATTGAAATGATGTTTGTACCTAATTCTCTAGTAAATCGGTTTTTTGTCTCTCCTGAAAAGTAGCTAAAATGCACATAGCGGAATTGGCAATACATTAGCGGCGAAAATAATCTTTCATACTGCTATGCTATACAGTAAAGAAAAAAAAAGCAATAAAATAGAAAAAAAAAACTTGAAATTAGACTTTATATTAACTAAACAATTATTGCATAATGTTAACGGCCATAATATTTAAATACTTACTTAATGACCCAATGGACGTGGCACGTGGCTAGACACGTTAGTTTGATGCGGATTGGGTACTTCACATACCAGTCATGTATGTTACTAATACTCTACTTCTTATTATGAAACACTCTATATAGCGAATTCTACTAACAAGAAAACCTAGGTGGATCGATTTGTCGCTCTCATAAGTCTTTGGTTAGAAAATTACACCTCATCATTACTTAAATATTCCATGCCCACCGGGCTACCTTGCAAACTTAGGTTAACGAATTGTTTTAATAATAAATTATAGGTTGACCAAACTGGTTTTCAGTGACCTTTGTATAGTACATTTCATGGATATCGCTAAAAATTCATGAAACAAGTAGGCAAATGTCGCTGAAACTATTTATGATAGGTTATTTGCCACTACCGTAGTTACGTGAAGTTCCAAAGACATTCTGAATATCCGAATTTCTATGCTCTGCTTGACGGTCAGTATCAAGACTTTAACAAATTAATAATAAGAGTATGCGACCACGGTCCATTCTTCGCCACTTTTTTGTCTCTTGGATGAGTTTCTATGAAAAGCTGTGTCGCTAACCTGGGCGCACTTTCAGACTAGCACTTACATAGTCCGATGGTGTAAAAATAAAAAAGTTGTGGTAACAAACTCTAAGTTAATACGATAGTTTTGTAGTTTATTAAAACCTGAAGATATAAATATGCACACAGTATAATACACGTAATATTTCACAGTTGTAATTGTCCTGCACAGCACGAGTCTGTCACCACAGGATGTGATTTTTGTCAAGACTTCTACTTTTATAATTATTGTAGATACATACATACATACATACAATCACGCCTGTATCCCATAAAGGGGTAGGCAGAACACATGAAACTACTAAAGCTTCAGTGCCACTCCTGGCAAATAAGGGGTTGAAAGAAAACAAAACTGTGACACTGCAGTGGCAGGTTGCCAGCCTCTCGCCTACGCCACAATTTAACCCATATCCCATAGTCGCCTTCTACGACACCCACAGGAAGAAAGGGGGTGGTGAAATTCTTAACCCGTCACCACACAGGCAATAATTATTGTAGATAAATAACAAATAAAACGTTGAAGATTAAAAACACATTGTAATATTTCACAGTTGTAATTGTCCTGCGCAGCGCAAGCTTGTTTTACCACATGATGTGATTGCGCGCGGATGGCGACCTCAATCCAAAGCATTAATTAATTCTCCATTAAGTGGATATGCTTTAAATTGTTTTGACATAGTTTTAATTTTACTATGACGATCACTATGAGATACCTACCTAAATATTAGATTTTAATTTGACCTGTATTTTATTGTTTACATATTTACTTAATGACGGTAGTTTTGAAATACCATTTGAAATTCAAATTGTTCTTTCATGTTTTCTATTGCTTATGATTATCATTGACATAAATATTATTGTACCTCTTATATGTTTGCATGCCTAATTATAATTATCATTATTGACGATCATAATGTAAATTCATATAGGTTAACGTAGATTAATTTATACTGTAATTTATCATTATGTAATAAATAAACTAAACTAAACTAAACTAAACTAAACATGACGTTCGATATCGATCAATACCAGACTGAATGGTACAATTGTGAACAGATATCAGTATAAATCTGTGAGGCAACCTGTAAACACATTAAATGAAATGTATATAATGTACCCCTAATTCCTTCAAAGAGGGCGCACTTTACTGAATAACTAATCTATTGACTATGAAATAATAAAACTAGTCATAAATAAAGCCAATATATGAAAACAATATACAATACCGATAAAACATTAATTGTTAGCGCGATATACAATTTACCACTCTTGGTACAGCGCCATCTCTCGTGATGTCATGAAAGTAGCTCTACGGAATTACAGTCACGATCAAGTTAATATGAGTTATCAACTAACCAATGAAAACAAAGATTGTGTTAACTATCTACTTAGTAAAAAAATGCCGAATAAGTATCTAACTCTTTTATTAATTACGAACATAATTTATAACAACAAGTATTTTAGAAACAAAATATACATAAGTATTCTAATTTAAGTACATGTTGCGAATTTTTTTACACTTCGCCTAAGCACGCGACAACACTGCGAACATACAATGTGTATTATCTCCAACACATGTGATTATGCGACGACATTGTTGAGGCGTGAAATACATCTAGATAATCGGCTTTTCTGTGTGCCGTGGAAACTCCATTGGTCCACAGAATACGTGAAGGAAACAGTAGCTAACTTCGATAGGAGATAAATGACGGGTATTTTTTTACCTCATCTGCCATAGGTAAATACTTTAAAATTGTAAAAATATATTCGTAGCATTCAGCACTGAATCTGTTTGGCAATTAAGTCCAAGATTTTTGTAAATGACTTACACATTAATTCATGAATAGGTATATAGGTACTGGGACTCTGGTAAATATGAAACAGCTAGCTTTTGCTCGCGGCTTCGCTCGCGTTAGAATGAAACAAAAAGTAGCCTATGTCACTCTCCATCCCTTCAGATATCTCCACTTACAAAATCAAGTCAATTCAACGCTCCGTTTCGCCGTGAAAGACGGACAAACAAACAGACACACACACTTTCCTATTTATAATATTATATAGTACGGACAAAGACATAATATGTAACTCCGTATAGACGGATAAAGTCTAGGAAAAAAACGTACCTCAAAGCCATAGAGAAAAAGGTACGGTGGCCTAGATGACGTTACACCTTTGGGGAACGCTCGGCTAGATGGCTCTAATATTAATATTTGACATTTTAACACATATTAAGCTAACAATATGGGCCAAATTGTCAAAACTGAGATTTAAAAGTTTTAAGCTTGTGTCGAGAGATGGAAGTCTATGCACTGTGATTACACATTTTACTTTGACAGTAACTCTCCATAATACGCGATCCTCTTTGGTATGGATAATATCGTCGCCGTAGAGCGAAAAGTCACCAAATCACAAAATGGCCAAAATTTACTTGTATATGTCATCAAAATCGCATTTTTTTTCTCCAAATTTGAGTCTTATTGCGGTAGCAATAGAGATCATAGTTCTAATTTTACAAAGTTAAAGAACTAACTAAAAACCCACCTCGGATTCAATATTTTAGTCGAAAAATACCTAATTCTTTTATACTTTTTTATACTTCTTTGAACTTATTTATGAGCGTACCTAAGTCATTTTAGTTATTTTTCCCAAACTATTACTAAACGATTTAACCACGAAGAACCTCATTCAAAAAGTCACTTAATATACTTAGTTACTTTTAGAATACCTGGTATGTCAAAAGTGTGAAAGCGAAAATTAACTAACTCTGTTTAGTTATTTTTTATTTATAGTTTTAAGGCAATGTACATCATTTAACCAAAACGATAATTAATTAAACAGTTTTAATGAGTTTAACCCTACAAAAAAATGTAGAATACAATAACTAATCATATTTAATTAATTTTACAATAAAGACTGTACTGTACTCCGACGTGATTTGATTGAATTTCGCTCGCAAGTTAGTGACTTTTCGGCCAGTGCCGCGGGCCCCCGCACCTATACCGCACCGACGCGACTCCCCCCGCCGCGTCCTCCGGCCAGTCGTTGCGCATGAGCAAACTAGGGCAAACCTTAGCTTATTGGTGATACGTAGTTATTCGGTGATATCTGGTTATTATCTCGATTTGTGGGCACAGTGAGGAGATAAAACCTATAAAATCATTACGAATTAATTCGGAACATCCGACAGCAGTTGATGGCGGTGATTTTATAGGTTTTATCTCCTCACTGTGCTCACAAATCGAGATAATAACCAGATATCACCGAATAACTACGTATCACCAATAAGCCAAGGTTTGCCCTACTTACTATATATATGTTTTTGGATTCTGCTTAATATTTTAGGAACAAATTAAATCACGTCATTTCAAATTTTGCAAACACTTTATTAAAATAAAATAAACATCAAATCAAATTAAAATGGTCTCTAATTACATATATTAAAATCATCATTAGAAAATCCATAAAAATTAACATGGTCTTCCTAAAATAGCTTTCTTTACGCATCACAGTCACTCTTCGTCCTCGTCATCTGTTTCTGTGACATCAGGCTCACACAATCTGTCAATAACTGTCTTATTGGTCGGCAGACTTTGGTACCATGAATGAAGCTCTCGAGGAATAACTCCCTTAGTGCATAAATTTAAGAGATCTTTTTTTTTCGCCTCAGATATAGGCAATGCCTGTGGATATGCCTTTCGAATGGGATAGTCTTTTATCTTATTGATCCAGTCCTCGGCGTCGTCATGGTTGTCTGGTTCATCAGGTACACGTCCCTTGCGCCTCTTTGTGCGTCTCAGCGGCTTTGGCGGGCCACCGTAAATCTGTTGGACATTAAATTCAGAGTAGGGGCCCTCATGGCTGTAGCGAAATTTGACTACACGAGGACGCTGCTTCTCAAATCTGAGACACTTAAATTTAAGGCATGCCAATTTCTTGCCATCAGTGTCGTGTGTCGTATTTCTAACGAAAGCTTCATTCAACGCCCTGACATCGAGCATTTCGTCGTGAAGTAACTCTTTTACATTCGTACCTTTATCAAAATGACAACACTGACAACCAATAATGAAAGCCGCTAGAAATTTCATGTCGTTCTCACTATGACTAGGTACCTACAGTCACCGGCAGTAGTATCTTCCGACAATAAGGCCGCAAAAATATGTGACGCGCTCTTATTTGTAGGGTTAGAAGAGCGAGTCACATATTTTTGTCACCTTCATTCAACGAAAGCTTCATTCAACGCCCTGACATCGAGCATTTCGTCGTGAAGTAACTCTTTTACATTCGTACCTTTATCAAAATGACAACACTGACAACCAATAATGAAAGCCGCTAGAAATTTCATGTCGTTCTCACTATGACTAGGTACCTACAGTCACCGGCAGTAGTATCTTCCGACAATAAGGCCGCAAAAATATGTGACGCGCTCTTATTTGTAGGGTTAGAAGAGCGAGTCACATATTTTTGCCGCCTTCATGTAGGAAGATACTATTGCCGGTGACTGTATGAAGTGTGGAAGGAATTGAATTTCGTAACCGTATATTACTTGAATGCGGATTATTATATTTGAGTAAATAATTGAATAAACATGTAATGGTTGTTGTACTTATAGTATGTAAAAAAGCATAATAATTTGCTTCATAACAATTGCGTGTACCGAGATTAAGTATGAAACGTGCTAAGTTAATTGTGCATTCAAGTAATATACGGTTACGAAATTCAATTCCTTCTACACTTCGTACAGTCACCGGTAATAGTATCTTCCTACATGAAGGCGGCAAAAATATGTGACTCGCTCTTCTAACCCTACAAATAAGAGCGCGTCACATATTTTTGCGGCCTTATTGTCGGATGATACTACTGCCGGTGACTGTAGGTACCTAGTCATAGTGAGAACGACATGAAATTTCTAGCGGCTTTCATTATTGGTTGTCAGTGTTGTCATTTTGATAAAGGTACGAATGTTCCACCATACGTCGTAAAAGAGTTACTTCACGACGAAATGCTCGATGTCAGGGCGTTGAATGAAGCTTTCGTTAGAAATACGACACACGACACTGATGGCAACAAATTGGCGTGGCTTAAATTTTAAGTGTCTCAGATTTGAGAAGCAGCGTCCTCGTGTAGTCAAATTTCGCTACAGCCATGAGGGCCCCTACTCTGAATTTAATGTCCAACAGATTTACGGTGGCCCGCCAAAGCCGCTGAGACGCACAAAGAGGCGCAAGGGGCGTGTACCTGATGAACCAGACAACCATGACGACGCCGAGGACTGGATCAATAAGATAAAAGACTATCCCATTCGAAAGGCATATCCACAGGCATTGCCTATATCTGAGGCGAAAAAAAAAGATCTCTTAAATTTATGCACTAAGGGAGTTATTCCTCGAGAGCTTCATTCATGGTACCAAAGTCTGCCGACCAATAAGACAGTTATTGACAGATTGTGTGAGCCTGATGTCACAGAAACAGATGACGAGGACGAAGAGTGACTGTGATGCGTAAAGAAAGCTATTTTAGGAAGACCATGTTAATTTTTATGGATTTTCTAATGATGATTTTAATATATGTAATTAGAGACCATTTTAATTTGATTTGATGTTTATTTTATTTTAATAAAGTGTTTGCAAAATTTGAAATGACGTGATTTAATTTGTTCCTAAAATATTAAGCAGAATCCAAAAAAATATATATAGTAAGTAGGGCAAACCTTGGCTTATTGGTGATACATAGTTATTCGGTGATATCTGGTTATTATCTCGATTTGTGAGCACAGTGAGGAGATAAAACCTATAAAATCACCACCATCAACTGCTGTCGGGTGTTCCGATTTAATTTGTAATGATTTTATAGGTTTTATCTCCTCACTGTGCCCACAAATCGAGATAATAACCAGATATCACCGAATAACTACGTACCACCAATAAGCCAAGGTTTGCCCTAGTTTTTAACTAACACGTATTTTCACTCTATCACAGCAGTCATAATTCAACTAACTCTACTTAGTTAAGTCTAAACACACTAAAATGTGTGCAAATAATCATTAACTTCGTTCAAAAAATCACTAAGTCATAATTAAGGTGTAATATTTAAGGGCAAAAATTAATTATCGCCTATAGCTCCTAAATCGTAAGTGTGAATAATATAAATCCATTTTGAGCCCAAAGAATAGCAGTTTCCAATTAATAAACAGATATAAAACCACAATTTCATCTGAAGATAATTTCAGTAAAAATTATTTTAATTATTTTTTTCTTTAAACTCTCATAACTCAAAATGACCAATGAACGATTTGGTGACTTTTCGCTCTACGGCGACGATATAGCGTATATACTTAAGTTCAAAAAAGAACCTTTGGTACGAATCGAAGTTTGAACCTGTAACCTGCGAATTTACACTCACACACCTCCCGCTAGGCTGCTAGAGCGTTGAAAATTGCAAAATAAACGTAGCGATAAAACTAACGGACGGTTTTAATTGGTTTACATTGGGGCTTTAGAGCCTGGTCTCTAATATCAACACTTGTCCGTATGTTAACCTACTTAATTAATTGTATACAGGTACAGCCACCGGCATAAATAAGAGATGATTTCTGTACCTTGTCAAATTAACGAGTTGTGTGAAATGTTATAGGAAATTGTCAAACGATTAAAAGCGACAAGGTATAGAAATCATCACTTCCTTATGCCGGTGACTGTACCTGTAGGAGTACCTGGTACTGTTTATTACCTATGTAGGAGATGACCGTGAACCTGGATAAGGTGGTAAAACACCCTCTTTTTTTTTTAAAGTGGCAAAAATTTTATTATTTATTTTATCAGTAACCCAACAATATTTTTTTTTATTATGAATGGGCTTACTCTTGACCACAGACTAGCCAATGGCAAAGACGTTATACTTTCTTGAGACATATTCAAATACCTAATGAATCTATCTATGATCTTTGTGAAGACGTAGTGACGTAAATATCAGGTCCTCAAAGGCAGCAGAAAAAAAACGGAATGGTGATTACTCCACAGACAAGAGCCTGGCTCTTAAGAATATGATGATGACCTTTGAAGCTGACCAATTAATGCAAAAAAAAAACAATTTTTTTTGACATAATTATAAAAGTTCATTTTTGTTTTGTTTCTGTTCTGCGTGCGTAGCCGAATGAACAAACGCTCACGAAACGAAACGCTCGTTGGTATCTATCTCTATCGCTCTTGCGTATTGGCCTGACAAAGCCAGACTACCTTTCGCGGCGTTTCGTTTTCGTTTCGCGTCGTATAAACGCCATTCGGCTACGGGGCCTGTTTATAAGACGAGTATTGTGACCGCACACTTTGTAATATGTTTTTTACAGAAATGTTTGGCTCGGGAAAAAAGAACAACATATAAATGGAAATTTTGTCTCGTTTGAATTTAACATTGTTACTCTTATGCGGGAGCAAAACTTGGAAACCTCCGTACATGTGTAGGTGTATGGTACAGTCAACAAAAGTAGCGGATCAAACAATGCTTCAGAAGTAAAGAAAACTACCATTATGCAACCGCTAAACAATAGTTATTTGTTTTACAAGGGGACAAAGTAGTTGTTTAACCGCACGTGCCAATATTGATACCAGAGCAAGCGAAAGATTCCAATATTGAACCGCGAGCGTATCGAGTGGTTCAAAAAGTGGAATCTTGAGCGTTGCGAGGGTATCAAGGCGCGAAGGTTAAACAAACTTTGCCGCCGAGTGAAACACAAAATTTTTCACCACACCAACACGAACAAAATACTGACTATAAAACATCAAAATAAATGAAATCCATAAATTTATTCAATATTTATGATTCAAAATCATCATTTATAGGTAAAATCTAGCAGCCAGATTAAGACATCAAGTTAAAATTTGTATGAAATTACTTTGCCCCCTTGTGGATAAAATGCAATGTTGCTATCTGTTTTCGAATAGCAAAGAAAGCCTTTACCAGTTGGTGTGGTGAAAACAGATTTGTTTGTCTGTACATAGAAATAATAATTATACTTTGACATTTCTGACCACGAACTGTACAGATTTATCTACATAAGTACAGTCAACCAATTGGAACCCTAGGCCACTGTAGAACTATGTCATAGTGACATTATAAATCAGATTGTAAATAATCTCTTAGTGCTTGGGCTACCTAATGATTCTCCGACAATTTTTTAGCTGATTATTGATTTGCCGACAACGATTCGCCGAATGCCGTTTAGCCGAATAATCAAACTATCGCTGTCACTTTTGGTCGAATAACGTTACGTAGAATCTTGGTTCGCAAACAGTTCAGTTCGCTTCTGTGCAAATTATCTGAACTATTATTGGACATTTTTCATTTAGCAAAGTAATATTTTCGTTTAAGCCATGTTTAGTCGAATAACGTTTCACATTTTATACATTGTTAAAATATTTTCCAACGAATGAATTATCGCTGTTGTAAAAAAATTACGCACTTAATAGACACTTTTTTTTCTTACATTCATACATACATATAATCACGCATGTAGCCCATAAAGGGGTAGGTAGAGCACATGAACTACTAAGTTTCAGTGCCACTCCTGGCAAAAAGGGGTTGAAAGAAATCCAGATTGTGACATGCAGTGACAGTGCCACAATTTAACCCATACCCCACCCACCCACGGGAAGAAAGTTGTTAAATAATGTATAATGTGAAATTCTTTTCGTTGCGGTAATAATTGACATATACTGGCAACATTATGTTCTTGAAAAAAATTGGTGAATTGAAAACAACAATACATAATTTACTAAAATTAATCCTTGGAATCAGAACATGATGATTAATATAAATAGGTAAATGAAATAAATGTGAATTACTCTTACAAACGATCTAACAACTAGATTTTTGAATCCGCAGAACACTTTGTACGCAAGTTCCAGGCTCCAGCCAACTCACCAAAAAAAAAACCAAATGATCACTGGACCTATAGTGTTTCGACCAATTTTGTGTCGGCCAATTTTTACAATTACTAAATGATATTTGTCGAAAAGTAAATCGGCGTATCAAATTTCTGCCTACCGACTCCGTTTACGAACGAATATTATGCGAAATAAGAATCTTCCAATCGTTATTCGGCCAAAACAGACGTCGGCGAATCGTTGTCGGCGTACCGAAAATCGGCGTATTTTATTTCGTAATATCAATCGGGCACCACAGTCAACCAATTGGAACCCTAGACCACTGTAGAACTATGTCATAGTGACGTTATAAATCAGATTGTAAGAAATCTCTTACTGTTAGTCATTTTGTCATGGTTGTAGAGTGGCCTAGGGTTCCAATTGGTTGACTGTACATACCTAATATTCACTCCTGTAAACGGCAGAGCCACGAAACTGTAAGTTTCAGTACTGTAAACTGTAAGTTGGCAGTTAAGGGGTTGAAATAAACCGAAATAAAATAAATAAATATTAGAGAACATTCTTACACAGATTGACCGAGTCCCGCGGCAAGCTCAAGAAGGCTTGTGTTGCAGGCACTCAGACAACGATATACCTATAAAATATACAAATACTTACATACATAGAAAACATCCATGACTCAGGAACAAATCTGTGCTCATTTCAAAAATAAATGCCCTCGCCTTACCTTAATTGTCAACCCACCGCTCACACATTGGAACCCATATCCCACAGACGACTTTTAAGGCACTCACATGATGAAAGGGGCAGGTGACATTCTTCGACACCGAACAGATTTATCTATATTTCAAAAAAGTTATATAGATAGGATGCATTCATTACTCGTGTGGTGACGGGTTAAGAATTTCACCCGACTCGTAAAAGTCGACTGTGGGATATGGGTTAACCTGTCACTGCAATGTCACAATTTCGATTTCTTTCAACCCTTTTTTGCCAAGAGCATGGCACTGGAACTTTAGTAGTTCATGTGTGCTCTGCCTACCCATTAATGGGAAATATATGTCAGATCCTTTTGCTGCGTTATTTCATCCACTACAATTGATGCTGACTGTACCTACATGATCAAATACGGGAATATTTTCCTTGTACATCAAGTATTCTATCGTAGCGTTGTCGTTAGTTCGGAATGGCAAAGTTTTTCTTACAAATTGCCTTCGTATATTGAATGAAATGAACATTTGGATTAATATGGTATATATAATTGTCTCATTACTTTTGTGCCAACCCAATATATAATTGATGTATACCGATTTTGGTGCTCATTTATTAAAATTGGAGCTAAAATATATTTTATTTAGTGTGAAATTTTATTAAATTTGATGCTCAGTTATATATGAGCCAATTTATCAAAACATCAGCAAATCTATTCTGTAGTTATATTTAGTTTGAAAACCTTATACAGTCATTTAGATTCCTTCACATCTTGTAAAAAAACCTAATTATTTACCTAAAAATTTACAGTTTTAGAAGGGATTTACCTAGTACCTACCTACTCGTGTTTACATTTTATACCTTTTATTAATATTTCAAATTGTTTCAAGTGCCGGGTCTTTATTGTTTTTTGATAAACAATAAAGAAGTTATATTATAGAGAAAAGTATACAGACATTCTAATCTAATTTCGCATGATCGCTGTTTATGATCCACAAATGTTCCAATATCACTACCGGGAACATCGGAATGAGTGCTCGGGGACTCAACGTTAACGCGAACATCCACGAAAATAGTTGTACTTATTGCTGTATTCGGGTCCATATTGGCTCATATAAAATTATTTGTTATAAAATTATTGTTTATACTGGTTTGTGCTCCGAATGATCATTTCTCATAATTTTACTTATCACAATTTCGTTTCATTATTATCAATAGTACTACTATCACTGTTCATAATAATCATTTAGCCGAAAATTTTTAATCATAAATTTTATAATATATTTAATAACATTCATAATTTTGTGCTTAAGAAAATCGTTCATCATAAAACTATTTATTACGTTTTGGGGAAGTTCTATGAG
The DNA here is from genome assembly GCF_023078275.1 of Leguminivora glycinivorella. NCBI lineage: Eukaryota > Metazoa > Arthropoda > Insecta > Lepidoptera > Tortricidae > Leguminivora > Leguminivora glycinivorella. Next base: position 15,206,251 of record NC_062977.1, read on the forward strand.
AAACTTGTGCCATTTATAGAAGCGCGCTTGGAGCTTTTACAGTGACATATACAATTCACATTAAAAAGTCGTTTCTGGTTTGCTCACGGTCAACCTAACACGCTCCTCCTCGCTACGCTCGTCGTCGCACCTAACTGGACTGTCACATGTGATTTCCGTTCTGTTAACAATAATATAACGATAAATTATATTACTCGCAATCGTTATGATCAATAAGTATATAAACATTAACATTAGTCATCGATCTAAACTACCTAGATGCACCATCATGGCTTAGAATGTGTCCGCAGCAAATTGTGCTTGAAAATGTTCTAAGCACAATTGGGCGGTCAGTAGCGCTTCATCCGCCGTGTCGGCAACATGCCTAAGTGCTCCGTAAAAAAGTGCAAAAATAACACCTTATATACGTTAAAAAAGGATGACGTATCGTATTTCCGGTAAGTAATTGTTAATAATTTTATAATGTTATGCATTTGTGGCCAAAATGGCTTCCTAACTTACTAAAAACATTTATTTTCTAGAATAATTAAAGTAAATTCCTTGATTTGGTCTTACGCAGTTTGTCTCTTTCTCTCGCGCTATACTAGTAATGAGCGGACGGCGACAAAAGATGGATGAAGTGGAACATAGTTAAAAATGGAATGATGGAGTCGCTAATTTATATTTTTTGTAAAAGAAGCCTATTTCATATTATTAGTGTATGTATTTATTTATTATTATGGACCAATAAGTCTGAAATAAATGATTTCAATTCAATAATATTAATACATATCTTATAAATTACTTTAATTATAAAAAGAAACAACCCGGGAATAGCAAATTCGTTTTTAAGTAATAAAAAAGGTTTTTATTCCAGATTCCCAAAACAAGACGTTGAAAGGGAAAAATGGCGCAAGATTATAGCTGAGGAGCGGAGAGAAGATTTACCCACACAAAGCTTTGAAAGAAATTACGTAAAATAATAAATTAATGTCATCATTCAATTCTTCATTGTTTTAATAGCTACTTAATTCATATTCTCCAAGTGCACCATCCCTCACACACACCACATACAATCCCTCAACTGTTTACCTTCACATAATCGCTACACACACACTCACTACACGCACACACACACATATGTTATATATATTAGACGACCGGTCTGGCTCAGTCGGTAGTGACCCTGCCTGCTAAGCCGCGGTCCTGGGTTCGAATCCCGGTAAGGGCATTTATTTGTGTGATGAGCACAGATATTTGTTCCTGAGTCATGGATGTATCCTATGTATATAAGTATGTATTTATCTATTTAAGTATGTATATCGTCGTTTAGTACCCATAGTACAAGCTTTGCTTAGTTTGGGGCTAAGTTGATCTGTGTAAGGTGTCCCCAATATCTATTTATTTATTTATAAACATACATACACACACACACATATATATATATATTATATATATATATATATATATATATATATATATATATATATATATATATATATATATATATATATATATATATATATATATATATATATTTTTTTAAACAGTTTTTCGCAAAAATACCGCAAATTTCCTCATTCTCGCCTTTCATCTCATAGCGCGACTCCCATGATGCCTCTGTCCATCCTCGTTCCCAATTTAAAAATGGCGTTTAGATTGTTGCAGCGCGAACGAAATTAAACTTATGTTGGTTGCAATAAGACGTAGATTTGTTTAAAAATATGCACACCTGCGATCTGCGGTCATAAAATTTTATGGCTTTCGCGATGATCACATTCATTAATGTCATAACCGCCAATTGCTTGCATTTGAAATTGAACTCTAAGTACTAAGAAATAACGTTGTTTTTGTAAAAAAATTAAAGTAGTTTTTACTACATTGCGAAGTTTTCGTTTGTCAACTAGACGCACACATTTGCAACTAAGCGATCGGACACTTTTGAGTGTCGAATTTGTAGGCGATAGTGTATCTAGGAAGTTTAAATCGATGACATTAGTATAAAATGTATTTATGATGAATGACATTATGAACATAAGTCATTCGAAGTTATGATAGTTATAAACATAAAATTGTTATAAATAATGATCATTATAATATAAAATTGTATGAGAAACATTTTCGGACTACCAATAATCTATATACCAATTTTATATGAACTTTGGCGCACCCGCTGTATTCATACAAAGCTTATATGATTTGGATAAGATATTACTGCGTGGTGATACCAAGCGTTAAATTTGACGTGCGTACAATAAACGCAATTTTTGACACTTATTATCACATGAGACTTTATGTTAGAGAATACGTTATGGTCCGGTTAATTACGTATGTCAGTGTTGTTGCTAAAAGTGAAACAACTTGGTAACCATACTATCTTCTGACCTCACGGTACTAATCATACGCCGAACGATAAATAAAATAATGCATGTGGGGTTACTCACAAATAAAACTGTCAAATTAAAGAGCGTACTTAACAGCCATCGTGTTCGATCGATTCATGATTTTTAAGTGTGTAATAGAGTGATCGTTAACTGGTTAAAAGTTATTTGTTTTTCTGTGGGCCCTTACTTTGAGAACCCCTGACTTGAGCTGCACGTGTTACTTTGACAGTGACAGCGGTTTGTTTACGTTTATTCCGTTCAATTCGTAACGGGATTATACTAGTTTTCTTTAACTATAATACCACATAGGGGCATTACCTTTTAAGTGTTTATAATAAGTAATAATATACACGTTACAGTAGTTATCTTTTTATTGTACTTTTAATTCTGTTCCTTTTAAAACCGTGAATAGTTTTTTTTTTTTATACTACGTCGGTGGCAAACAAGTATACGGCCCGCCTGATGTAAAGCGGTCACCGTAACTTATGGACGCCTGCAACTCAAACAGTGTCACATGCGCGTTGCCACCCCATTAGAAACTTGTACATTCCCTTTTGCTGTGTTAAGTACACAGTAAAAAGGAGTGTACAAGTTCTAAGGAGGGTTCGGGTTGCCGACGACTCAAAGGACAATAAACGGAACAAGTTAGTTCCGTAAGTCCTCCCGTCATCAGCACACCGCACCCTCGTTGAGCTCTGGCAGCCTTACTCACCGACAGGAACACAACACTATGAGTAGGGTCTAGTGCTATTTGGCTGCGGTCTTCTGTAAGTTAATATTAATATTAATTATTTTCTGTAAGTTCTGTAAGTTAATATTAATATTTGCGAAAAGTAAGGGTTCGCTTTGAAACACAATATTATTACAACCTTCATTTAATCCTTAGACATACAAAGATCTAATGTTTCTACAAAAGGTTGAAGAGGGTTTGTTTGTATTATTTTACACCATTTAGTATCATCATAAATTAAATATAACAAGATCATACCATCCCATACATTAAAATGCGACCGCCTACGAACGCGCTTACACTCCACCACACATAGATGGTGTGAGAAACGGAACTCTTCTCTTGGGTCTATGGTTCTAGACTTTCCAGAACGATGTCAAACTGTCATCGAACGCAATTGTTTTTTATACACAGTTGTCATGTAACGCGCATAAATTGAATAAATATAGTTTATTAATTAATTACTAGTTTCAATATACAACATTGGCGACGAGTATTTAGTGTGCAAATGAACCAGTGAAATAAAAGTATAAAAGTAAAATTATCAGTGTAATAAAGTGTTAGTGTTAATTTGGCAATAATGGCGGACGACACATGAAGACTATTAAAATCTCATCGCAAGAATTTGATGTCAGATTCCGATTATCTAGACGCAGAGCTAATGGGTGATGAACCTCCTGAGGAAATCCGCAATAGAATACAACAAGTAAAAAACGGAAATATAAGTTTCATCTATAAATGTAAGAAAAACGAATTGATTGAAATTTTAGTGGATGAGAGGTTAGACTTCAGTGAAGACTCTACAGTGGATCAATTACGGAAATTATTGAGTGATCACTTCAAAAATAAAGGAAAAAAACAACAAAAAGTGCATACCTTAACAATGACCGCGTTAGGCGAATTAAAACCATTTGACGGAGAAAAGTGGGAGGTGTTTGAACAACAGTTCGAATGTTTTATCTTAGTTAATGATATAACTGAAGAAAAAAAAGTGCCTTTATTAATTACCAAATTAACGGCCAAAGTGTTCGAAACACTGACTTATTTATGTTCACCAAAACAACCAAAGGATTTAACTTATAAAGAACTAGTAAAGAGACTTCAAGACAAATATGTCAAGACTTTATCAACAACACTGGAAAGAGCCGAATTTCGGAAAAGAAATCAGTTGCCAAAGGAAAAAATTCAGGATTATGCCCTCGAGCTGAGAAAGCTGGCTGGAAAATGCAATTTTAAAGATGCCGAAGATCAAATTAAAGAAAAGTTCATGGAAGGTGTGTCATCAAAACTGATCAAGTTCGAATTAATGAAAAGTCCGCCTGAAATGACCTTGGATAAATGCATCGAATTAGGAAGAACGGTTGAAGCCGCTTTGCTCCACACAGGTAGCTCTGAATGTGTGACTGAAATGTTTTATAACCGAGAGAAAGCAAAGCCAACTTACAAACCAAGGAAAATGGATAATAGCAATAAACTTGGAGGACAATGTTACTGTTGTGGAAAACATAATCACATTAAAGCAGAGTGTACTCTAAAAAATAAATTTTGTTCAGAATGTGGAGTTCAAGGACACATATTCAGAATGTGTCCCAAAAGATCAAAACAAGTTAATGTAATAGAAACCACTACATCAGGAAATGAGGACGGTGAACGGGTGGAAACACCAGAGCACAATTTGTATGAAGGGTATACAACATATACCGTTAACAGTGTAAGAAGTAGGATACCACCAGAATACTTAACTCTAAATGTAAACAGTCATAACTTACCATTCCAAATTGACACGGGGTCTGAGGTGACAGTGTATATCTAAACCAATAGGAATTGTTACAAATATAAAAATGTAATAATATCACTAATAAATTAAGTGTATTTATTGTGAATGATGACTTGCCACAAAAAAATGCTTCTTGCCACCGATTATTTGTAGATTGGCATTAAGTGTCAATTCCGAGCCGTAAATCTATGTCAAAAGTGACACTTAACGCCATCTACAAGTATAATCGAAAGCTAGACAACAATTTTTTTTTGTGGCGCCATCTATGTGTGGTGGAGTGTAGCACGGTCTTAGGCGTTAATGTATGGGATGGAATGATCTTGTTATATTTAATTTATGGTATCATGTACTCCGCACTCTAATTTGTTGTGTGACATTTTCATAATACAACCGATCATGGGGATTCTATTTTAAAAGTTTAAAACAACGAAACTAGTTGTGGGACTAACAAAACTGATTACACCAGTAAATATCATTTGCCTGTGGAATAATCAGTACCGCAATTTCATAAAAGTTTGTAACAAAAAATATGTATTTGCATATGTATTTATTGATTTGTTAGCGCAGAAGCGCTGGTGGCCTCGGTAAGAATCCGGAGGTCGCGGGTTCGAACCCCGGCTCGTACCAATGAGTTTTTCGGAACTTATGTGCGAAATGTCATTTGATATTTGCCAGTCGCTTTTTGGTGAAGGAAAACATCGCGACGAAACCGGACTGATTCCAATAAAGCCTTGTTACCCTTCGGGTTGGAAGGTCAGATGGCAGTCGCTTTCGTTAAAACTAGTGCCTACGCCAAATCTTGGGATTAGTTGTCAAAAGCGGACCCCAGGCTACCATGAGCCGTGGCAAATGCCGGGATAACGCGAGGATGATGATTGATTTGTTAACATTGAATTGGCATGTATCCAAATCCTTCACACAGTCCGGGTGAATAATACAATCCATACTAATATTATAAATGGGAAAGTGTGTATGTCTGTTTGTTTGTCCGTCTTTTACGGTAAAAAGGAGGGACGAATTGACGTGATTTTTTAAGTGGAGATAGCAGGGGCGGCTCACTCCGCGATCCTTTCGCCGCGCTACAAGTACATGCCGGCGGCCGCGAGTTCGCGGCCCATTCACTGGCGACGACCTTCGCGCGGCGCAATAGAATTCAATGTCGTCTGCACGCGTGCGGTCCGTTTGTTAATGTAGGTAAGAATTTAGAATGGCGGCGTTTTGTGAACATCAAAGGAGTGAGCCTTCTGTACTTGTAATATTATATATTCTGTGGAGATAGTTGAAGGGATGGAGAGTGACATAGGCTACTTTTTGTCTCTTTCTAACGCGATCGAAGCCGCTGGCAAAAGCTAGTGCCTTATACAGTCTAGATACTACGACTGCGGTTATATCTGTCCTCCTCTTCTTTCATTGCCATGCTCTAACGGACGTCGGCGACCACCTTTGCCATTTCTCTCCTGTTATTATCTATATCTGTCTATATCTGTCCAGCAGCGCTATAGAATTTGGAGCTCCGGCACATCTCGGACACTGGCGATCAAATATATGAAAGAGGCGCGTTCTTAGCACACATTCTAAGCTCGTGTAGGTGAACCATGCTTGTATGAGTGAGATATGACAGGTTGACTGTTCGCGTTTTTGACAGGCGGTAACTGTGAGGTAACTGAGAGGGGGTGGGCGGCGCTTTCAGAGGGGAGCGGAAGTGGCCATACTGTACGATAGTACTCTTTATTATACTGTGGCTCCGGTGTGCCCTTGACCGCGGCTCTTACGTAATAGAGCCGTTGTATTCAAAGTGTCACGGCCTTATCCACGTTCATTTATATTTTACTATTAGATGAATATCTAATCCGAAATAGTTCTAGTGAATGAAGTCGGTTAAAAAGGTTAATTTTGAATTTCATTTCTTCGGAGACGAATCGTAAAATCTGCAGTTGCAGTCGCGAAAGTGTTGCTGAACTTCAAAGTGCTTCTGTTTTTATGGATACGAGTATAGGTACGCCATTTTCAATTTCACCGCTTTCGACATCATCCCTGTTTACTATTTTTCACAGGATTTGTTTTATAACCTGTGCAGATATTACTTTATTTCACTGAATCCTATTATTAACTTAAACGAAAGCGCGAGCGTAGGTTTACGGTTTAACTCGATTTGCAATTTGTATGTCCGGATGTTCTCCCCTACAGGTCTCAATTCTCAACCGATATTCCTTAACATTTGTGACAAGATTGTATTATTGAAAATTTCTGGATTTATTTTTAAATGCAGCAGTTCCCATTAAGCACTTAAGCGTCAATATCGTGTATGGTGCTTAAATAAGACCATCGTGACTTGACTGTGATAATGAGTTAGTTAACTTAGTATTTTTTTACTGTGTTTTCTAAAGTTTACAGGTCTTACAAATGTACCTTCATACATAAATAGTTTTAAATAGAAAAACTACTTTTATTACGGGATATGAAGTTATAAACGTATTGTACCTAGTATACTAGTATAAAAGCAGCGTGAGCCAGACCTGTATTATGGACGATGCTGACTGCCCTTTGTACTCCGTGTTTTATTTAATTCATTATTCGTGCTTGTAATGAACCGACTCCGGAAATAGTGCCTTACAAATACATTTGTGTTCGAGCTTATTGATAAAAGCTGCGGAAATGTCAAGGCTTTAGATTAGTTTACTTACGATTGTTTCATAATAATAGGTACATTATTGTATGTGAGCTATATTAGGCCCTTTTTGATTTAATAATGATTTGATTTTTAAGATAATGGGGGAAATATGTAATAACTCACTCACTCTAGGTGTTTCGTTTAAATTTCATAATATTATTAAATCATTCTAAAAATAATATGTTATAATAGTATTTTATGCAACTGGTGGTTAAAAGAGGTCAAAAAAGGTGAGTGGCGTGGGTAACAATTTGAGGCGAAGCCGAAAATTGTTAATAAAGACGCCACGAGCATTTTTTGACTCAGTTAAACACCGTTGCATACAATACTTTTTCTACGACCAAGCACTTATTTTGAAAGAAAATTATAAATCAACAAATACCTACTTTCAGTCATCTTAGTTATCTAGTGGACCGCCTACCATTTTGAATATGCAGTTTGAGTGCAAACATGAAAATAAAACTGTCTATGGTATGGTTCTTTGAAGCCTGGCCACTAAGACGAATCGAGCCGAGTTGAATCGAGTTCTCATACATTTGAATGCGATTCGACGCGTCGCCAATGAACGCAGCAGAAAACGAAGGAGTCTCGACTCTGCGAATTGGTTTGTTAAGTTGGTAGCAATGTATTTACTGAACTGTAACAGCTATATCGTGCTACTGCTACTAAATGTTTTCAGGGTATAGACTAGATAGACTTGTCCTGACATCTTTTATGTAGGGTTTTTAAGTTCTATGCACGACCTTGTAACTCACGAATAACAGTACGGGAGTAGAAAATAGTATTTTATGCAACTGGTGGTTAAAAGAGGTCAAAAAAGGTGAGTGGCGTGGGTAACAATTTGAGGCGAAGCCGAAAATTGTTAATAAAGACGCCACGAGCATTTTTTGACTCAGTTAAACACCGTTGCATACAATACTTTTTCTACGACCAAGCACTTATTTTGAAAGAAAATTATAAATCAACAAATACCTACTTTCAGTCATCTTAGTTATCTAGTGGACCGCCTACCATTTTGAATATGCAGTTTGAGTGCAAACATGAAAATAAAACTGTCTATGGTATGGTTCTTTGAAGCCTGGCCACTAAGACGAATCGAGCCGAGTTGAATCGAGTTCTCATACATTTTGAATGCGATTCGACGCGTCGCCAATGAACGCAGCAGAAAACGAAGGAGTCTCGACTCTGCGAATTGGTTTGTTAAGTTGGTAGCAATGTATTTACTGAACTGTAACAGCTATATCGTGCTACTGCTACTAAATGTTTTCAGGGTATAGACTAGATAGACTTGTCCTGACATCTTTTATGTAGGGTTTTAAAGTTCTATGCACGACCTTGTAACTCACGAATAACAGTACGGGAGTAGAAAAATTATTATTACCTATTTGGTATCTCCACAACGGGAGATATTCTTAGCGCAATATTCGGCCTGTTTATACTAAAACTAGCTTTTGCCCGCGGCTTTTCGCTCGCGTTAGACAGAGACAAAAAGTAGCCTATGTCACTCTCCCTTCAACTATCTTCACTTAAAAAATCACGTCAATTTGTCGCTCCGTTTTGCTGTGAAAGACGGACAAACAAACAGACACACACACTTTCCCATTTATAATATTAGTATTAGTATGGATAACGTCACCTGCGCGTTTTTAATAGTTGGTACCATAATAAAATTGGTTCTATTGTGACCTATATATACCTGTATTCACCACGTAAATTACTGCAGGTGACTAAATTATAAAACTTATAACAAATAAAAAAAATGAAAAAAGTTTCTTTCAAATAATTACAGCAAAGAAAATATTCTTACATTATGAAAGTATAGTAACTCGAAACATGTTCAGAATACTCCCCACTTCCTAACTTAAAACGTGTCCTACGTGCACGAGAAAAAAGCAATAAAATTACGAATAGATTATCACAAAGAGCGACCTACAAACTTCAGCTTCCTCGGCGCTATAGAAAATTCAGAGATTAAAAAGTTTGAGCAGGTCTGGAGGCATTTTGGGGCGATATCGCGATAATACACAAATTTCAAGTTACCCTGTATCACAGACTACACACGCATTATGAAGTATTAAAAAAGAGCGCGTGCTGGTCAAACAGGGTGCGTAGCCGAATGGCACAAACCCTCATGAAACGCTCACGAAACGAAACGCTAGTAGATATCTATCTCTATCGCTCTTGCGTATTGGCGCGACAGAGCCAGACTACCTTTCGCGGCGTTTCGTTTTCGTTTCGCGTCGGAGAAATGCCATTCGTCTACGGAGACTGACGTAATTATGTACACTGCACAATTTAACTACTGGTAAAATAACAAGAATTGAGTAGCACAATTAAGTATTATCTTATGTAGTATAAGTAAGTATAATATATCTAGCCCAGCACAGGAGGCCGTCCCTATCGCACTATTTGTAAGTGCGATAGGGACGGCCTGATATTTTATCGTCTATCGCGCGACCATGCTTCCCGTGCAGGTTCAACCGTAAAACTGATTTCTTTTTCTTTTAAATATTCTAAACTAAACTGTACACGAGTATGTAATTAATGAGGAGGCACATTGAGATTTTATCCCGCCAGGCGGGGCCTGTGCAAGTGCCTAGGCATGTCACTGTCAATCATATGTGTAAGGGAGAAAAAAATATAATTTTCTCTCTCTCACGTATGAAATTTAATGAAATTATTTATCTATGCAATGGACTAATAAAGTGGCGCCATCTGTCATAACCTTTGAGTGTGCCGCCTCATTTTGTAACAAGCGGAAACGTCCGCTAACTTTCCCGCGCGAGTATTGGTTGTAATCGTTGACAGAACTGGATCAAGCGGTTGCGTTCACATACCTACTTTAAAGCTTATGTGTGCTGTGTTGACTGTGAGTTGGCTTGAATGCTCCGTCTAGTAATTGAGGTGGTCTGTGCCCTGTATATATTTACATCCATATACAATAATTTTATGCAAATAACTGAAGTTAACAAAGGCACTCGAGTCTATCGACAGCTTTGAATTTGGTATTCAGAAATGGTGTTATTCTGAAACGCGTGCCTGATAAAAATTAGTTGAATAAAACATGATTTCCTTTCATTTGCTTTTAGTTGATGAAAATAAATAGCCTTCGTAGTTTGCAGGGAAAATATATTTTATGAATTTTAGTTACTTAACTGAAAGATAATATTAAATTTGCATTGTCACTTTTTTCATTTCTTCATTCAAATGACCTGCAGCAGAGCTATAGACGTATAGACTACCCGTCCTTATGTCATTAATACAGTTATTTATAAAAAAGTTGTATGATCTTATATCACAGCGAGCTACTTTATCGCCAATCTTGCGCGAACCCTGTTGATTATTTCTGTAACTTTTTAAAATTGACAATATAACTCTGAAACTAGGGGAAATCCAGAAAAGTTTATGGGATATACATACAATACATACATACAATCACGCCTGTATCCCATAAAGGGGTAGGCAGAGCACATGCAACTACTAAAGTCTCAGTGCTACTCTTGGCAAGGGGTTGAAAGAAAACTAAAAATTGTGACATTACGGTTTATGGGATATTTTGGTCAAAATGTGATCAAGGATACGCTGTTAAAGTTATGCGGGTTCCTGTATAAAATAAATACGAGTACATACCTAGTACTGTGTTAATGTAAAAGTTAAAAAAAATCCTTGTATAGTTGTTAAAACATTTGAAAAACTGACTGTGCGCCTTTATAAGTGCCAGAAGTTTTCAAACATTTCTTTAAACTAAGTGATCCCATTATAGTTAATACACCCGTCCAAGGAAATAATCGACCTTTGATTGTTATAATAGAAATGTCATGGCAATGTCAGTAGGGGAATTTAAGGGGCGAGGTGTTAAATACATCGTACCCACCATATCTTTATTGTCCAAAAATAAATTGTTAACACGTGTACCGTTTAGCGCCTTCTGACGTTGAATATATTTACAAAACAATGACAATGACAAATGATCCTTAGGGCTACAATCAATTTGATAGGACCTTGTACAGACAATGTAGACTAATTGAAACTCAAGCCTATGAAAGTATTTTACCAACAAGTTTGTTCATATTTTTATGAATGTGTGAAAAATAGAGTAAAAAGAAAACTATTAAGAAAGACGCCTAAGTAGTAAACAACAATGTCGAGGACAGTCAAGTATTTCTATTGTCGGACGTAGTGTCCTCGAGCCTCGAACAACTTAAAGTGTTAAGTAGTTTCAGGTTACCGTTATTACTGTTATCTATTAGTATTTAAATGTTCGTTAATTGTTCTGTTCTATTATTAAGACAAATTAATTGTCCATATGAGCTACTAATTCCTATTAAAACGATGTTTATCTATAACACAAACTTCTGCTACCGAGTCGGATTTTTTATATATATATTTTTTATTATTATTATTACGGTAGTGTCTAATATAGAGGCATTTTTTTAGGGTTCGGTATCAAAAATGATAAAAGCAAGCCTTATGGTGTTTCATAATGGTACTTATAACACTTTAAGTTCTCGCGCTTTGTACACATATTTAAAGTCACATACAGGTCGAACGCGATTAACTAACATTATTTTACACATTATTATTTTAACACTTTTTTTCTTTCGCGACCACGGCCAGTACTGATGTGCCGACGGAAAGTTTCCAAAATTCTGAAATTTTCACAAAGGAAAACTTCAGAAACTTTTCATACTTTGTATGGACAACTGTATGTACGAAAACTTTCCATTTCATAAATTTAAATTTCCCTCTATTTTTTTCGTGAAAGTTTCGTGAAATTTTTAAGAAATTTAAGATTGTTTTGGAAAGTTACCGCAACTTGCACATCACTAACGGCCAGTGCAACCTGGCCGAAACGTTGGAAAAAAGGTAAAAATAATGTTAATTAATCACGATCGACCTGTATGCGACTTTAAATGTAATGGTACTTGTTACAAAACAATGTGTGTAATTTGGTAAAACAATCTTATCCATGTTTACAAGGATAAAGCGGGACCGTTATTATAAATGTTCTTTATAATTGAAAGGCCTTCCCTGAATTCCCTTTAACTATGTATCAGCTTTTTATCAGATAATTACAAATAACCTTTCGTAAATAAACATCGACGTAGGCTTCAAACTACATCAATTAAAACTAAACGGATCGCCGTCGGGAAGTTAATAGCCTGTCGCAAAAAACTTATTTGGAAACCGACAACTTTGAGAAAAATCTTCGTGGTATGACTAAGTAATATCCTTAGGGGAAACTAATTATATCCAAAGATCAAACGGCTTTTTGGTATTTGGTAGATGAGTGGTACAGAACAGAGTATCTATAATAACGTCAGTTACAGACGTCGTCAGTTCAGTACACAACTTCATTATAAATGGATGTTACGAATGTGAAAAGTGATGGGAGGAGTCCCATTTTTCACATCAGAGGATAATGTATTTACATCTTATACCTTTAAACGAGCAATTCTTGTATATTGATTTATTTATAATTAATTATGTATATACCGACGATCTCGGAAACCACTCTAACGATTTCGCTGAAATTTGTTATGTGGGGGTTTTCGGGGGTGAAAAGTCGATCTAGCTTAGCCTTAGATCGCGGAAAACGCGAATTTTCGAGTTTTCATGCGTTTTCTTTCGCGTTAGTAAACGCGAAATATGGTCGTTAATCTCGCCGACCGCGCATCGGCTGAGCGTAGCTCAGTCGTAAGACGTCGGTCTAATGTTCGCAGGCACATCGCGGGTGTCAGGGTTTCGAATCCCGGCCAGAATTAAAGTTTTTTTTGTATTTATAATTTTTTTTTATCTAAAGATATTGTTTACAAATGTGGAAAGTAGACTTTTTCCCAACAAGTGTCAGTGGACTTTTTAAACCGACAGGAGTTGGAAAGAAGCACATACGCGACGCTGAAATATTGTAACCATATCAGACGTAACTATTTAGTATTTCACTTGTCTGAAATTTCAAATTGCGTTTTACAGTTCCCCCGTTTGTTTTGACCCCAGACCCCGGAAGTGTCTGGTCCCGTTATTAATTAAAGGGCAGCCCACGCGCACGAGTAGGTAATGCTTGCTCAAGGACGGCGGGCGGCCTTGCAGCCACATTTGTCACGAGACGATTTAGGGCTTGTTTCCGGTCTTAATCTGTTTAAACCATAGATAAATACTGTAGAGAGGGATATCATACGCACATAGCTGGGCATTAACTCGTTAATCCGTTAATTAACGAAGTTAACATTTCGATTAACGGATTAACTTTTAAGTTAACTTTAAAAAATGTTAACGGATTCGTTAACTTCCGTTAAATTTATCCTAGTCCGTTAATCGTTAATTTAGCGTTAATAAACCTTAGCATGGCAGGCGCCAGCGGCGCAGCGAAAAACACGTTGTGAACGCTACTGAAAAGACCCGATGTCGATCGTTAAAAATACGAAATTATATATAGGTAAGCTAGTATTGTTCTCTTCGCTTCGAAGTTAACTATTTGATTAACTGTGCCCAGCTATGCATACGCACTATTATCTGCTGTAGCAAATGGGCAGGTAAATACGATGCATGTGGTGTTGTAATTCTTTCGTGCACAAAGGGATCGAGGTGTGCGAAATTTGTTATTGACGTGTGCCAATTTTCTATGTGACGTCGTTACAGATGGAATTTCGCACGTCTTCCCGTAAATATATTTAGCAAACAAAATTGTACATACGGTAAAACACGTGGTTGATGCGATAGACACTGCTTTGAGCTAATGCAATCAATTGTTATTCAGATTCTCAAATTTCGTTCCGATTGGTTAAGTGTTAGAGGAGGAAGTAGTCGAAAGTGGTATCTCGATTTTAAATATTTTTTCGCAATATTTGATGACCTGATTTGCCCTTAAATTACATTTATTTTCTATAAATCTAGTCAGTAACACAAGTACCTATATTTAACTAAAATACCAAAATTAAAAGGACGGCTCGTTCCATTTTAGCATTTTCGCTCCTGTTGCGAACATACTGTTGTTACTTATGTAAGAACATAAAATGTAATTTTTATTATATCGCGTTTAACGATAAAATTATCACACTAAATCGTATAATTAAGATTCCTTTTGCATGGGCTTCTATTTTCGAAGTGTCGGAAGCAAAAATTGCTCCTTTTACACGCCTATCTTTGGATAATGTTAGAATTGCATGTCCGCTGTCTTAGAGATTGTCAAGCTTTCTTTAGCGGTGACTAAGCGGGTGGTAAACGCCTATCGTTCCGGTTATAAATAAGATAGATTGGATTTGTGAATGGAATCGTTTCTTTCACGAACTTCCGTTTTTGGAATCTCGGTGATTGACTCCTATGAATTTGCGTAGCAGCTTGGTTGTACAATCTCTTGAGTTGGGGAGTCGAATTTAAATATTATATCTACTTATATATACGATATACAGTGCGTAAACGTAATAAGGGCGATAAATGAAACCAGGCATATAATTCAATACTGTTATCATTAATTAAGAGGTGTTTTTGAGTTACTCTTAATTTTCAGCCCATAATTAATTTTTGAAAAATTTCCCAGCAGCAATGTACTGTAAACGTGGTTGCGGTGACAATCAATGACAACTGTCAACGAGCGGTTAACGCGTGTGTGTTTGGACTACGTTGCGGGCCAAATTATTTTGTAGGGATAAAAAAATATTTCTAGATCGGCTACGTCAATGTCAAAAGTGACGTTTAGTTAAAAAAAAAAACAGTACGCAAGCTTACTGCAAATGTCATAGGCCATAGCTGACGGTCGAAATTTCAAAGGTGTTACGAGTATTTTTATGTAGGTATTGAATGATATTACAATCAAATATTTTTATATCGTCTCTCAAGAAGTCCTTAACAACCTAATTAGTTAAACAAAATCTTTTTAGCGAGATTCGTTTCCTTTGCATCGGTATTTGGTCTAAATTTTCTGTTAGTTTTGAAACTTAACAAAATTGATCGGAAACTGCACTTTCAGTGGTTATTAGAGATGGGTAACTACCCAGGTAAATACCCGACGGTGGGTATTTACCGGGTAAATACCCGATATTTACCTACCCGCGGGTAAATACGCGGGTATTTTCATTTTTCTTCCAAATTTGACGTTTTTAAATGGTGCTTGGGCTAAAATAGATTAATTTAAGTCAGTCTTTGTAATTGTACACATAATGTTTATTCAAATTGGGAACGAATAGGTTGCTATGAGATAAAATGTGATTTTAGTGTATCACTCCAACTATAAAAATCGTGTAATATCATTCTCTGACATACGGAAATAATTTCAAATGCTTATAGTATCAATTATAAGTTTGATAAATTAAAACTGTAAATAAAAATATGTGATTAAAAATATTTAAAAAAAATCTTTTTCAAGCTCATAACTCATACATAGTATGTTTTATGACAAAAATGCATATAAACTTTTTTGTAGGAAATTGTGTCTACTTTAGTTCGTACATACAATACTTTTCGATATTAATGATAGTTTCCATGAAATATGAAAAAAATACATTTTACCCCCCATAACCCCCACCAACCAGTACTAGGAAATTTATCTTTATCGAATAAATACGACTAATTAATACAATCTAAAAAAACACACATAAAACGTATTTTTTTAATTATTTTTAAAAATATACATTAAAACTTCTGTAAACTTAATTGTCTATTTGACTGAACAGTTTTGTTTTAAATTGTGTATAAAAATTACAACCACTAACTTAGTATTTATCTCCATTTTAACACAAATCAGCATGTCCAACATGAAATGAATCTACCCGTCAATTTGGGTAGATACGGGTAAATACCGGGTAGATAGGTATTTACCGGGTAAATACCTGGGTGGGTAGATTGGGTATTTACCCACGACCCATCTCTAGTGGTTATACCTACTTAAAGCCTAATCAGAAATATAGGACTATTGTTAGGAGCGCACTGCTATTCTGATACATGAGTTTTTTTTAGGGAATGTTAGGTCAATTGTACTTAGAATCACGAGTACTTTTAATCTCACTGGGAGACAAAAAGTGTCCCAGAATTTCCATACATTTTTGTTACTTTCCTCTTTTGTTACCCCATACAACATGTACGGAAAATTGTAACAAAATAAGAAAAAATCGTATGGGACAATTTTTTAACTACTAGGATTGAAAAAGCTAGTGATTCTGAGTCGAAATAGTAGAATTTTCTTTTCAAAAATTTCACATTTCATAAAAATGGCAAAAAAAAAAGAAATGCTCACATAATGAAATTCCGCAACATGGCGATGGCGCATCCATACTAATATTATAAATGGGAAAGTGTGTGTGTCTGTTTGTTTATCCGTCCTTCACGGCAAAACGGAGCGACAAATTGTCGTGATTTTTTAAGTGGAGATAGTTGAAGGGATGGAGAGTGACATAGGCTACTATTTGTCTCTTTCTAACGCGAGCGAAGCTTTACAACAAACTTGATTGATGAGAGTTAGTTGATATTGCTCGTTACAATTCATCCGTAATATTGTAATGTGTGTGAAAATTTTACAATATTCATACATTTACTCTGGACACGTTATACGCTCTATGATATGCAAAGCGGCACGTAATTTAAATATCAGGTGGCGCATCATACAAATGCAGAATAAAATAGAGATTTCAGAAATATTCGAAAGTTATTTGGTTTTCGGCTATCATCATCATCCTCCTTGCGTTATCCCGGCATTTGCCACGGCTCATTAGAGCCTGGGATCCGCAACTAATCCCAAGATTTGGCGTAGGCACTAGTTTTTATACGAAAGCGACTGCCATCTGACCTTCCAACCCGAAGGGTTAACTAGACCTTATTGAAATTAGTCCGGTTTCCTCGCGATGTTTTCCTTCACCGAAAAGCGACTGTATTTAATTCCGAAAATCTTATTGGTGCGAGCTGGGGTTCGATCCCGCTTTGGTTTTCGGCTATATATTTATTAAATATGATGTGAAAATAAAAAAAAATGATTCGTTGGTTTCAATATTCGTTTTAATTTTTAGAACTCAAACGAGACTAAGTCGCGTCGATTACCTACGTTTATATTAGTCCCTACGTTTTATTCGTGGTCAAGGGCGGAAAATTGTGAATGTTAATCGTGTACTTTAAATCAATATAATTTCATTTTTATGATTAGTCTGATTTAAATAATTGGCACTAAATGAATGTTTCACTTGTTCCCAAAACAAAAAAATGCTCCTCAAACTTTGTGCTTTGTGGGCGGAGACTTTTCCCACCACATGCTGAATACCAGTGGCCGATTTTCGGTATTCGGCTAAAACCAGTATTCGTCGCATCTCTAATATAAACTCCGTGGAATGCACACATCAGAATTTCAAATATCATATGTTTATTCAGATGAATTTGTGCTCGTGTATGCCTTTTGATGATACGTTTTACAACATCGGCTGTTACAAGCGTACATCCATACTTAATATTATAAATGGGAAAGTGTGTGTGTGTCTGTTTGTTTGTCCGTCTTTCACGGCAAAACGGAGCGACAAATTGACGTGATTTTTTAAGTGGGGATAGTTGAAGGGATGGAAAGTGACATAGGCTACTTTTTGTCTCTTTCTAACGTGACCGAAGCCGCGGGCAAAAGCTAGTATTACATAAATGTAGTCGTAAATGTATACATAATTATGTAAATACAGTAACTACGTGGTACTTAAGTATAGCATGTATTAATTACTATTTAGACAATAATGAAACGATACGATGAGAAGACAATAATATCATGAACTTCATCACAAAGTTTATTTTTGTTGCGCTATATATTATTTTAGTACAAAAAATAATCATTTCAGGCCTGAAACTAACATTGTTACATCGAACTGAAATTTCACTACTACTTAGTTCTACATGTGGTCCTTATAAAGTGAAACTTTTCCAGTAAATGTCCCGCATTGGGCTAAATAATGTTCTGCAGACAGGCTTTTGTGACAGATACTACTTTTCATTATTACTTTCCTTTTTCGTTTATCCTGTTCAATAATAATTAAAAACTTTATGAAGTTAATAAAACCTTTAATTGGTCTCCCGCTAGCCTCCACGCGATGTAAATAAAACGTAATTGGTAGCGACTGCTACGCGAAATAATTAGCAGATACAACCATTGACGACCGGTCTGGCTCAGTC
The DNA here is from genome assembly GCF_023078275.1 of Leguminivora glycinivorella. Lineage (NCBI taxonomy): Eukaryota > Metazoa > Arthropoda > Insecta > Lepidoptera > Tortricidae > Leguminivora > Leguminivora glycinivorella. The sequence goes on from NC_062977.1 coordinate 15,224,922, forward strand.
GGTAGTGACCCTGTCTGCTAAGCCGCGGTCCTGGGTTCGAATCCCGGTAAGGGCATTTATTTGTGTGATGAGCACAGATATTTGTTCCTGAGTCATGGATGTTTTCTATGTATATAAGTATGTATTTATCTATTTAAGTATGTATATCGTCGCCTAGCACCCATAGTACAAGCTTTGCTTAGTTTGGGGCTAAGTTGATCTGTGTAAGGTGTCCCCAATATTTATTTTAAATATTTTATTTATTCCAAAAATGTACTGTGCTTTCAATAAAGTATTGTCATTTCAAAAATGTATTATGATATCAAAAATGTGATGTGATGTCAGCGAGGACTGCGAGATAAAGTTAATCAGGCGTTAGGAGGTAAATAACCCGAGGAATATGACACTTATTGCTACGCGACGCTATTATTTTGCTACGCCGTAGGCTCTCGTAGCATTTGCTACGAGCATGGACTGCTACGTTCCTGTTTAATTTACTTTCGTAACCTCTAAAGCACAATCCTGTTGCAGAATGATTCGTTTTGAAACTTCAAATAGTCTTGTTAATCTCTCTCAATACTTTTAATGTAACTAAAGCATTAAAAATAAGGCCTGGAACCGTTAAATAGTCGTTAAATAACGTAGCAACGTGTTTACTACATAGTTAACCACACGCGTAGTATAAAACGTCAAGTTTTCAAGGCCTTGAGCTTTGACCTTCCACGTGTTACAAGTACAGTTATTACTGCATTGTCAAGGCTGAATAGCATATTATTTCTTAGTCTTACCGTATGAACAGCTGCCTGAAGAAATGTAACCCAGCTTTAGCAACACAATCTCACATTACACATACGTCTTGTTTTGTTAGTTATCACTCAATGGTTATTCATCGTAATAAGGTTGGAACTGGATAGTTGATTGCAATATGTGATAGTGGATGTTATTTGTTGATATTATTAAGTTGTGTCGCGTGGTGCGAGGCAGGTCGGCAGCTGTGGCGAGCGGGGAGACGCGCGGTCGGGGCGAGCGGCGGCGGCGACTGACCGGGCGGCGCGCGCCACGGGCCCGGTCGATATATGCGGCAGAACAGAATAAACACGCCGTACCGTACTCGCGGCGTGATGTTGCCAGCCTCTGCCCGCGCGCTCCCACCGCGCGACGCGGATGTTTGCGGCGGTTGTATCTCGAGTGCGAGCTTCACGCCCCGCGCCATCCGCGCGCGACACGCTCGCAGACTCACAAATAGGCGTCGTTATGAAAATTATGCCAATGTATTTGTTTCGTTTTAGTAACGACTCCTTACACTTGTTCGCACCGCATCTTTTCATTTCCCGCTTTAGCGCTTCGGCATCCTGAATTTGAATTTCAAAACTCGATCGCGATACGTAGTAGGTAGTAGTTATGAGTCCCCATTCTCTCCGTGCTTGAGGCAATAGTGGTAAGCTACGTATAATTTACGTGTAACCTTCGCTTATCTGTACGTTTGAGACGCGATCATTTACATAATAAAACGATCTGTAGTCAGAAAGGATCATCCTGCAATTTCGTCATTGAACTATCTTTATACCTATCAGTATCGAGTTAGTTATCTTTATGCATTATGACGATAGAACAATGTACTGAAGGAATGATAAAGTTCCCGAGTTTGTGCAAAGTTTTATAAGTACCAATACAATACAAACATCGGCCTAACAAAAGTACTTGAAAGAAGTTGAAGAGTTTCCGCGTAGGAGGCAGATTCTTTTTGACTTTTGTGGTTTGGTTGTTGAACAAAAAGCTTTTGAATGCTTACAATTCATACAATAACGTAATAATTTCCAAAACTTTTTTTTTTTGTTATTATAAATGGACTTACTCTTGGCCACTACTAGCCAAAGGCACAGACGTGGCCTACGATGGAGTGAGCTCGCCCAGAAGATACCTGTTCACTCTTGATTTGAAGGTTGCCGGGTTATATGAGCTCGGAAATATAGCCATCGGCAAGAAATTACACTCCTTGGAAGTGCGCATAAGAAAAGAAGAAGCAAGGCGCTTCGTGCGAATTCGCGGAATATCTACCAAGTAAGGACGGAAACCGGCCGTGCGTCTACTTATTACTTAGTAGAATCTGTTCGCAAAGAGAAGAGTCGTGGAAAGTATTGGACCCCATACATTTCACGATTCTTCTCTTTCCGAACAGACTCTAAGCGGAAATACAAAACATTAAAAGTCCTCTCTCTGTGTAAACGACCGACCGAAGTCCCCATTATAATTACCTTTTAGAGATCTGCGTCGTTTTACTTTAAAATATCGGTGCTTATCGTTTTGTAGATGCGGATCCCCGAGGGTAGCTGTTCGTATACAATATTCATATTCATGAATCCAGATTGAGGTTTTGATAAGTAAATACGGCATGTATAAAGCTATGCTGTACCGGAGCGACAGGTTGACGAGTCTATTTTCGGGAACATTCGATCGAATCATACCAAAAATTTCTCATTCCTGGATTTACAGTTAGATGTAAAACATGAATTACTATATAGTGTAACGTGTAGGTACAAATAAAGTCAGTTTTATGTTGCATATACATTATAAATTGCATAACATAAAACTTTACAAGAAAAAAAAATCTGGTCGTCAAAATATCGATGTCCAATGAAAATAATAATAATCATAATCATTTATCACCCATTGACCACGAACGCTGTAAAGAGTTCGAAACATCGGGATGAATTTTAAATTCATTATACGCGATTTAATCCGTTTCCATACTTTTATTTCATGAGTAACTATCGCGGTAACCGAAGACAATATCATTTATTTGTAATAAAATATATAAATTACAGTCCAGTTCTCAAGTTCTGATATACAATTCTACTTCGAGATATTATTTCTTCCCTTGCGCGCGAAGTTGTAACTATACATAGTAGTAGGTAGTTCATAACTGAGGGCACTATTTCTGGTGTTTTATACGGGTAATAAGACTACCTACGTATGGTAGGTTATGTGTTTCATAGAGCAACTCAGGGGCGATAAACTACTTTGCTTTACTGCTGGGGCAAATGGCAGACGCTTTTACATTTTGTGCCTTTATTATTTGTATAAGGTGCATTAGGGTAATTACGAATGACAGGAATGCTCGGGTAATTTCGAAAGGGGAATCTTGACATGATGGAAATAATGGTGATCTTTATGCGACTTTCGAAATTAGACGACTTTCGGAATTACCCTAATGCACCTTAATGGCTTTTGGCCAGTTGAGTAGGTACCTATTATATGACTCCTAAAACAAGGAAGTTGTGCTTATCGATCTTATCATTATTTTTAAATAATTAATTGGTATAATCATAATTATGTTCTAATAACCATTGATTCTGATCGTGAACCAAGTTTAAGCATATTATAGGTAACTGCATTTTTTTTTCAAGAACGTTTTACGCTATGAATCACCACCATGGTTTAAGGCAAACCATATCGTCTTTCGTAAACATTAACATATCAGAAAATATCTATAAGATGTCTATAAAATTCTAGGACCATTTGGAAATATTCTATACGCCTAGTTTTTGTGTAAATCTGATTTCAAAGTGGTTCTGCTAGAGAGCTTCCTCCCAGCAGAACCACCAAGATATTCTTCTAACTACACATGCTATTTACACGCATACCACATCAAATAATTCTATATTCATTCTATATTTATCTAATTTACTAAATCACTCTGTTTATTCCGGATACACGAATTTACAATATGTCAAACTAAATAAACTGAACAACGCCTTGATGCAAAGCTTTGCAAAGATATAGTACTCATTATTTGCTACGATGATTTGTGCAGGCGCTTGATACATAATAGTTTGACATGTTACAAATTTGTGTATTCAGAATAAAAAGAGTGATATAGTTCTGGATAAATATAACATTAATATAGAATTATTTGATGTGGTATACGTGTAAATAGCATGTGTAGTTAAAATAATATCTTGGTGGTTCTGCTGGGAGGAAGCTCTGTCGCAGAACCACTTTGACATTAGATTTACACAAAAACTAGGCATATAGAATTTTTCCAAATGGCCCTAGAATTTTATAGATATCTTATAGATATTTTCTGATATGTTTATGTTTCCGAAAGACAGTGTGGTTCTGCCGGGGAGCATGACGTAATAACTTTCGATTACAGCACACACATATAAAGTGAATTAAACCTAAAACAATAATTCACTCTTAATACTTGTTATATCATCATAAACAACGATAAAACAAGCACAATCTAAATAAATAGAATTTCACTTAACACAATCACTGTTGTCTGATCAACGTTTATTTTGCCAAGTCGCCGACACAAAGCAGCCCGGCAAAGCAATGCTTAATTCAGTTTCAACAATGACTGGCTCAGACAACACTTTGAAGTCGGTCAACTAATATAAGTCGAAGATATTATACGAAATATATTTAGCAAACTGTTTCAGTAATGAAACTGGTATAATTATAAGTATCCTAACGTTTTTAATTGTTCTGATTTATTACTTACATTAATATTGTCGGTTTTTTAAAGATACCTATTGAATAATTTAACCCATTTTTAATTTATTGGATAACCATGAGTAAAAACAGGGAAGTAAATCGAGCGACTATTGACATACCTGTCCACTGAGGTAGTACTTATTTATTTTGTCATGAAGTTATGAGTATCATTTATTCATACGAAGACTTTTTTTTGCATTTGATAAAAAAATATTAAGAAATAGCCTGTAGGATTCGTTACCGTAGTTATAGCTTTGTGGAAAATATGATCAGACTTTTCATAGGATAAATTACTTAGTAGGTACGTTGCTGCTACGTTTCACGCAAAATAGGTATACAATCGTCGTCGATTTGTGGAAAATGCCTAGCATAACTAATACAGGGCTATTTTTAAACATTTTAAAGACAATTTTTGACAAGAGAAAATGTATTTATCTTTTGATAATAGCAAGGAGGATCGAGTATTATAGAGTTACTGTCAAAGTAAAATATGTAATCACAGTGCATAGACTGTCATCCCCCGACACAAGCTTAAAACTTTTGAACCTCAGTTTTGACAATTTAGCCCATATTGATAGCTAAATATGTGTTAAAATGTCAAATATTAATATTAGCGCCATCTATCCGAGCCTTCCCCAAAGGTGTAACGCCATCTAGGCCACCGTACCTTTTTCTCTAGGGCTTTGAGGTACATTTTTTTCTTAGATTTTATCCATCTATACGGAGTTACATATATTATTTCTTTGTAATTAATAGGTATACGAGGTTTAAACTAGCTTAAATATAAGATTAGCCCTTGAGACATTGTTCCTAAGATACTAGCGGCATCGGCATTAACGCGCGGGCGGTAAAAGTTATACCAAGCAATATTATTGAATCAGTAAGCTGAATTGGTATAGAACTTGATTGTTTCGTTTCGCAATACGTCCTTTAAAATATTTCATTACTCTAAAAATAGTACACATAGTTGTGGAACTGGCAAAAATAAAAAGCTTATTATAGTTAGCGTGATATATTAACTTATGATACATTATGACGTAACCGACATTCGTTTGTTTCATTTCCTATTTTCGTTCGAAACCTCCAGATTTAGTTACCTCGTTAAATATTAGCCTATTTCGCGTTTGACTCCTGTCGGTCCGTGTGTTGACGTTAATGTGCTTATAATGAATGCCGTGGCAGCCGGCATCTGACTTTGAAGCTTGGGACACATTGGTCTACACTTTAGCATACATTTATAGTTCGGAATCTGTGGTATATTATAAACTTTTAAATAATGACTAATTACCATGGCAACACATTGTTATAACGGTACTGAGCGCGTGCGCGGTAAGCCGGTGAGGGATAGCTTTGGACAGCGGCGCTGACAGTGCAAAATACAGGAAACCACAGATGTCATATATACCATAGATCAAGCAAACGTATCTACTTAGCGTGTCAAATGAACTCAGTGAAATCCACTGAGTTGTCCGTCTTTAATCGCAGCTTGCAGCTTTCGGGCGTCAATTTTGGTAAGTTGAAGTCAATCAAAACATAAAAGATGCCTCGCTACGTGATATTCAATTGCAACAACACAAAAATTATGAACAATCAAGAGCCTGAGACATATTTAAAATTACAGGCAAGAAACAACTTCAGTACAAAATTTGACACGCTCGGCCCCTATACAAATAGATGAACTTGTTTCTTCTATATAAATAAAGTTCTGTGCAGGAAACAGTGTGAATTTCATTTCAGTTATTCTAGAAAACTATTAAAAACTAAGTGCATGGTCGAAGAAAAAGTATTGTATGCAACGGTATTTAACTGAGTCAAAAAATACTCGTGGCGTCTTTATTAACAATTTTCGGCTTTGCCTCAAATTGTTACCCACGCCACTCGTCTTTTTTGACTTCCTTTAAACGCCTGTTGCATAAAAAACTATTATCTACGCAGCTATGGGCGTTAAGTCTGCAACTGGTCAAAAGTTTCAATAAATATTCTCCACCGATCTCGATTATTCACCAAACAAGTTGGCTTCTTATAAATCCGTATGGATTATTTTAATACTCGTATCTTTACTCGCTAGTGTGTAATAAGAAAACTAAGGTTGCCAGGTGCCGTAGCGAGTGGCATTTCTGCGAAGGAAGGTAGTCTGGCTCTGTCGCGCCAATATGCAAGATCGATAGAGATAGATATCTACGAGCGTTTCGTTTCGTCTGCGTTTCGTGCCATTCGGCTACGTACCCTGCCTACACCTTTCGGCTAGCATTTAGCGGAGTAATGAAACTTGTGACGAGGGATTTCTTTACGAAGCGAAATTACACGTTTAGTTTTAGAAATGAATTTGTAGCCTTTTATGTTAGGACTAATAAAATAACTGGATACCAAGAATGTATAATGATAAGTATTTGGTAATAGGTACTTTATTGTATACATGTATTTTTATTGGATATTCTAAATTTCGAAATGTTCATTAGTCCCTGGAACGCCGATATTAAAACATTGCTACTTACTTAATAACCTTTTATTTATTAATTAAAAATAATCGATGGAATCAGGCGTTACTTTGCGGAAATCCATGTTAATCATAAACTAGAACGTTCCTTTGCTAATCCGCGAATTGATAACGTGCAAGTCAATCAGTGCTAACCTGTTGTACTTACTTGCGTATTTTTTACATGCAAAATGCATGGGGAAAATTAATTGCATGTAAAAAATACGCAAGTAGGTACAACAGGTTAGCACTGATTGACTTGCACGTTATCAATTCGCGGATTAGCAAAGGAACGTTCTAGTTTATGATTATTAATTAAAGTCCAAATTGTTTGTGACGGATACCCGTATCGAGGCAAGGCATTCGAGGGGTTAAGGTAAAAAAAAGTACCGGTGCTTGACACTGATCCAATAGATGCCACCTTCAATCTTAAGTTATTGTCAATAATGTGACTGAATGGTACCATGTATCATTAGTAATCGCTCTGACAGTTCATACTAAAGCGAGCATTTACTATAGTACCTATATACGAGTAGGTATACCTATAATACAACCTGTTTTTATTAAATTCCGTTAACTTTAAGGGAAGATTCTTTAGATCAAATACAATTAATTTCTCTAAGAAACTAGCGTCTTAACTCTTACGGTTATTGAGTTATTAAAAAAATAAAGATAATTACTGAACATGTATGTGACAGCCTTTACCAATTCCTAATGTTATTTGTTTTGACATGTGCCGTCAATCACTTGACACTAACAAATTCATTTATTATGTATGAAAATGATGAAAAAATTTTTTTTGTGAATTTAACTAAAACTAATATACAGGGTGATTCCTGATAATTCCTACCTACCTAAGCTACGAGTCGAATTTAACGGAAAACAAAAAAAACACGGTGTATATATATAATTGTTTACCTCCAGAAAGACTGCGTGACATTAAGCCGTCGTTTTATAACTGTGTTATTATATGATAACATGACAGGCTGTAACAGTGGGCCAAGGTCATACTGGCAAAATATCCGCCGCTATTACGAAAAGACACGCATACTGCCTTATTCATAATGACTCGTATTTATAACTGGGGTTTATTCGACATGGTTAAACTGACGCTTGCTCATCCTCCGTTAATATTGGAAATATCCCAACTTGTCGAATAGGTACAATAACAACGTCATGTCAATAGAGTGCAATATTGAAATTTTCTTTGGAAATTGATCCTTCGCCCCTACATTTTCAATCAATTTTTACTCGTCGATGATTCCGTCAATGTCAAGGTTTAGGAAGACACGCGTTTCATGAAGATAATTGACCGCTGAGCCCTACATTTTTCAAATTTGCCCCCTTAGTTAATGTAAGCTCACAAAAGTTAATGTGAAAATCCGTTAAAGGAAGGACAAGTACCTAAGTCCAGTAAGTACCTAGACTTGGCTCACGAGATAACCGCCATGTGGCATATTGAATCAACGATCATTGTTCTGATAGTCGTTTCAGCGAACGGTCTCATAGCGAAGAGTCTCGACCAACATCTTAAGAGACTCTCGCTAGGTGGCTGGATCAAGGGCCAGATGCAGAAGGCGGTGATTTTGGACACGGCGCGGATAGTTCGACGGAAATGAAATGAAATGAAATGAAATGAAATGAAATGAAATGAAATATTTTATTAGTAACATAATGTTATAGGTCGCAACGAAAGTATCAAATATTATCATAGATATACACTTAATAGGTACATATATTATTATTATTATTTTATTTTTTTTACAATGTGGGGGGCAGATTAAAGAAATTGCCGTAATCATAAAAATTGTTCTCCTGGAGCCATTCCTTCAATTTTAGTTTAAATAGCGCAACGGAAGCTGCATTTCTTACCGTATCAGGTAAACGGTTGTAGACGGAGGGCCCTGCGTAGTATACAGACCGCTCTGACTTGGCGAGTTTGTGCGCATCTGACACCAGTCTCCTCGAGTTCTTGTTGCTGCGCAGGTTGTAGTTGGAATTTATTCCCTTGCGCTTGAATACATCCAGATGTAGGTGAGTAAACACCGCCACCTGGTATAAGTATAAACAAGGCAAGGGCAAGATCTGAAATTCGCGGAATAGCAACCGAACTGAGGCGTCCGCTGGCAAGTCGGCCATCGCTCTTAAGGCTCTTTTTTGCATGGAAAACACTCTCTGCCATTCTGAGGCACGACCCCACAATTCGGTGCCGTATGTGAGCAGAGAGTGCACCGTTGCGAAATAGCACTCGCGCACCGCGGCTCGCCCGGCTGTTCGCGCAAGCCGCCGCAGCGCGAAGCACGCGCTTCCGAGCCGACTGCACAGCTCGTCCAAGTGCGTCTCCCACACTAGGGCCCTGTCGATGTGGAATCCCAGTAGGCGTGTGCAGGTCGCTTACTGTATAGGGGCATCGCCTGCACACACTTTGTGGTTTTGACTCGAGTGGCCATTCAGTCTGATCATCATAAAGCTTGTTTTTTCCTTGTTTAATGCCAGACCGTTTGATTTAAACCATTCGTGTAGTTGCCCTACGGTGTCATTCAGGGCTGTGCACAACTCATATTCAGATGGAGCGCTGACCACTGCTGTGACGTCGTCGGCATACATAAATATGCTGGCGTTTTTTACCGCCTGCGGGAGATCGTTTAATAACAAGCTAAACAGGGTATTCGATAGTACGCCCATCAGGTTTTTCATCTCCGCAGACGAGACTTGTCCGCCTTCGCCGACGACCGTCTGGGTTCGGTTCGTCATGAAGGACATCAGCAGGCTCAGGGCCGGGCCTCTGATCCCACAATGTGCGAGCTTGGTCGCGACGAGCGAGTGGTCGGCGGTATCGAACGCGCGCGACAGGTCACAGCATACAACCGCCACGTGACGGCTCTCCTCGCGCGCGCGTACCACGTCGTATACTACGTCGCGCACCAGGTCAGTGGTGGATCGTCCTTGCCGGTATGCATACTGACGGTCCGATAAGACGTTTTGGGGGAGCCAGTACTCTAGCAGTCTATTGTTAATCCCAACTTCGAGCCATTTGCTAGGGGCTGGTACCAGCGATATTGGACGGTAGGACTTCATGATGGATTTAGGTCCTTTTCCTTTGTACAGTGGACGTATCTTTACTTTTTTAAAGCTGTCCGGATACTTCCCTGACTGCATGCAGTTGTTAAATAAATTCGAGAGAATGAAACTGATAGCCGGACTGGCGTGTATAAGAAGGTTCCTCTCTCTGCAGCCCTAACCACGCACCGGCAGCTTGGGCCCTGCCCCGCTGCTGGCGGCACCCTAGGTTAGGTTTTTTATAATATGTTTATATGTTTTTGTATTGTTTTGTAAATGTTTTTACATTTTATTTTTATATACTATAAGCAGAACAAATCAGTTGACGCCTTAGTTGATTGACAATGACGTCACTGCCTATACCTGGCTGCATAGCTATAGCGCCGTGCGCGCAGCTGGCACCCGGGCTGTCCGGCATTGACTTCGTGGCGCTTGCAGCGAGCGGACGTCTCCTGAATCTCTGTGGTCGAAGGGTCGCGTGAGCCATACTTTTGTGTTCAGTGCAGTGCAGTGAATAAATAAGCAATCGTGTTAAAGTTAAGGCTAGTAGATTTTAAGCTTGTTCTGATAAATCATTGTTTGCGTTTAGCTTATGCTTGCTTAGATAATTAAATTGCTTTAAACTTAAATAAAACGGTTTCTAGATTAAATCATTTTTTATTTAGTGCAATCCTGTTGTTTATCCTTATATCAGAAACGGGATAAAGAACTAGTTTGCTCACACAAGTGGATTTCGTGATTGAGTTTTGAATTAAGAAAACCGTTACGTGTTGCGTTGCATTTTAAATACCAACGATTGCTTATTGATCGCTAGCATATACCTTAGCTACTTAGCTGTTGATTCTTTTGTGTGTATTTTACTTGTGCATAATGGTGTATAGTAGGAGTAGATCACGTAACCGTGAAAGACCACACACTCGAGGTAGGTCGCGCGTTCGTAAACGGCGTCATTTTCGAAATAGGCGTGATTCGCGGAGTGTATCTAGCGACATTAGTAACGGTGAATCGCGACGTAGCTCGAGTGCAGGACGGCGGTGTGATTCGCGGAATGGCTCTCGCGTTCTAGATCGAAGTGATTCGTGGAGTACTGAAGAACGCCGTCCACGAAGTAGGATTAGGAAACGCTCGCGCAGTAGGAATAGGCGTCGGTCGCGTAGTAAAACCGCAGTTCGCTCTAATAGCAGGGCTAAACGTAGTCATTCGCATAATGTTTTACGAATCCCACGGCGCGACCGTTCGCGCAGTAGCTTACGCGGCGAGCCGCGACGCAATTCACGTCATGTTCACGTCGATACGGAGAAACAAACTCGTGCTGTACGCGTACTTACACCTGGAACGCCACCTTTACCAGATTTTTCGGTCATTCCGCCTCGACAACATTCTTTAGAATCTCGCGAACCCGGTTCTGAGGCGTCTACTCTTGCACAAGCGTTGATGCAGGCTATTAAATCGGTTCAACCTGTCAGATCACAACATTACTATGTGTCAAACTTTGATCCCTCGTTGCATAACATCGAAGCGTGGTGTGAAGAAGTAGACCGCGCCAGAACCGCAAATGACTGGAACGATCACGAGTGTTTGTCGCGTGTAGCCTCTTGCTTGAAAGGTGACGCGAAAGTTTGGTTAAATGAGTGGGTTACGAATGATAGGACGTGGTCAAATTTTAAACGGGAGTTTATAGCTTTGTGTCCTAATAAACTTGACCACGCTAACATTTTATTTGACTCCATGAATTCTACATCGGACAAATATTCTACTTATGCGGAATATGCGCGACGTACATTATTGCGTTTGAAGATTGTTCAAGGTCTAAGCGATGAGTTGAGGATTTTAATTGTAATTCGCGGCATAGACAATCCTCAAGTACGTGCAGCAGCGGCTAATGCAAATCTAACCCCCGAAAATATCATTTCATTTTTATCAATCTATACTAAGCCTAAATTTTTAAAACGAGATAACACAAGTCGCCAAGGAAAGGGCCCTCAAACAAGGGATAGTCCGTTCTCTGGAAAAAAATGTTTTAATTGTAATCAACGGGGACATATTAGTCGCGATTGCAAACGTCAGAAACCTACCAACGCTTCCGATACGCAGCCAAAGTCAGGTTCAGCTTCAGGCCTAAGTTCCGGTTCAGGTCCTAGTAATTTGTGCACATTTTGCAAGAAGCAGGGACATACGGAGGATAAATGTTTTGCGAAAACTCGATCAGAACAGCGTAATCAGCGTAACGTGAATCTTTGTTCTCGCCGGTCGAGTAGTCCCAGAAGCAAGGACGTAACTACGGCCGTTATAAACGGAGTACCGGTTGATGTACTCATTGACAGTGGTGCCATTGAAACTTCCTTGATTTCTTCCGATGCCGTTAAGCATATACCTTGCCAGCCTAAACCTAAACGTACACCTCTGCTAGGGCTAAGCGATAAAGAAATTATTAGCACGTCCTGTGTCACACTGACAGTTGAGTTTAGCAACATCGCTATTGAAGTAGATTTGTTAGTTGTACCATCGCAATATATGTACGCACCCATTATAATCGGTACCGATGTGCTGAATCGCGACGGGATAACATTTACTCGTAGAAAATATGAACATTGTCTTACGTACAATAACACCTTTCCTAGTCACATCAATACCGTTGAGTTAGGCGATCAGGCTAAAATAAATACACCACTTCAGGATGAGGATTTGGCCAGCCTCATGACTGTTATCGACAAGTTCTCAAACTTTTTAATATCGGGTACCGCTATGACCACTGTCAAAACAGGTGAAATGGAAATAAGGCTTGCCAAGTCCACACCGGTGGTGTATCGTCCGTACAAGCTCTCTTATCAAGAAAAGCTCAAGGTTCGCGAAATAACACAAGACTTGGTAGACAAAGGCGTTATTAGGCGTTCAAAATCGGACTACGCGAGCCCAATAATACTCGTAAAAAAGCGTGATGGCTCGGATAGGCTCTGCGTAGACTTTCGAGCATTGAATCGTATCACAGTAAAGGAACGATATCCTCTTCCACTCATAGACGATCACATAGACAGGTTAGGTGGTTACAGATTTTTCTCAAGCCTCGACATGGCAACAGGCTTTCACCAAATTCCTCTCAAAGAAGAATGCATTCATCTTACTGGTTTCGTAACCCCTGAAGATCACTTTGAATACGTCAAAATGCCTTATGGTCTCGCTAATTCACCTATAGTCTACCAGCGCATAATTAACGATACTTTGCGCGATCACATCAATGAGGGTAACGTTTTAGTTTACGTTGATGACGTACTCCTCTTGAGTAACTCTGTGATTGAGGGAATAGAGTTGTTGGATAAGGTTCTCGGTACTCTTACTAGTGCCGGTTTTTCAATCAATTTACGAAAATGTTCTTTTCTCACAACTGAGGTTGAATATTTGGGTAAATTAATATCTCAGGGTCAGGTTAGGCCGAGCCCAAGAAAAGTTGAAGCCTTGGCTTCGACCACGGCTCCAAAAAATGTTAAACAGGTTCGGCAATTATTAGGCTTAGCAGGGTACTTTAGACGCTACATTAAAGATTATGCATCTAAAACTGCCCCGATTGCTCATCTGACCCGCAAGAATGTCAAATTTGATTGGACAGCAGAGTGCGAAGCTATACGTCAAGAGATTATCAAACAACTAACTAATGAGCCAGTACTTGCAATTTTTAATCGGGAGCTCCCCACTCAAGTCCACACCGATGCTAGTAGCATAGGATATGGGGCGGTTCTTTTACAAATTTACCCTGATTTGACAAAGCACGTAGTAGCTTACTATAGTAGGTCTACGCAAGGAGCTGAAAGCAGATATCATTCTTATGAGCTCGAAACTCTCGCCGTCGTTAAGGCTTTACAAAATTTCCGGCACTATCTCGTGGGTTTGAAATTTGTTGTAGTCACTGATTGTAACGCTCTGAAGTCTACCGAGCGGAAAAAGGACTTACTGCCTCGCGTTGCCCGTTGGTGGGTCTACCTTCAGGACTTTGATTTCTCGATCGAATATCGCAAAGGGGTTATGATGTCGCACGCGGATTATCTTAGTCGGAACCCAGTGGTTCATATTAATCAAATTAAGAAACCTAAAAACTGGGCCCAAATAGCTCAGTTAGCCGATGACGAAACTCGAGACCTTATACAAAAACTTCACGATGGTAACCTCGATGCCGATCGTTATTCAGTTCAAAACGACATCCTGTACTACAAATATATCCCAGTAGGCGGGCAACCGCGATTGTTGTGCTATATCCCCAAAGGCCATCGGCTCAGTCTTTTGCGCATATTTCATGATGAGCACGAACATATTGGCACAGACAAAACCCTAGATCTCATATTGAGACACTTTTGGTTCCCCGGCCTTAAGCAATTTGTTAGTAAATATGTGGCTCATTGTCTTGTATGCATTTCGCAAAAACGAGTCCCTCGCGCTCCTTTACAAAATATTACATCATGGGAAAAACCTGATACCCCATTCCATACTGTTCACGCTGATGCTTTAGGTCCTTTGCCACCATCAGAAGGGTACAAGTTTATTCTCGTCATCGTGGACTCGTTCACGAAGTTCACCCTTTTGTATCCCATCTATAAACAAGATGCAGCTGAACTCAAACGTGTGGTTACTCAAGCAATTTCGATATTCGGTGTGCCCAAGCTTATGATTACGGACAAGGGACGTATGTTTGAATCTAACGATTTTGTAACATGGATAAGAGAACTGGGTAGCGATCTCCATTATATAACGCCGGAGATGCATCATGCTAATGGCCAGGCCGAGCGCTACATGCGAACCGTCCTTAACATGTTGCGCATTCAAACAAACTACAAAAATGCATCGTGGTCAGATACGATATGGAAGTTACAACTAGTGTTAAACATAACAAAACAAAAAACGACGCAAGCCTCCCCGCTGAATCTTTTGATAGGTACAGAAGCCACAACCCCTGCGATTCGCGCCCTAGTTCGTGACTTGGCAGTTGAAGGATCCTCTCCAAATAGAGAGGCTCTGCGTGAGATAACCAGGAGCAGAACTAGGAACTTGCTAAAAAGAAACCAGGCACAGCAAGACGAGCGCGTCAATCGGCATCGTCATCAACCACGCCAATTTAATCTGAACGACTTAGTATTTGTCATAAAAATATCTCAGTCAACAGGGAAGCTAGATTCTGGCATGCGTGGTCCTTACAAGGTAGTGGAGGTGCTGCCAAGTGGACGCTACGCACTTCGCTTGCTTACTGGTGGCTATGGCAAGACGACGCAGGCTGCGGCTCAACACATGGTGCCGTGGCGAGGCGAATGGTGTCCTGACACGTGTGCTGCACTGTTTGAAAGTAAGTTTACTACTTCTTTGACAGATTGGTGAACAGAACTCACGTATGATTATGGTCTGCGTGTTGCGAGGTACACACGTATGAATACGGTCTGCGTGCTGTACAAATTACACGTTTGAATACGGTCTGCGTGTAATGCAGTTTACACATAAGAATACGGTCTGTGTGTAAACTGGGCTTGCACGTATGATTAGGGTCTGCGTGGCAAGTAACTTGACGTACGATTATGGTCTGCGTCAAGTATGTTTTAGAGAGAGGCTGATCATCCGGAGGCCAGGGACAGCATCCGCTTCTACTGGCAACTATAGTCACTGCAGGCAATGAATCAGCTGGGTTTGATTTTTTTTAACAAGAGACGTCTCTGCTTACCTAAGATTGATGAAAGTGTGCGGGTTGCAGTTTTGCATTGATTGATGTGTGAATGATGTGTGAATTAATTGAACGATGAACGAGTGTTAGTTTTGAAAGTTTGAGTGCCAAAGTATTTAGACTTTTGAATTTTCTCTAACTTCGTTTTTGTTTCCATAGGTGAAGACCTGGAAGGTGATGAAACATCATCATCTTCGGCAACCGCCGCAGACGCGGAAACTGGGCCTACTACGTCAGGCACAGTTGCTGTCATGGACACCACTCCAGCACGTGTCGAGGACGACACTCTGTCAGGAGAGGCCGTATAAGCAGAACAAATCAGTTGACGCCTTAGTTGATTGACAATGACGTCACTGCCTATACCTGGCTGCATAGCTATAGCGCCGTGCGCGCAGCTGGCACCCGGGCTGTCCGGCATTGACTTCGTGGCGCTTGCAGCGAGCGGACGTCTCCTGAATCTCTGTGGTCGAAGGGTCGCGTGAGCCATACTTTTGTGTTCAGTGCAGTGCAGTGAATAAATAAGCAATCGTGTTAAAGTTAAGGCTAGTAGATTTTAAGCTTGTTCTGATAAATCATTGTTTGCGTTTAGCTTATGCTTGCTTAGATAATTAAATTGCTTTAAACTTAAATAAAACGGTTTCTAGATTAAATCATTTTTTATTTAGTGCAATCCTGTTGTTTATCCTTATAATACATATTGTAAAACATCTAACCTAAGAAAGAAAATAAATACTGAGAATAATTTATTGAAAAAACCTTATTGCTAATGTTACATTTATGCGTTTACTTATAGTACGTGCAGTGTTACGTGCGCCCTAACTAGGAAAAGAATCCTGTATCTCGGGCAAAGAGATAATGTCCTAGTTTAAAACACAATTGAATGTAAACAAATTAAAATCATGAGAACATGTACATGGGATACCCCATTTGCCAGAATTTCATTTGCCATAATTTTATTTGCCACCATATTCAACAATCATAATATTGTTTCTCATAACATCTTATGCCATAATCATTGTTTACTATATTAATCAAGTGCCAGAAACTTTGTTTCCCATAAAGTCAGTTTCCATAATGTCATTTGTCAGAATCATCGAAATCAGTAATTACCACATTCCATACCATCATTTGTCATCCAAATTAGCGACCAGAAAAGTCAATTTCCATAATGTGATTTGGCAGAATCATCAATATGAATCATAAATTCGTAATTATCCCAGAGACGACACTACTAGAAGCACTAGAGAATGAAACTGCTATCAGAAAGTAGGTTAGGTTAGGTTAGAACTGTGACCCCCTGGAAAATAAAACTGCTATCAGAAAGTAGGTTAGGTTAGGTTAGAACTGTGACCCCTGCAATATGAAACTGCTATCAGAAAGTAGGTTAGGTTAGGTTAGAACTGTGACCCCCTGGAAAATGAAACTGCTCGAAAAGTAGGTTAGGTTAGGTTAGAACTGTGACCCCCTGGAAAATGAAACTGCTATCAGAAAGTAGGTTAGGATAGGTTAGAACTGTGACCCCCTGGAAAATGAAACTGCTTGAAAAGTAGGTTAGGTTAGGTTAGAACTGTGACCCCCTGGAAAATGAAACTGCTATCAGAAAGTAGGTTAGGTAATAATATGGGCAACAATTAATATGGCAATAATTGCTTATGGCGTTTGAATATTATATTAAACCATATTATTGCACTTAATAATATGGCTAACAAATAGTATGGCATTGTATGATTATGGAAGGTAATGTTCGGATAAACAACCAGTATGTCATACAATTTTTATGGTAAACAAATCATTCGGGCAAATGAAATTCAGGCAAGTTAGATTCGGGCATATGAATATTATGTTAAATGACTGTCGGGCAAACAATAGACAACCCATGTACATAAATAGGTATTAAAAATGAAATTAATTACACTTGGAAAACATGTGACAATGACTCTTATTTGATTCTAGTTCTTCGTCAAATTATGGACTATTAGTTTTAATGAAACCATTAATCAGAACCTTTGTGGATTTATATACTCAAATTCTAGTTGTTTCGATTAGTTTCAAATTACATGTTATCCTGAACCAAGGTTCCACCAAGTAAGGATCTGCTACCGGCTAAATAAATATTTTTAAGTGAAATCCTGAAATAACTTACTTGAATTGGTGACCACATTCAAGATAAACATTGGACTGCGCAGCCAAAATGTAGTTTCACGTCAGATACAGCAGAATTATCAAGAAACAACAAAAGATTATAATCAAGGTACGAGACTATTTCGGTTATAAATAGAATTTTGAATTAATTTTGTGTTGAAACCACCAAATCACAGCACAATTTGCAAAAACACATCAGCTGATTGGATATCTGTAACAGGAGGCGGTTCGACTATCTGTCATTTCGCCAGTGTTGCCACCGTTACATAGCTGCGTTCAGTAAAAATAACGTTAATGTAACCGTTATCAACGGGTATTTTTCCATTCTACGCATAGTTTGATACGACACGATTTATATATAATAAATATATTAAACTGACACTACTATCACCTGACATAGAATACTAATTGACGCAGAACTATTTTAAGAAATTTTATATTATATTGATATATATCATATGAGCCTATACGAGACGATAATTATTGAATATAACATATATTAATAACTGAAAATAACAAAAAATGTCAGAAAAAACGAAAACATCCAATGTCACCACGAGAAGGAAACCCCAACCACCATGCAAAAAGCAGACTGTCAACAAAAGGACAAATATCCCTATAAATGACACCCCTAAGAAGAAAAGAACTTGTATATCGAAATCCCTAAAGACCATTGATACGCCTAGTACAAGCGGATCCCCTAATTCTAGTGAAGCTACCGAAATTATTAATACTGCCGAAGCGTCTTACACCACTGAATCTTCAAAACCGATCGAACCCACAAATGGGTCTGACATTTCTACCATCGATACATACAATAAAATTGACATCACCACTATTTCTGACGTTACAAATAATGCCAACGATGGAAATGGATCCGACATTACTACCATCGACACATACAATAAAAATGACATCACTACTATTCCTGACGATACCAATAATGCCAACGATGGAAATGATACTGACATCTTTAATATAAACTTACTAACAAAAGCTCAATCTAAGGAATCCTTACGGGAGTTTGACAGTGATGACGAATCAATCGATTCTCTTATGGAAGATATTTTGTCAAGAAGTGCGGATACGGTGTGCGAACCACCAGCAGCACATGATTTGAAAGCTCAAATGACTGATTTAACTTTAAAGTTAAGTAGCACGGAAAACGAATTAGAAAACGTTATAATAGAAAACAACGACATGAAGAGACAAATAAATAAGTTAACACAAGAGATACAGGCATTAAAAACAATTTGTACATCCCCACCTCTACAGAATCGAAGAACACCAAATAGGAAACGACGTTTAGATAGTCCATCTAGTAATTCAGCTAATCCCAAGGTAAATGATCTTGAGGAAAGAATACAACTTCTCCAAACAAAACTGAGTGAAGCGAACGACGAAATTATAGTTTTGAATTTAAAGATTAAGGACTTGGAACAAACAATTCAACAAGCACAGTATGTTCCATTAGCAAGATCACAAGAAGAAATTACACACACAAGCCAATCGTCAAGCACCTTAGCCTTAGACATAACAAATAAAAGAAAAATGTACATTTTAAGCGCAAACAACAAAAATAAAATAACAAACATAGCTCTTAATATGTTAAATAATAGTTTCGATTTGTGCCACTTTATCACTCCGGGTGGAGGTGTTAAAGAATTATTAAGAAACATTAAAGAAAGAACCAAAAATCTATCCGATACGGACTATTGTACAATTTTTATAGGAGATAATGATTTCACATCTACATGCAACTACCACAATTTAATTGCATACATTCGCGAAAAACTTCAGGGTCTTACTCATACAAACTTTATTCTATGTGCTCCAACCTATAGGTCTGGAGACTTTTCAAACATTTTCAATACCAGAATTGAAGTTTTCAACAACATGTTACATTTAGATGTGATTACACATAAATATGCTTGGATCTTAGACTCTAACAGAAATCTAGATTACGACCAAACTATGTTTACAAGTCGTTTGGGTCTTATAAATAATAATGGTATGAGGACTATAATGAACGATCTAAGAAATTTCTTACAGGACATCGATATTAATTATTTAGTATATAATGTACATAGCAAGATTGAGGAAATTGAGGAGACGAAAGAACTTAATTTCAATACGAATAATTTAATTGACAACACACATGATGTTTCCTGCAACGCAAACAATCCAAATGATAAAATAAATGATGACACGTTTTTTCGTAACTAATCATATCAACATAATGCATCAAAACATTGATGGACTACTGAATAAATCTGACCTCTTAAGCCTAGCACTAGATGACCTTTCAAAGACTAATAAATCAATTGATGTTATCTGCATTTCTGAGCACAATATGATAAATAATGATCTTAACATGTTACAAATTTCAAATTATAAACTCTCGTCCAACTTTACTAGGGCTGTTCGACATGGAGGTGCCTGCATTTTAGTAAAAAATGGAATTAATTACAAAGTAATAGATACAGCCTCAAAATTTTGCATTTCATGTATATTTGAGTGTTGTGCTATCGAACTCACCGACTTCAACATAACTGTTTTCTGTATTTATAGGCCGCCTAGTAGGATAAGCAAACATTTTGACATATTTTTCAACAATCTTGATGACATTTTTAATCTATATAGCTACGATAAGCAGAAGAAATTAATTTTGTGTGGTGATTTTAATATAAACATTCTTGAAGATACTAAGTATAGTAAGGAATTTAGAAACATGGTACTTAGTTATAATATGAAGTTATCAGTAAATACACCTACACGTCAATGCAGCGGTACTTGCATTGATAATATAATTCATAATGTTCGTGGTTGCACCGTAGGTCTTTACGAATTCGCTTTATCTGATCATAATGCCCAAATATTAAAATGTCCCGTGAAGAAATATTGCAAACTAAAATACTGGTATACTTTTAAACGAGACTACTCTCAAGATAACATAGATAAATTCATTGGTTGTCTAAGCGAACTCCAATTTGGCGAAGTATATTCTGCATCTAATGCTAATGATTCATATAATAGGTTTTTTGAATCTTTTAAACTTTTTTATGATCTTTGTTTTCCCACTGTTAAAATTAAAATCTACACGACTAAAAAGCCGAAATGGATTACTCGTGGTATAAAACTATGTTGTAGGAACAAAAGGAAAATGTTGTGGACATATAGGTCAACCAAAGAGGAAACACATAAAAATAAATATAAAGTATACTCTAAAAAATTGAGGCAAGTGATTGAACAAACAAAGAAATGCCAAAATAATTATGAAATTTTGACAGCTGAAAACAAAGTTAAAGCCACTTGGAAAATTATAAATAACAATGAGACAAATTTTCCAAAAGAAAATATCTCAGCTATTATTGCAGATGGGCAAAAGGTTTTTAATGCAAGTGAGATTGCTGAAAAATTCAACGACTTTTTTGTTCATCAGGTTAAAAGCAATTGCAACAAACCCATACACACAACCTTATCACGTACCCACAATAAACACAATTCGTTATTCATGAAACCTACCGATCCTTACGAAATTTTTGAAATAATTAGAAATCTTAAAAACACTACTAGCACGGGCTATGATACTGTTACAACAAAAGTAGTTAAAGCAGTAGCAAACACAATTTCCCCGGTACTAAGTTTTATACTGAATAGGTGTATAGAAGAAGGATCTTTCCCTGACAGCCTTAAAATTACAATTATTAAGCCGTTATTCAAAAAGGGTGACAAGATGGACATGAATTCGTATAGACCTATAGCTCTGTTGACAATATTTTCTAAAATCTTCGAAAAGGCGATTTACAATCGATTGTATACTTTTTTCGCATGTAATAAAATTTTGTGTGATGAACAAAAAGGTTTCAGGAAAAATCTGTCCATTACTACTGCCATACATGACTTTTTGCAAAAAATATACACGAGGATGGATGAGAGCCGTCCAGTTTATGCAGTCTATATAGATATGACTAAGGCCTTTGACTATGTTGACCACAAAATACTGCTGGACAAATTATACCTATATGGTGTAAGAGGTAATGTGCATAGTTTGATAGAATCATACCTAACCGGTCGAACTCAACGCACAAACATAACCAGAATATCACATCTTACCAAGATTGAATCCGAGCATTTTTCTGATGACAGTTTGGTTACGTATGGAGTGCCCCAAGGCAGCATTTTAGGGCCTTTGCTCTTTTTAGCATATATTAACGACCTCCCAGGAGCTATCCCACATCCAACAGTGTTGTATGCTGATGACTGCACTATTGTGCTTAATGATAGGGATGAAATATCTGGTTGTTTAGATAGATTAGTACACTGGTTGGAAGAGAATAATTTGAAAATTAATTTGCAAAAAACAACAATTATGAGCTTTAGACAAAGAAAAACCGAAGACTTGACTAGTGTGACATTTAGAGATCATAATATAGCTATTACTCATTCTACAAAATTTCTAGGTTTACATATTGACGATAAAATGAATTGGAATACACACACTGACATTCTTTGTAATAAACTAGTTAAATACTCATACAATTTATTTATGTTAAATAAAGTCGTTAACCGTACTGCTATTATGTCCGCCTATCATGGCCATATTTCTTCAGCTTTAAGGTATGGAATTATCTTCTGGGGGAACTCCAGCCATGCCACTGATGTCCATAAAGCTCAAAAACGGTGTATTAGATCCATTTGTAAGTTGAAACGCACTAACAGCTGTAGACCATATTTTAAGCAACTTAAAGTGTTAACTGTGTTTGATTTATATATTCTAGAAACAGCTATGTTTGTTAAAAGAAATATGCATCTGTTCAGGCACCTTACGGGGGCACGAAATTGTGACAAAATACATCCAGTACCGGGTAAATCGGCTCTTTTTCAAAAAAGTTTCTTTTCAATGGCGCCGAAAATATATAATTGTTTGCCGAAATCGCTGAGGTTGACGGATAACGAAGTTGTCTTTAAGAAAAACCTGATTGAGTTTTTAAATGAGCACTGTTTCTACTCAGTAACAGATTTTCTTAACTTTAATAACTGCAATGACTAATCTCATGATCTAATATTAATAGGTAAAAACGGTTAACACATGTTTGCTTACTGTTGTGACCATAGACAATCGGATTTTTAAATTTGACTCCCCTATTTAATTTTTTTTTATTTCATGTTTCTGTTTTTTTTTTTTCCAATACAAATTTTGATTTACCTATATTGTTTTTGTGTTAGTTTTATTTTGACATTGAATGTATAACCGTTCCGTTCTGCCTAGCTTTGTAACCATTAATACCTTTAATGTGAACCTTCCCTATTTTTTGACATGATTTAAAATTTATTGTTTTGCAATTTCCGGAGGTAGGTTAGTTACATGTTGACATTTTATAACTTCAATTTTTAATCTGTTTAAGTATCTTTTGCATGCCTGTTGGTCGAATACACTGACGCTTCCCTAGTTTTAAGACCTATTATGTATTTACGTGTATTCTTGCAAAATAAAAAGTTTGAAGTTTGAAGTTTGAAGGTTGAAAGGGGAAAATGTGTCATTTACTACGTCATATAATAGAAGTACCTAACTAGATACTAGATTTATGGCCTCAATATTTTTAGGCGTCATAAAATAAAGCTTTAATAATAAACCTCAACCTGAGATAAAAGGAAAAAAAGAAAAATAGATAAAGACCGAATAAAAGGATGAAGTTTAGTGTATACAAGTATAACAGATTTCATCAACTTAATTTTGTCCATTTTAATTATGTTCTGTTAGCGTGATATAAAATAACTTAGTTGAGAGATTAACTTACGAATTTTTGCCATTCGAAATCTGTGACCAAAAAAAGGGAATTCTATAATAAGAGGAATTTCTACAATATACATACATTTCTAGAAATTTTAATACGTAGTATTTAACGAAATAAGTAACTATACATACAACATTTTAGTGCTGGGAATTTTCGCGAGAACAATCACCAAAAATATTTTTTCTAAGGTAGGTAAATTTTATGCTTTTCCTACTCAGAATCACGAGCCCTTTCGATCTAGGACAAAAAACAAGAGAAAAAAAAATGGTCCCAAATTTTTCTATTATTTTGCATAGGTACTTTCCACTTTGTAACCGCTGTACAAAGTGTTTGAAAAATGGTAACGAAGTGGAAAAAATAAATTTTGGACGCTTTTTTCCGCCTAGTAGGATGAAAAGGGCTCGTAATTCTGAGTAATAAAAACATAAAATTTACCTATTTTAGATTTTTTTTAAATTCAAAAACCGAATCTTTTTTCGCGAAAATGCCCTGCTTGTAATTCTAAAACAACTCAAAGCACCAACTGGAGTTGACTAATCATAATTATAATTACTTCCAGAGCCCTTCGAATGAAATTTCAACTAACCCGTCCATTTTGTAGTTGGCCTTAATTTATAGTTCTTAATTAGCCGTAAAATTCGTTTAAATTAATCGCGTTTAGTTTTGTCATGAAAGCCGAAAAGGCAGTCGCGTGACGGAACGCTTTACTAAATACCTTACACATTTCATTTTATGATCACAAGTATCGATTTGCTTTAAATACCAAGGGTATGGTAAGGGTATAAAATCTCTGTTGGGACGCGAAATGCCAACCAATTACAATTCCGCATAATTATTACATAATTTTTAAATACTTATTTACCACTCATTAGATAAATGGAAAGATAATATAAATACAAAAGTTGCAAAGAGATGATATTGGATTGCTGCTGTAAGAAATGTCTCCGATCACAAGACATGTAGGTGACAAGTGACCTGAGGCTTTCGTATTTATTGGCCAAGGGGTGTAATACTATTTTCAGTACAGATGGTGTTTTTTTTACGCACCAGTGCGAGAAGTGGTTCATTATATGCCAGGTCGAAACTTCGGAGGCTCATCTCTACTGAAAAACGTCGTACGATACACGTGCGAAAAGGAAATTAGTAGCTTGTGTTGATTTATAACACTCCCTTCGGTCGTGTTTTAATTTATCACCACTCGTTTCGAACTTCCTTTTTTACGCATTTGTATCGTAATGTACTATTTTCTTTTCGACGGAGCCGGGCAGCGGTAACTTCGTTTAGCTCAGCGAACTGAAATTTGACGCTTTCCGACCGGAGGACTGAAAATACTTTTTTACTGAAACGGTTCAAATCTTCCGAACTTCTGCATATCATGCAGGTAGCGATAACATAAACTTTTACTTACTAAGGGCCAGTTGCATCAACCACATTTGACAGACACATCATCGTCACGCAGCAGACGTCTATGGAACTTCCCACGCAACAAAATTTTACGAACGCTTTAACGGTGACAGACGGTTTGATGCAACCGGCCCTTTAAGCCTCCGCCACACATAAAGCGTTTTGATAGCGTAGCGTTAGCGGAGCGCAATGATAGCGGTGTGCCGGATGAACGCTGGCTTTCCGCTCGCAATCCGCGCGCATTCCGCTCGCAATCGGCGCTCGTTAGTTCCCGCCGGCGTCCGATGGGCGCAACGCCAGCGTTCGTCTGGCGCACCGCTATAATTGCGCTCTGCTAACGCTTCTCCTACGCTCTCAAAACGCGCATGTGTGGCCGAGCTTTTAGTGTTTTATGAATGCTGACATTTGTCAAAATAAAAATAGTCTCATACGTAACTCTGTCCGACTTACCTACATTCCATGATTATGAATTCACCATGGAACGTTCGCGGTATCACCCACACTTCATCGCTGATGCATAAGTTCTGTGAATGCAATCACACACATCGATTGCTTCTATTCTCAGTTAGCCTTGAGTCGTCAGCCGTTGTTCTTACATATTTAATCTGCACGTCGTCGGATACCCTACTTAAGGAGTTTTCGGGTCTGAGTTGGACAGAATGTGTAATGGAATTGTGACAAACGTATTTAAATATATTGATACATAAGGTGAGCATCCAAAAGCCCAAAGACCCTCACCTTACGCATAAGACATTGCGTTAAGTATTCTTGGTATAGAAAGTCTCATTACCCATCAACACCGTACGCATCGTATCCAATATCAGTGGACCACATGCAATACGTACCTACGCAAGATATAGGCATGAATTTTGTGGTAAATATCATATTTCACACACGTATCTATTTGCGGCTATACATACAAGGATTGATTAAATAGATTGCTCAGATTTTTCCATGGACTAGGTAATCGTAAACAATTGACAACTAGGTATAAATAGTACATTACTACAAAGGCCGGGACAAAGGCAACCCCATTTCCCGCCGAGGTATGTATAGTGCTTTTCTCAAACATGGTATGAAATAAATTAAAGTCTACTGAAAATAGTAACTTTGGATGGCTGTATCTCCTAAACGGTGCGTCGTAGCGCAAAAATAATCGAATTTTCGTTCCCCTTTGATACCCCGTATACGCTCATAAAAAACAAAAAGTTAAAAAAAAAATTAAAAAAAACGAAAATTTTTTTTTTTGTATGAAAACGCACCCAAAATCAAATATTGTCTAGGGCCCGTACCAGTTGCAGTCGGCACGTCTATAAAGCCCCTTGTAGTTTTTTTTTAATTGGCTAAATACCTGGATGTTATGTCACAATTATCTGTGTTTGGAAATTAAAAAAGAAGACTTTGCCGGCCTTGGCCTGCAAGGTTTGTATGAAATTCCATTGTCTATCAATCGTCCTAGCCGCACCTGCAACGTCATACTTCGCTGCCAATTATAAGGCACATAACATCAATATTTCATACCATGTTTGAGAAAAATTATATTCTGTTTTTCATCTCCAACCAAGAACGGCATTAGTATATAAGAACTCAGAAAAAGGAGTTTTAAGAAATGAAACTAGATGTCATTATATTTCCAAGTCACTGAAGCGTCCGAGTTGAAGATGGTTCCACAAATTTTCAGGATTATTTAAAAAAAATAGTTTACAAATTGAATCTGGACGTTTGATAGTTTATCCGTATCACAAGTTACATTTTCCACCCAAAATCGTCCAATCAGAATATGTGTAATGTAGTAGTGTTAGACCTAACGTATAAGTTTCACGTAAAATATGAATAACAAGCACTATTGAATAATCAGTAGGATAAGATCACCAAAGAATGAAAACATACCCAAAATTATGTTATGCGGTACAGGGTGACAATTTTGACTGGTGTATAAATTCAATTAATCGATTTTTTCCATGTTTTACATTTTTTACATTGTTAAATATTAGTGTCCACTCGTCACATAAAGTACGCGTGTTCAGTAGACACAGTTTATAGTGGAAAATATTTCAATTAATTAGAAATTACCCGCTAGTAGAAAAACTATCCTGTACCATACACAATATTACAATCAAAAATGTATACTTACCTACATTCAATCTGTCTGAACCGAGCTTTGCCTAATGGCACTAGAGTGGTAGTCCGGCTAGTCTTGCATTAAGTTGTGTAATACCTGTTGGCTTTCATGTAAACTGACCTACAGCGCTCACTGCGGGCTTATGAATTAACTATGGTTACTGAAAACTGGACGGTAAAGAGCCTCTACCATTACTCGATAAGCTTTACGACCGGTCCGGCCTAGCGCGTAGTGATTCTGCTTGCTGAGCACGGTCTCGCGGGTTCGAGTCCCGGTAAGGTAAGGGCATTTTTTTGTGTGAAAGTAAAGGTTACTGACAGAACCAAAAATTACATATATATATTTTCCGCGTGGGCCACTGGTTGGACACTGTCCCGATCAGGCAACATTCTCGCATTGCTAGTAGTAATTATTAGGCTTGACACAACTTGACGTCCTTTTGCGTGCGCTATCACGGATAAGGTGATGAGTTAATTTCTTATTTCTGGCAAATCTAAATAGTCTAAAGGGATAGTGCCTACATTAGAAAAGGACAACACGATTCGACTCTGAACCGCTATCAAACTTCGGTCTTTTAGGAAGCGTCCTTTCAGTGCGTATTAACTATTAATTGGGCCTTTTTTTCAAAGTTGTCCACCCCACTTTTTTTTTGGATTTAGAAATTTTTATGTGATTTACACTCAGAATCTTGAGCTCTTTATTTTATTTTATATTATTTTATTTGGAAAGCAAACAGAAATAAACGAGCAGGAGACAATGTTTCAAACACACAGTAGATAAAACGTTCGCTTATTTCCTAAACAGCTCTCACTAAAAACATTTAAGTATAATGGAACTATTACTACACTTACTAAACTTAGGGTAACTAATTACTAAGATTAAATGCTAAACTTTTACAAGAAGAAACAAAGAACTAACTACAACTATGCAAAATACATATAATAAAGTGTTAAATGTAATAAAGTGTGCCTATCTTAGAGAGTTCAATCCTATATAATAGGAAAAAAAGTGTCCCGTGGTTTTTTTCACATTCCGTTACCATTTTTTCATACATTTTCCATGGCGGTAACGGAATGGAAGGTTTGAAAAATGTATGGCAATCCAGGGACATTTTTTTCTGATATCAGGATCGAAAGACTTTGCGATTCTGAGTAGGTATGAATCGCTTAAAAATACCCATGTTACAAAAAATTGTGGGTGGACAACTTTGATAAAAATGGCCCAATTATTCTGTGCGTTGACGTCTACTCTGTCTAGTAACATATTTAAAAAGTAATAAACTCATGGTAATGTCTCGGTTACTGAAAACTGTATAACGGTTAGCTTGGGATTATTTAATTAAGACTTGAAGGTTAGAATTACCTTCAATTACAGTGTATGATGAAGTCTTGTTTAAACGTCTATGATGACGAATAAAAGGAGATTAAGGTCTTATTTAGTAAAGCTCGGTTTAATACGATATTTGGATCAGTTTGCATAATTCAAAACTATAATGCTCAATATTAGGTTTACTAAATAGACTAAATAAATCAATATTAGGTTTTTAATTTTAAAATAGAAGAGCAGAAAGGACCATGTATAATATATATTTAAATACACGTAACTTACAAGATATTTCTATCAAAATGTAGGTATAATTATATTAAATATATGGAGTTACAATGAGAAAGTTTTGAAACAGTAGTTGACATTTAAGTAGCATACCTACAATTTTGCTGATATTGAACTTCGATCTATGTCAATATTTTATATTTATAACTTTTTATAAAGTGAATATCCCTCACAATTTAACTTTACTGACAACATAATCGACGAATACTTTGTTGCACTATTCAAGTCATACCTACTATCTATATCTATAAAACATTCACAATAGCAATTCGTGTAGCAGCAAATTGCTTCCGTGGCCAAGAACTTTGTTGATAGGTGGAAATTTATTAAAGTTATTTACTTGCTTTATATTGTTACGACTGGTAGAGAATGCCTTTTGGCATTAAGTCTAACCTCCGACTTAAGATTCATTTTTAACCTCCGACTCAAAAACGACGGGGTGTTATAAGTTTGACGTGTCTGTCTGTCTGTGTGTATGTGTTTGTCTGTGGCATCGCAGCTCCCGAACGGATAAACCGATTTTGATTTAGTTTTTTTTGTTTGAAAGTTGAGTTATTCGGGAGTGTTCTTAGAAATGATGATACATGGGTTTCATGAAATTCGGTCCACTATGTCGCGGCCGGGGTTGTTTTTCAAAAAAAAATATTTTGTACTATAAAGTTTAAATCTTCGTCTTCATCTGTACACACAACACCAAAATATTGTTAAAATAAATTTAAAATGTGCTTGTTCACATTTTGATTTCCATTTTCTATAGAGCGGACTTTTATTCCGTAGCTTTTAGTTTAATAACAGGAAATATCAAATATTGTCAAAGAGGGCAACGTACTCGTACCTACAACTTTTCTGTTGCGGCCGTTGCGGGTGAACATGGCCGGTGGTGATTTTACCATCAGGCGATCCATTTGCTCGTTTGTCCTAGGTACTATATCATACAAAATAGAATAATGTTTAGATATAAGAGTAAACCCATTTAAATATACTCGTACCCTACCCAAAGTGGCAAACTCCGCCATGATATATAGAAAAACAAATGACATAATAATTAAGCGGATAGGTGACAAACGATTCTCCATACAAACATAGTCGTCATGTCTTCTCTGGATATTGAAATTAAATAAGTAAAATATACAGGCTGATTCATGAGTCGTGAGCAGGAGTGAACAGGGTACTGGGGAGGGTCACGCTGAGCAACTTTCATAATGGGGCAACACTGAATTGTGATTATTTTTCTTAGCTATGACTTAATTGATAAGTACTTAATTGATAGCTAATTATCAATTACGTTCTAATTATGACTTAATTGATGATTAACTATCAATTAAGTCATAGTTAAGAAAAAAAAAATATCACAATTTAGTGTTGCCCCATTATGAAAGTTGCTCAGTGTGACCCTCCCCAGTAGGTACCCTGTTCACTCCTGCTCACGACTCATGAATCACCCTGTATACACAATCAGACGTAGGGAACGTTTGATTATCGTTTTGGTTATTGAATAGAAACTTCTAATGCGACTTTTAACTGACAACGTTAAATGTTTAACGCTGACAGGAGTGTTGCCAGCTTGAATTTTGAAAAAAGTCCTGATGCCAGAAATTAGCCATTTTTTTAAGTGAAACTTCAAGAACTTGTCCGTATTTCAAGAATTTATGCTTTTTAATGCAATAATGTGAGCAATGTTGAGTAATGTAAAATATTTAAAACAGTAAAAAGATGGAAGTAACTAAACGCAAAAATGTGACAATCACTTGACAGAATGTTTTTAAGGTTATGTTACGAAGTTACACTTCTTCTGCGCGGAGGGACTACACGCATATTTTTTTATGACCAGGCCTCGGATTATTTTTCGCATGGTAAGATGAAAGAAAACTATGGAGTCGATATTAAAACTAAACTTTAATTCATATTCATACTCATACTCACTAATTTTCTTAGTCCCGTAATACTTTTGTCCCTTGTGCAGGTTGACAGATCGAAAATGTTAATCGAAAATTAATCTTACTGAATGTAATTAAAATTATTTATGTGGTGTGATTTGGGAAGCCTTTTGCTTGGTAAAGGGTTACATTTACCCTGTAACTATATCAAATTAGTTACTATTTTGTTTGGTTCAGACTACTTTGTTGCGGTAAACGTAATGCTAAGTACTAGTAACACATTTCTCATGATCGTATTTTAGATCTTTGTAAGGTTCTATCCAGTATAAAATTGCAGAAACTTGCGGATCAGACATAATTATTTACGTAATTATTGCACGCACCGATTGCAATAAATAATTAAGTGACGCAACGTGTCGTGAATGATTGACATGACATTGACATGCAAATGATCTTTGATAAATCAGCTATTACTTAGCATTACGTTTACCGCAACAAAGTAGTCTGAACCAAACAAAATAGTAACTAATTTGATATAGTTACAGGGTAAATGTAACCCTTTACCAAGCAAAAGGCTTCCCAAATCACACCACATAAATAATTTTAATTACATTCAGTAACATTAATTTTCGATTAACATTTTCGATCTGTCAACCTGCACAAGGGACAAAAGTATTACGGGACTAAGAAAATTAGTGAGTATGAGTATGAATATGAATTAAAGTTTAGTTTTAACATCGACTCCATAGTTTTCTTTCATCTTACCATGCGAAAAATAATCCGAGGCCTGTTTATGACAATTACGAGAACGTCGAAGCTATGATTTAAATACCTATGTACCTATATCGAACTGTGTCAAAATATCTCCAATTATGTCAACGTATGAAAAACAAAATTTTTCGTCTTAATCCAACACGATTAAATAACTCTCTTGTTCAAACAACCATCGTCCGGATTTGTTTATCCAGATTAACACAACGCTGCAAGTACCAGGATAGGTACTTAGCTAACGTCACAGTCGCTTACGCCTCATGAGCGTATCGTAGCTAGCTCTCTCTTTCGCTGTTTCTGGGTATGTAGCCAAGTGCACAAACGCTATCGTTATAGTATCTCTATGGGTCATTTTTTCAAAGTTGTCCACCCCACTTTTTTTTGGAGTTGGAAATTTTTATGTGGTTTCCACTCCTTTCAATCCTAATAGGTGAAAAAATGTTTTCCAAGGTATTTTTTCCCATTTAGTTACCATTTTTTCATACATTTTGTAAGGCGGTAACGGAATGGAAGGTTTGAAAATAATATGGAAATCTTGGGACATTTTTTTCTCCTATCAGGATCCAAAGACCTCGTGATTCTGAGTTTGAATTGCGTAAAAAATACCCATGTTACTAAAAATTGGGGTGGACAACTTTGAAAAAAAAATGGCTCCTGTCTTCCATGTTGGCGCGACACTGCGTTCCCATCGGCGTCTAGCGTCAACGATTGTCATTTGACATTTCGGTTAAGCCGGCTGTAGTGACGCGACAGAGCTAAACTGCGTTTCGATTGCCACGTAGCGTCAACGGTTGTCACTTTGGCTAGTTCGGCAGATGAGTTATTGCAGGAACGTGCGCAGCAGAACGTATTAATTATGATTTCCATGTGCTATCAATTCCATTTATGTGGTATATATGCAGATACGTCGGTATTTCGGCGAATCAATAGCTGCAAACTAAGTGAAGCATTGCATTTCATTGGTTGATATCGCGTCATGGCTATTTTTATGGTTCCGTACCGAATGAGTAAAAAAATTTAACCTTTATTAGCGTTCCGTACCGAAAAAGGAAAAAAAAACGGGTCGATTACCTAAGACCCTTTATTTTCGGGAACATATACGCTTATCAAATTAGAATTTAAATAAAACTTACACTTTGTGAAAATTAAACTTTTAAGCTAACGTTTAAAAAATCGTTTATGGCGCAAATAACGACTATTTATTTTCTTCAATGTCAAGAGAATCAACAGAACACGGTACTTTTATTCTACGGTTACGGTGGACCTAGGACTATGAAAATTTGCAAATAATATCATCGTATAAAAATACATTTTTTTAATACTACGTCGGTGGCAAACAAGCATACGGTCAGTTTGAAGGAAAGCGGTCACCGTAACCTATGGATGCCTGCAACTGTATTTTATGAAAAATCATAAAAAAGAACATAAAGTACGGAACCCTCAGGGCGCGAGTCCAACTCGAACAGCCAGTTTTTCCAAAGCTGATGCAAATTCGTATGGCACATGTATGACATGACTGCTTTCAGCATTTTATTTCTTTGTTGGGGCGATACGCTGCGGCTCGTGAATAATTCATAGTTCAGATCCACACTTAAAATGGCAATCTGTCGGACGGAGTTCATAAAATGCGATGCGGTTTTGAGGAAACGAATAGCGTACCCCAAACTGTAATAGCTTACGGAAATACCGATAATATGATAGTTTTATGTGCTGTACCTTTTGCACACATTCGTGGGAAATCTACATCTTTATAACCTTTACACCAATTTGTATTTCGGGGATCGTGGTCACTATAATACTTCGTATTTTTTAACTTTATATAAAATTTAGAAAATAATACATTTATTACACTTTACAGCATTCGTGGTCAACGGGTGACGGGTGACCCGTTGACCACGAATGCTGTAAAGTGTTCGAAACGTCGGGATGAATTTTAAATTCATTATACGCGATTTAATCCGTTTCCATAGTTTTATTTCATGAGTAACTATCGCGGTAACCGAAGACAATATTATAATACATTAAATTAAATTAAAGTATGTATGTATTAATCAAACTAAAACTACGTATAAATAAAAGAAACACCCAAGTCAGAGCTGACCCAGAAGGCTGGCGGCATTGCCGCGATGAACGGATGCACATGCGCTAAGCAAGATATGCCCAACCGGAGGCAGGTTAAACAATGCGTCTATTAGGCGTTTGGCCAACTCGGTTTAGTAATTATATTGTAAGTTGCTAATTAATACTAAGGTTTTCCGGGGCAAAAAGTCGATCCAGCAAGATCCTCGCTGGGAAATCATGCATTTGTGAGTTTTTATATTTTTCGAGCCGAGTTCCCAGATATTGGAAAAAAATACCTGAAAGGAGTTACCTATTAAGGAGTAATACCTTCAGGAAACAGATCAGGAAGGTATTGCATTATACGATGTAAACGAACCTTTTTTTCCTTATACATAATAAAGCAAGAATTAATTAATCCAATCAAGTATAAGCTTCCTTAAAGCCTTGCTCGAGAGATACGTAATTGAATTCTTACGTGCACAAGGATATTTGAGACACCCGAGCGATTCCCCCTCGTCACTGAAAATAAACATCAAACGAAATAGAAACGTGGCTAAGCCAATGTAGGTTTCGCCATTCTCGCATGCCATCTTGTCCCGTGTCGTACAATCATTTACACGGGGTGATTGGTAAGACGTGAGTAGGACAGTCTAAATTGTCCTTTTTATGGTTCCGTAGTCAACTAGGAAGCCTTATAGTTTCGACATGTCTGTCCGTCCGTCCGTCCGCGGATAATCTCAGTGACCGTTACCAGAAATCTGAAATTTGGTACCAATATGTATATCAATCACGCCTACAAAGTGGTAAAATAAAAAGTGGAAAAAAATGTTTTATTAGCGTACTCCCCCTACACGTAAAGCGATTTTTTTTTCATTTCAACCCTAACGTGTGATATATTGGTGTGTGTGTGTGGATTGAGTGAGCACCTTCCGAAAATAAAAAAAATATGCTGATCATTTAGTAAAAGTTCTAAAACAATTGTAAAACGAATCTCTGAATTTGTAAAAAGATAAATCAAAAGATACAGCCATTAACATGTGCTCACTCAGTTCTCACAAACTACCAACGAAAACAGTGAATATATTCATTTAACATATAATATTTATATACTAACATTTAGTAAAAAATAGGCCAACCTACCTCTATAAATATTAGATCACCTAGTGACGTATTTAATTTTTTACAAATAGTTTCTTATGCTCACTCAATCCTCACACTTTTGAAAAGCCGAATTTTGATGAAAAACATAAGATTTAGACCGCTATTATAGACTAAAAAACAAATATTTTTCTTAAAATTGTGTATAGTTTAGTAAAAGTGAAATGGGAATTTGTAAAATACAAAACGAACCACTAACGTGTCAGGTTTTTTTATAATAAATTTTTGTAAGTGCTCACTCAGTCCACACGTTTTGAGAAAGTTAAAAATGTAAATATCTTACGATTTGTAGCACCTAAGACACTCGAAAGTACTTCAACATTTAGTAAAAAATTTTACTAAATATCCACCATCTAATATTTTATATTCGTTGTCTGGTTTTAAAAATATTCAGACATAACTTTTCTCATACAAATGTATCAAGTAGGGTGACCACACTATGTCGGCTCCTGATTTTCCCCACCTTCCCATTGTCATATTGAGATTGGGGAGTTTCGTTCAATTTTGATAATGTGCATGATCCTCACGTCTCCTGAATCAACCTGTATAAATAGAGGGTCTTTGTTCACTCCGCGACCGCGAGGCGATCTCGTTCAAAAATGGAGAGCACTCCTAGTGACCTCAATACTCGGTAAGACCTTCTTTTATCCTTTTGACAGGTATCTTTACACTGAAATGGATACCTATCCCCGTATTTTTATAAGTCGTTATTCGCTACAAAATAATGAAGGCGGAGGTGATCGGACGGAATGGAGGGTCGTTTAGTTTTATTAACAGTTTTAAAAAGGGCATTCTGTTTCAAAGCAACAAATTGTTTCATGGAGTGAAATTACGGTGGAGATTTATTTTTAGATTTACATAAAGATGCCGTTGAATTTGTCTATGTACCTATACCTACAACTACATAAATTATAAAAGGAAGACAACCGCCGCGTACGTCCCTGTGTTTTTTTTTTATGGGATAGGAGGCAAACGAGCAGACAGGTCGCCTGATGGTAAGCGATCACCGCCGCCCATGGACACCACACACGTGTTTGTTTATTTCCAATAAACTCAAAAACTATTGAACGTATTTTCATGTCGTTTTCATCTGTGTATACTATGATCTTTTAAAAGGGTTAGCTGCATAGCATGTTTGATTTAATGCAAATTCGTTTCAAATCACGACAGTTTTGCTGATAAAGTCGGATAAAATCACGCAGGCTAAGAAAAAGAGCTTTAGCCGACAACGCTGCCCAATCAGTTGAGATAACCCATTTATGGAGAAGTTGTCTCCTTTAAATGGTTCTACAAAAAGTCAGCTATAGTATACCTATGTCTTTCGTGGATAACTTACTAGATTATATTATGTTCCCATTTTAATACTTTACTCCCCGTGCGAAGCCGGAGCGGGTACAAGCTTAGCTTAACATGAACTCTTAAACAGCAACCCATTAAAAAATCAATGAATAGCGTCACAGCAGAATAAAATAAATTGGCGAGAGCGATGGGACAGTGCAAAATTGCGACATTCGGTGCGGGTCCATTTAGCCTGATGGTTTTATTATGAAAATCGACTCGCCAGGGAGCTGCCGGGCGGGCACGCGGCCCGCCGGGACTGCCTCGCAGATATCGCTAAAATAAAGCTTATTACCAAAGAGATTGTAATGGCGTATCGCCGAAATAAATTGTGTAGATATTTAGACAGTATTTATTTCTAATTGAAAATTTAATGTTTTCTTCAAAAAAATAGCAGAAATTAACAAAAAAAAACGTCAGTTGTACACAAAACAATGATTGGCCATAAAAGAA
The DNA here is from genome assembly GCF_023078275.1 of Leguminivora glycinivorella. Classification (NCBI taxonomy): domain Eukaryota; kingdom Metazoa; phylum Arthropoda; class Insecta; order Lepidoptera; family Tortricidae; genus Leguminivora; species Leguminivora glycinivorella. Next base: position 15,261,367 of record NC_062977.1, read on the forward strand.
AACAATTATAAACCACAACAAAAGATTGCAGTCTCTGTGCATTTACTGCTATCTCTTGGCACAGGGTTATATCATTTAGACCACACGTTTTGGCAATTTGACCCATATCTCTAACTCATAAATATAATCAGTGTTGCTGAGTATCAACGAAATGTGTGGCGCCATCGAATTTAAACTACCATATCATATTTTCCCTGAAATTTCCTAGGCACGCTTTTTTAAATTTTATTTATCTTATACCTACGCAGTTTTATCTTTGTTATTACGAAAAACTTCAGCAACAAATTTATACATTTTAAAGATCAGACGAACGATTGAGTTCACCTTCAAAGCTTTTTTTGCCGTCAAAAACATAAAAGCTCACTATCTGAACACCCTTTTGTATTAATGTTGTTTTAAAATGTATGACATTCAAGTTGGATATAATGAGATTTTTTAAATTAAGTAATTTAATGGCTATTTTCTTTTTATTTCTTAATATCTGGGCGACCGAGCTTCGCTCGGTTCTGTTTCGTATCCTTGACATGTGTCGCCATCTAGTTCAAAAATGAATAGTACCTACATCGAGCGAAAGAATTCTCAGCCTTAACAACACAACTACTCCACACGAGATGGCGCGCGTTTCGCCACAAAAACTCAAATAGTGTATTTTTCTATTCATTTTAGCCTTGACCTGTGTCGCCATCTAGTGTTTGCAATAAATAGTACTTACATCGACCGAAAGAATTCTGTCTTAACAGTACAACTACTGCACACGAGATGGCGTGCGAAGAAAAACGCATGAAAACATAAGTTAGACCGATTTTTCACCCCCAAAAACCCCCACATAACAAATTTCAGCGAAATTGTTAGAGCGGTTTCCGAGATCGTCAGTAAATATATAAATAAATATATAAATAAATAAATAAATAAATAAATAAATATACAAGAATTGCTCGTTTAAAAGTATAAGATACCTTAGGCCAGCGCCAAATCTGCAGGCATTTCTGTAACGTGCGTTTCAGAATGGCGCTGATTGTCACAAATATACATCATCTTGTGGACATGACTGTCCAACATTAATTTTGAATCTAATTTGGCACTATTAAATTAAACATGGAAAAGCCCACAAAATGAGGGCAGCATGTCGTACACGTAGCGAATATCATCGGTCGAACTGATAATTCTTAGGCCCCTGTAGACTCATTAAATGAAAACAGATGGAATATTAAAACGGTGTTCCGATTTACAATTCGTAACCCAATAAACCTGTTACATGGGGTAGCAATAATTTCGTTTTTAGTTCCACTTTCTTGAAATGCCAAGCAACTAGGTAACGCTTAAATTTATAATGCCGGTCGGCGTAGTCACCAATCCAATAACCATCGTTGACGCTACGTGGTGAACGAAACGCAGTCTGACTCTGTCGCGCCAGGTGCCGTAGGCGAATGGAATTTCTGCGAAACGAAAACGAAACGCCGCAGAAAGGTAGTCTGGCTCTGTCACGCCAATACGCAAGAGCGATAGAGATACATATCTACCATCGTTTCGTTTCGTGAGCGTATTTTGAGCGTTTGTGCCCATAAGCGCTCTTCTGAGCGATAGGGACAGCTAGCTACGATGTATAGTAAGCGTAAGCGATTGTGACGTTAGTTTACATCCTGAATACGTTACGACAAATTCCTTGGGGCTTGTTTAACGTTGATATTTGACATTTCGGCTTTAATAAATTATTCATAGGAAGTTCCAATGAATTGTGGTAAATCATTATAAATACCCATCATTCATTAAAAATTTAATTATCATGACATTTACTACCAATTATTCATATAAGATTATTATACGTATGGAAAATAACTAAAATAAAAATCATTATAACGGTACGGTATCACAGTAGGTATTCATTAAAAATATGTAGTTTCAGAACAGATAACCCTAAATGGGATAAGTTCGCCTTTGTACAAATGATGTGTGTGTTATTTTTTCCTATTTTATGTGGTTTTTCTTCAATAAAGTGTGTGTAACCAAATTAACATTTTATCACACTAAATATAAATTCTGAATAATTTATAAGCGTTGTCTGGCAGTGCCCGTAACATGTACAGTCAACCAATTGGAACCCTAGGCCACTGTAGAACTGTGTCATGTCATAGCATAGTGACGTTATAAATCCGAAAGGAAAAAATCTCTTCCTACTTATTTTAAATAAATATACCTATATCCATATTTATTTAAAATAAGTAAACTTAACTCACACTATTTATAAATTAGAGTTTGAGTCAGACTCACCCGCATGCCTAATAGTCAGCTTGTAACCACGGACGGAAGCCTTGTATTACAAGTGTGTTTCCATGACAACCCATACGATTTGACAGTTCGCGCACTTGTAATACAAGGCTTGTACCTTTCGAGAAACAGGCCCCAGGGGGCCGAGTTTTGAATCTCTGCCATTCGATTTCGTGAAGTTCGTTCAATAATATCTTCACTACTAGCGATTTAAATTCTACTAACAGAATCGAAAACGAGTGGTCATTATCACTAGTTTTAAAATTACTAGCCGTCCTTTTTCAAAAATAGCATGAATTACGTTGTTTTCCACAGACTTTGGAATAGAGAATTCGTGCGTTTGAAATTAAAAAATCGATCCCCAGGGGCCCATTTCTCAAAACTGAATGTTACAAGTTGCAAGCGGAAGTCTCTTTCCAACTTGTCATAGTAGACATTGATAACCAATTGTAAATTGTAACTTGTAGCTTCGAGAAATGGGCCCTGTAACTTTAACTTTCAGCTTTGAGAAATGGGCCCCAAAACGTCGTAGCAAACATAAACATGTCACGCGATTAAGTCCCGTTCTAATTTATAAATATCAGCTAACATAATTCATGATATGTTTTATCTCTTAATTCAGAATCATGCCATCAAAAACGCGACGTCGGAGGCACTCATAAATCCCGTGGCCGTAATTCGGGCGGTCAGTGATTCTCCACTAATTGCCGTATCCGGAGCGCTCACGTTGAAGCAATGCGCAGCGGACTGTTTGTTGCAGTAAACGCACTGAAATAATCGCGGAATTGCGAACAAAATATGAAAGGTTGTCCAGTGAAATATTTTTAATCGTAAGAACAATTTAATACTGGACTGACAAAGCCCATACAAAAAAGCGTACCCCTGAAATGTATGGGCCTTTTAGGCTGAAACCTAGATGGCGCTGTTCGCAGCCTGGAAGTGGCCAAAATCTTATTTTCCCCAAATATTTTTGCGTGTTTTTATTTTTATAAAAACAAATGACATATTTCTTTATTTTAAAATTATGATATCACGTCAATACACATTTTGGAAATAATTAATTTGTATTAGGCCAGTGTACTTATGATGATAGTATTTAATAGGTGGCGCTAAAAAATCGAGGTAGTACCTACTTTTATGTGACAGTATCAAGGAAGCATAATTATTATTACAAACATTTATTCAGTTTTAAATTATGATTAAGTATTGCCAAATTGCTCACACATACATTTTATAGGTATTTGCAGTTTCGTTTTATGTTTATAACTTGGGAAGTAAAAAAAATTATAATATAATGATAGACAAGAGTTGAAACGTATACTGTTACCGTCTATATCTCCTATGTTATATCGTCGCACCGGCCTGTAGTTTGATTAAAAGGCCTTCTCCTCGTTGGTAGTACTTCGTATCATTCACGATGGCACTCAAATCTGTCAAATCTAACCTTTAACAATATGAGATTATGAGTCCAGTTGCGCGTCTACATTAGTGGCACGAACTGTAGGTGGCTCCGCTCATCCGGAACAATTTCACACTGGCCGGAAATCCACTGCCATCTGTCCGGTGTTCAACTATAGTGTATACATGTAGGTATGTTTGTATATCTGCTCGTATTATCGGAGTTAGAGGGACAAAAGGCTTTTCTTTTTTGTCATGTTGCTTTTTGTGATGTAGGTACGTTCTATTTTGAGGACACTAAGATATTTCACGATGACGATCTATTTAGGTTTATGATCAATTTAGTAATATACTAGTATAGAAATGATTAAAGTAGGTACAGCGGGGCAAATCTCGACTGAGGGACAAATGTAACTAATCCATTTTTTTTTTAATATAATTATGGTTAGTATTTAAATTTATCATTATTTTTTGACTAAGTTGTTTAAGATTATTTAAATTCCTTATTTATTGTATTGTTTTTGTATTTTTGATATGTGTTGTTTATGACATTAAAGGTTTTGAATTGAATTGAATTGATTTTTTTTTCCATTATTACACTATGATGTTGAGTTCTACATGTATCCAATGAACACGCCTACCATATACATATAACCGGTGGACACTCAACTTTAATAATGCAAACATTGTAAAACATGGAAGAAATGGACCAGTTACATTTGCCCCCCATTCGAGATTTACCCCGCTGTAGGTAGATTAATAAATTTTCCTAAACAAACACGAATTTTTGAATATTTTGTTCAGTTTTTGTTTTATTAACAGCTGTAACTAGGGCTGCCATCCGTCCGGGTTTCCCCGGATTTGTCCTAGTTTGGAGGCCGTCCGGGGGCCGTCCGGGCGGGGTGTCAAGAAGTGTCCGGGGAAAACCCGGACACTTTTCATGTAAGGAAGCACCTTGTCGAATTTAAGTATTTATCAGTGAATTTAAGTTGACTGATTAATATCTGTTTACATAATAAAAAACCGGTCAAGTGCGACTCGGACTCGCAAACCGAGGGTACCGTATTCGTACAAACTTTTAATAGTTTCAATAGTTAAAAAAATCTCATCTTATATAACTCTAATGACTTGACTAGAAGTATAGGTACTAATGAGCATTATTGTGTAATAGTATAGCTCCATCTCTCGGTGAATTCTCTAACGAATTTGAGCGACCTGTATAGTATGATGGTTTTTCAGGGATAATTCGTTATAATGTTAACCGATTTCGACAGTTTTCACTTTGAAAGATAATGTTTTAGATAGAATCTCTTATAATTTTGAAATACGATATGATGGATGCATAATTTGCAAGGGTGGTAAGATTGAAAGTTGAAATAAAAAATGTTTTTTGTCAATTTAAAAAAGTTTCCAAGATACATACTCGATTTTATTTTTCCTGTAATATTTAGCAATGTTCAATGTAGCAATGTTCGTAAAATTTTCACAATTTTTAGTTGGTAAACTTCGGAGATAAGGGGGCGGGGGAGAACGGTATTTTTTTTAACACTATTCTTTTTAAAAAATTATAAGAAATAGTTTTGATTTGCACAATTTGAACTCTTTCTAACGATACCCGACTTGTTTTTAACACGCTTTTATTAGGTCGTCGTGTATGTAACTAACTATGTAATGGAATCTGCGGAGGCTAATTTAACCATCTTCCAAGGATCGTAGCGTAATGAAAATTGGCAGCTATATGTAGTTCCGATGACAATACAATAATATGGTACTGTTGAGCTGATCTGATGATGGAGTCGGAAGATATGAACTGGAACTACATGATGGAACATCGTATCATAGCCGTTTTTGGGTTTCTTAGAAAAGTCTTGTTATGAACTTTGACTACAATTAGGTTTCAAGGTCTGATGATGAAGCCGAAAGATATGAATTGGAACTACATGATGGAACATCGTATCATAGCTGTTTTTGGGCTTCTTAGAAAAGTCTTGTAATGAACTTTGACTACGATAAGGTTTCAAGGTCTGATGATGGAGCCGGAAGATATGAACTGGAACTACATGATGGAACATCGTATCATAGCTGTTTTTGGGTTTCATAGAAAAGTCTTGTTATGAACTTTGACTACAATTAGGTTTCAAGGTCTGCTGATGGAGCCGGAAGATATGAACTGGAACTACATGATGGAACATCGTATCATAGCTGTTTTTGGGCTTCTTAGGAAAGTCTTGTAATGAACTTTGACTACAATTAGGTTTCAAGGTCTGATGATGGAGCCGGAAGATATGAGCTGGAACTACATGATGGAACATCGTATCATAGCTGTTTTTAGGCTTCTTAGAAAAGTCTTGTAATGAACTTTGACTACGATAAGGTTTCAAGGTCTGATGATGGAGCCGGAGGATATGAACTGGAACTACATGATGGAACATCGTATCATAGCTGTTTTTGGGCTTCTTAGAAAAGTCTTGTAATGAACTTTGACTACGATAAGGTTTCAAGGTCTGATGATGGAGCCAGAAGATATGAACTGGAACTACATGATGGAACATAAAGCTTAAAGCCCCCCGCATAAAAGAAAGATTAACGTAGTATTTAAAATAAGTTGAGTTAGCGTTTTCTTGTGACCTTCAGAGCAAAGTAACGGGGCTCCCCGCATAAAAAGAAAATTAACGTAGTATTTAAAATAAGTTGGGTTAGCGTTTTCTTGTGACCTTTCAGAGCAAACAAAGGGGGCTCGGGGGCGAAGCCCCCGCATAAAAGAAAGATCAACGTAGTATTTAAGATAAGTTGGGTTAGCGTTTTCTTGTGACCTTTCAGAGCAAACAGTAACGTTGGGTTAGCGTTTTCTTGTGACCTTTAAGAGCAAACGAAGCGGGGGCCCCGCATGAAAGAAAGATCAACGTAGTATTTAAGATAAGTTGGGTAAGCGTTTTCTTGTGACCTTTAAGGGCAAACAAAGGGGGGCTCGGGGGGCGAAGCCCCCCGCATAAAAGAAAGATAAACGTTGTATTTAAAATAAGTTGGGTTAAGGTTTTCTTGTGATCCTTAAGAGTAAAGAAAAGGGGGCTCGGGGGCGAAGCCCCCGCATGAAAGAAAGGTCAACGTTGTATTTAGAATAAGTTGGGTTAGCGTTTTCTTGTGACCTTTAAGAGCAAACAAAGGGGGCTCGGGGGCGAAGCCCCCGCATAAAAGAAAGATCAACGTAGTATTTAAAATAAGTTGGGTTAGGGTTTTCTTGTGACCCTTCAGAAAAGTAACGGGGGCGAAACCCCCGCATAAAAGAAATATTAACGTAGTATTTAAAATAAGTTGGGTTAGCGTTTTCTTATGACCTTTCAGAGCAAACAAAGGGGGCTCGGGGGCGAAGCCCCCCCCGCATGAAAGAAAGATCAACGTAGTATTTAAGATAAGTTGGGTTAGCGTTTTCTTGTGACCTTTCAGAGCTTGTGAAACACAAGGGGGGCTCGGGGGCGAAGCCCCCGCATGAAAGAAAGATCAACGTAGTATTTAAGATAAGTTGGGTAAGCGTTTTCTTGTGACCTTTAAGGGCAAACAAAGGGAAGCTCGAGGGCGAAGCCCCCGCATAAAAGAAAGATAAACGTTGTATTTAAAATAAGTTGGGTTAAGGTTTTCTTGTGATCCTTAAGAGTAAAGAAAAGGGGGCTCGGGGGCGAAGCCCCCGCATGAAAGAAAGGTCAACGTAGTATTTAGAATAAGTTGGGTTAGCGTTTTCTTGTGACCATTAAGAGCAAACAAAGGGGGCTCGGGGGCGAAGCCCCGCATGAAAGGAAGATCAACGTAGTATTTAAGATAAGTTGGGTTAGCGTTTTCTTGTGACCTTTAAGAGCGAACAAGGGGGGCTCGGGGGGCGAAGCCCCCCGCATAAAAGAAAGATAAACGTTGTATTTAAAATAAGTTGGGTTAAGGTTTTCTTGTGATCCTTAAGAGTAAAGAAAAGGGGGCTCGGGGGCGAAGCCCCCGCATGGAAGAAAGATCAACGTAGTATTTAGAATAAGTTGGGTTAGCGTTTTCTTGTGACCTTTAAGAGCAAACAAGGGGGCTCGGGGGCGAAGCCCCCGCATAAAAGAAAGATAAACGTTGTATTTAAAATAAGTTGGGTTAAGGTTTTCTTGTGATCCTTAAGAGTAAAGAAAAGGGGGGCTCGGGGGGCGAAGCCCCCCGCATGCAAGAAAGATCAACGTAGTATTTAGAATAAGTTGGGTTAGCGTTTTCTTGTGACCTTTAAGAGCAAACAAAGGGGGGCTCGGGGGGCGAAGCCCCCCGCATGAAAGAAAGATCAACGTAGTATTTAAGATAAGTTGGGTTAGCGTTTTCTTGTGACCTTTAAGAGCAAACAAGGGGGGCTCGGGGGCGAAGCCCCCGCATAAAAGAAAGATAAATGTTGTATTTAAAATAAGTTGGGTTAAGGTTTTCTTGTGATCCTTAAGAGTAAAGAAAAGGGGGGCTCGGGGGCGAAGCCCCCGCATGAAAGAAAGATCAACGTAGTATTTAGAATAAGTTGGGTTAGCGTTTTCTTGTGACCTTTAAGAGCAAACAAAGGGGGGCTCGGGGGGCGAAGCCCCCCGCATAAAAGAAAGATAAACGTTGTATTTAAAATAAGTTGGGTTAAGGTTTTCTTGTGATCCTTAAGAGTAAAGAAAAGGGGGGCTCGGGGGCGAAGCTCCCGCATGAAAAAAAGATCAACGTAGTATTTAGAATAAGTTGGGTTAGCGTTTTCTTGTGACCTTTAAGAGCAAACAAAGGGGGGCTCGGAAGGCGAAGCCCCCCGCATAAAAGAAAGATAAACGTTGTATTTAAAATAAGTTGGGTTAAGGTTTTCTTGTGATCCTTAAGAGTAAAGAAAAGGGGGTCTCGGGGGGCGAAGCCCCCCGCATGAAAGAAAGATCAACGTAGTATTTAGAATAAGTTGGGTTAGCGTTTTCTTGTGACCTTTAAGAGCAAACAAAGGGGGGCTCGGGGGGCGAATCCCCCCGCATAAAGGAAAGATCAACGTAGTATTTAAAATAAGTTTGGTTAGGGTTTTCTTGTGACCCTTAAGAGTAACGAAATCCCCGCATAAAAGAAAGATTAACGTAGTATTTAAAATAAGTTGGGTTAGCGTTTTCTTATGACCTTTCAGAGCAAACAAAGGGGGCTCGGGGGCGAAGCGAAGAAAGATCAACGTTGTTTTTAAAATAAGTTGGGTTAAGATTTTCTTGTGATCCTTAAGAGTAAAGAAAAGGGGGGCTCGGGGGCGACGCCCCCCGCATGAAAGAAAGATCAACGTAGTATTTAAGATAAGTTGGGTTAGCGTTTTCTTGTGACCTTTAAGAGCACACAAAGGGGGCGAAGCCCCTGCATAAAAGAAAGATCAACGTAGTATTTAAAATAAGTTTGGTTAGGGTTTTCTTGTGAACCTTAAGAGTAACGAAAAGGGGGGCTCGGGGGGCGAAGCCCCCCGCATAAAAGAAAGATTAACGTAGTATTTAAAATAAGTTGGGTTAGCGTTTTCTTGTGACCTTTCAGAGCAAACAAAGGGGGCTCGGGGGGCGAAGCCCCCGGCATAAAAGAAAGATGAACGTTGTATTTAAAATAAGTTGGGTAATGGTTTTCCTGTGACCCTTAAGAGCAAATAAAGGGGGCTCGTCAAAAAAGAAATACTTAAATTTTGTTTGAATTAGTTGAAATGTGACAATATTTTCTAATCGAGTCAAACAAAATCCCACTAGCTGAGAGCTTCAAAACAATGTATGGCGAAAGTATGTCTCTCTAATGTCTTCAAAAAGTCCGCGATGGCACATGTCTATATTGTCTATCTTTTACGGATAACTTACTAGGTATAAACATTTTTATGATAATACCGTAATAAGAAGGTAGCCGCTAGTTATTATTATGTAGCAATTAGCAATAAGTACTCGTTAAGCCACAAATGACATGTAAAATCCGCCAACTTGAAATAAATTTATGTATAAATTTTAAAAGTATTTGATTATTAATGACTAAAAAGTATAAAATAAATTAATAGTTTAAAAAACTATAAAACACGCTTTTATAAATGCACGTAAAAGCCAAAAATAAATTATGGATCGTTCAAGTTGTCTCTATTTGTGAGCTGAAGTTTAAAAACTATGTGCTTTTAATTATAATATTTGATTGTAAAAGCGTGGGGCGCTGGAACAGGAAAGACTTTCTTGTAAACAAATACTAATCCGAACTTCCTAGCGAATGAAGTTGCATAAGAACATAACGTTTACATATGCCGCCTAAGGGTTACCAAAGAGAACCAAAGATATCTCGTCCACGAACAAGAACTCTGCATCCTGTCACTGTAGACACTTTCCCCTTTTGTACTTTGATTACCGGGAAAAAGCGGCGTTCTAATTGTCGGTGACTGTCGACTCTCCTCGCTACTAGCGCATATTTTGTCTGAGTTCGACAAACTGGTACCTACTGTGAACACTGACTTTTAATTGATTTGACTGTTTAATGTAGAACCTACTAGTAATGCTGCAACTCCAGTTAGCGCGTCAATCTGTGTAACCTCCTTCCCGTAACATAGCATAATTTGATTTATCAGCAAGTTATACAAAAATTCTTTCCTGTTCCAGCGCCCCACGCTTTTACAATCAAATATTATAATTAAAAGCACATAGTTTTTAAACTTCAGCTCACAAATAGAGACAACTTGAACGATCCATAATTTATTTTTGGCTTTTACGTGCATTTATAAAAGCGTGTTTTATAGTTTTTTAAACTATTAATTTATTAAAAAGAGACAAATTTTATTTTTTTCAGCCCTAGCTGTAACTCATCAATTGTACCTAAAAAATTTTTTTTTCTGTCTATTCTGTATTTGATATTTTAGGTACAAACGACGAAGGGCTAAATGAACCAAAGGAGCAGTCAACATGTCAGCAACATTACCGAGTACCCACATCAACAGGCGACAGAGTAGCGACAACTAAAAACCTGCTGTGAATAACAATCGTGATACCAGTTACCAGACACCTGTTGGAGACCTTATCTGTCACGCTACGCCTGTAGACTATTTCTAGCACAAAAAGTGCTTCAATTATTTCCTTCAGACGATACATAAGGGGTCAATTCTCCATACAAACGCTCTCGACTATTTCCTCCCTGGTTTTTGAAGATAGAACGCTATTTTTTTCTACACAGATTATTATTATTTTTGTATTATTATTATGTTTTCGGTTTGTTTTTCTCTCCCATTGGAGGTGATTTTACTTCCATACTCGCGGGCTTTTGGCCAAATATTATTAGTACCGTAAAACACCATATCTTCGCCTACTTTTTCTCATATATTTTAAGTTTCCTCTTTAACTGAATATTTTTTATGGTGACACTAGTGTCAAAATGATATATAATGTGGCAATACCTGAACTTAATACAAAAACGATTCAATTGTATGTATATATATACCTTAAAATCGAGCCTAAAGTCAGTAGGCAAAGTTTTGGCTTTTTGCCTAACTTTGCCTACCCTAACAATTATGACTGAACAGAGGCACATGACATCAGATTTAAGTTCTACCCTCTATATGATTTACATAATTTATATTGAATCGTATGCAGGAGTTATTAAGGTACAAATAAGCACAAATGTTCATCATAGGCAAAGATAGGAAGGCATCCGGAGAGTTTTCATACAAAACACGCTGGTACTTCAGGGTTGTCAAAAATCATGTTACCTACCCAAATGTCTGAAACTAAAGATAATTTTTGGGGTTCATCTAAATACATGTATACAAGGTGCTCGCGAGGAACCCGCATAACTTGAACCACGCGTATCTGAGGCAAAAAGAAAGATTTTTTGTTTTTTTTACTTTTTTGGACGTATTTTCACATAAAAAATTTTTTTTATCCATAAAGTTGGCAATTAAAATGAGTTCCTTCATTTATTTTTCTAAAAACCAAATTATTTGGAAGTTTTTCTTGTCACATTTTGACATCTATCAATGACTACTGTGAGACTATGCTCCACAATTGCGCATCAGCGCCGTTAAGAAACCTTTTCTACTGAGTAACAATACGGAAATGTTTTTTTTTAAATTGGCAATAACTCTGAAACTAGACGAAATCTAGAAAAGTTTATATGACATTTTAGTCTTAAAATGTGACCAAGAATATGCCGTTAAAGTTATTTGGGTTCCTCGCGAGCACCTTACAAAAGTATAAAAGACATTTCAAAATCAACGTCAAAATATTTTTAATAAGTAATATTAATTGAATTTTCGACAGAAAAAATGGCTGATCTAAAGGTCGAAAATAGATAAATCAAGTTGCACAACTGTATGGGCGAAGCTTCCATGTTATATAATTTTTTTGGCTCCAATTATACCTTCACATCGTTGCCACTCCTTATCCGTGAGACGTAATCCAACACGTTCGATTTTCCTGGCTATTGTAGTAACTACATACCTCCCTATATATCAAGATTCATAGTATCACCACCTAATAGGTATCTTCTTCTTCTTTGCATCCTGTTACCCTCTGCTGGGGTGTAGGGCTCGAATCATATTTTTTCTCCATTTACTCCGGTCTTGGGCAGTTTGGGTGACCTCCTCCCACCCCATGCCTAGCACCCTGAGCTCCTGCTGAACCGAACGACGCCAGGTCGATTTAGGGCGGCATGGTTTGCGCTTTCAGGGTACATTCCAGGTGAGGGCCATTTTGAATAGGTGGGTATCAGGTTTTCTGAGGATGTGTCCAATCCAATGCCATTTCCGCGTCTGTATTTCTTCTTGTACGGGTGCTTGTCCAGTTATTCTCCATAAGTGGGCGTTTGTGATCCAGTTAGGCCAAAAGATACACAGGATCTGCCTCAAGCATTTGTTCACAAACACTTGGAGTTTTGACATTAGGTCTTTGCGGACAAACCAGGTCTCACACCCGTACAGTAATACGGCCTTTACATTGGAATTGAAAATCCTCAGTTTAGTTCTTCTAGTCAGGGTCGAGGAGCTCTACACCGGTTTAAGCTGACCGCAAGCGGCTCGGGCTTTGTTTATTCGAGATTCAATGTCAGCTTCAGTTCCTCCACTCTGGTCAACGATACTGCCCAGGTAGCAAAAGCTGGTCACTTTTTCGATTGGGTTCCCTTTGATTAGCATTGGAGTTGAATCGGTAGTATTTTGGCGCATTTCCTTTGTCTTGCGGTAGTTAATGCGCAGACCTTCCTTTTCATCCTCTTCTGCTAGTTCTTCTGCCTTGTTCTGGAGTTGCTCACGCGTGGTTGCTATAAGGCAAAGGTCATCTGCGAAGTCGATATCTTCTAGGTCCTTTTCAGATGTCCAAGGTAAACCTCTTCGTTCTCTGCTAGTGACCCTGCACATCACGTCGTCGAGCACCATTAAAAGAGCAGAGGGGAAAGCAAACAACCTTGTTTGACGCCTGCCGTGACACTTATACTCTCGGTGAGTTTACTCTTGTGAAGCACTCTACACGATGATCCATGGCAGAGTGCTTTGATGATGTTGATTAGCTTGTCTGGCACGCCTTTGAGCTTCAGAACCCCATTTGCTTGCCCATTTTACCCTATCGAAAGCTTTCTCAAAGTCTACGAATAGGGTAAAAACCTCACACTGCATCTCCTGATATTGTTCTAGGACCATTCGCAAAAGGTTTATCTGGTCCGCACAGGAACGCCCTGGTCTAAATCCCGCCTGTTCCTCCCTAAGCTTACTGTCAACTATTTTTGCCATCCTCGAGAGTAAGATCTTACACAGCACTTTTGAGCAAATGGGTAACAGATTGATACCCCTCCAGTTAGAGCATTGGGATAGGTCTCCTTTTTTGGGTAATTTTACGATGACGCCTTCCTTCCATGATGCTGGTACTTGTTCCTGTTCCCAAATGCGCGTCAATAGTGGCTCGAGAATGTCACCGGTCAGATGCACATCCGCTTTCAGAACTTCAGCCGTGATTCCGTCATTCCCTGGTGCCTTGCCAGACTTTAATGTTGCAACTGCTTTGATGCCTACCTAATAGGTATATATGTATATAGTGTCACGACACATTAAAATACTGCGTGTATTTACAAATACAAGGTAGAACGATTATAATAAAAAAATGACGACAAAAACATCACATGCCTCAGGTGCCACAACAATGGTTAGCAGGATGGCCGAATCACATCACGTGGTGATTTTGTTTCGGTGTATCTTGAATGGAATATACTACACTCGTATGTACCTACACAAATAATTAACAGCAATCTTTACTAGACACATACCAATGGTTACAGTCTTACATTTAAATAAAATAAAGTTAATCCAATATAATATTTGCAAGTTTTTTTACTGGAAAACTTGACTAGAACATAACTTCCGATTTCTACTGCATTTGTTGCATTGAGTGCAAGGTGACAAGAAAAACTTAAAAAAAATTGGTTTTAAAAAAATTAAGAAACTCATTTTAATAGACAGCTTTATGAATAAAATTTACTTTTTATGTAGAAATACGTCCAAAAACGTAAAAAAAAAAAAAAAAAAAAGGAGTAAAATATTTTTAAATTCATAATTTTTTCTTTCTTTTGGCTTCAGAAACGCGTAGTTAAAGTTATGCGGGTTCCTTGGTGCACCTTGTAGATTACTAACAATATTGAAATATTAACTAGTAAAAAACACAGTCAAATTTTTCTATTCATCTAAGTGACAGCCCTAGGGGTAGGTGAAGTTTGGAAGGACGATGTCATTTTGACCTCGCTAGCGATATTTTATAAGATATCTCTTTAACTAACAGTGAAATGTGAAAACTAATGTTTTCACGTGAAAGACCATTAAATTTCGATTACAGACTGATTAATTTTGTGGACTCACCTTTTTACCATGTGGCGCTGGGCACAAAAGTATTCGAGAGAATGAAAATATCTATCACACCCACCACTCTTTAAGGCACTATAAAGGTGAATAGGCGATAGGTAGACAAAAGTTTGTTGCAGGAATATTGCCACAAATAAATTTTGCAATAGATATGGTAGTTTAATATGTCACATTTGATACCAAGTATACTAGATAATTACATTTTTTAAATTTAGGCGAAGTTATGCTTGATAGGCGAGAATAGGGTGTTTTACGGTATTTTATGATTATTATTGTGTTGGACCGTTTTGATTTTTTTTATATTCTTATTTTTAAAGACGCTAGAGCCCATCAAAATTTTCCAAAAACGACCTTATTGATTATGGCGCAAAAAAAGGTGTGGTATTCAAAATTGGTAACAAATAGCCAAAAAAAATTAAACGGTCCGACACCGATCATTTCATTGATATACAGGTTCTCAAATTTCGTTACGATTGATTAAGTTTTGAAGGAGGAAACAGTCGAGAGCGGAACCTCGATTTTAAAGATTTTTTCGCAATATATTTTAACTGAGTTGTTCTGAATGTACATTTTTTTTTTCTATAAATCTACTTAATAACACTAGTACATCTAACTATAATTCCCAAATTGAAAGGGGGGCTTTCCATTTTAAAATTTTCGCTCCTGTAGCATCTTAAATGAAATTTTAATTCACAGCTTCTAGATCAGTATTCTAGCCCTCTGCCACATGAGCCAAAAAAGATCTCATTCATAGCCAATGAATCTATTGACCATTTTCACCATTCACTTTTATTTTATTGTTCATAAAATATCACCTTATCTGTCACGCTACGCTTTGTACACGTTTGATAATATCAAACAACATAAAAACAGTGTAGGCTTGGCAAGAACAAATTAAAAACCACATTAAAATAGTAGACTTGGAGGGGCCGGCCGTAACATTTTCGATTAGGTATCGTCAATCGTGGCAACTTCACATTTGGTTGACTTCATTGAAATAACTGATATCAAGTAAATCTGAATAAAAATACAAAATGAACTCAAACAAAGTATTTTTAAGATTTTCTTGAGCTAATTACCTTCAATTATGTCAACTTAACCTATAAAGTTACCATGAAAGGTATAGTTGCTTTTGTCAGTACCTTATTTATAAAACAATTTTTTTTAAAGAGACAAAATTTAAGTTAAGGGTAGTTAATAATTTCATTTATTTCTATACTGGGATGTAGTTATAGAATATTTATAATAGGTTTCAATATTTCAATCTAGCAGTAAATATTGAAATTTCTATTATAGGTAACATTAATGCATAATTACCTCTACAAACTACCATGGCGAGTTTTTTCAAACCGACCCTTAATTTTTTACGCAAATTACGCCTTAAAACCAGAGATACACAAAAACGTGTTATACTCGTATCTCGTATCTACCCGTAAATCCGTTGAAATCCTTATCTATTCATTCCAGAACATGAATAGGTATGTAGAAGTATGCAAACAGACTCATTAGCAGCCTTCCGAGCAAGCAGCTTGTTTATAGATCGCCTGTGTCACAGAAACTCGTAATTCAGTAATCGGACTAGAAAGTTCAAAGTTCAAAGTTCAAAGTTTTTATTGTATATAAGAATCAGGTTACATTGCAGGTCGAAATATACAATTATACTTTCAGTTACACTAAGAATTTACCTTTTCAGGCATATATACATTTATATCTAAACTTACATATAAACATTAAAAAGCTTTTCCTTCGTACTTTTACGGAAACGTTCGTATTTATCATGATAGTTTAGATAGTGTCAGTACTTCAAGTACTGAGACTGACTGAAATAGTATGAAACGTTTGTACAATGCAAAAGGAGGGGTTATGATTTAGACCGGTATTTATGTTTTACTTGTAGTGCTGGCTTAAGGCCTCTCTTCACGAAATGTAACCTTCTTTTCATTGTATAAAAATATGCTATGAAGGAATAAGCATTGTGCCTGAACTCTATTATTATGTCAGCTTCGAAACGAACGAACGAAAAGAAGTTTCGTTTCTCATTTTTTTTCAACCGCTATGTGATTTTATTATAATACCTACTGCTACTTGAAAGCAACTAAAGCAAGTCAAAGAAAGCACTAGGTTCTTGAAAGTACACATAAGTTTATATTTAGATTAAAAGATTTTTTCAGTACAGATGATGACCACGGCACTAGGTAGCGGGCGGGTGGTCTAGTGGTGAAGACGTTAGCCGCGTAAGCTGAAGACCCGGGTTCGATTCCCGGCTCGGCCACCAGTGAGCCTTGTCGTTTTTTCTTTCGTGTATGATATCTATTTCAATTTATAGGTAAAGGAAGGGATTTAAAAATATGATATTAAGAACTTTTTATCTCACCATTATTTAATATCAGTTTAGCAGTTCACAAATTTATACACAGTCAGCGAAGCCCAGGCAGTCAGATATCTGGTAAATTTATTTTTTCTGTGGATGTAAACCAAGGATTCTCGGTTACAGAAGGATCCCTTTGAGCCGTGTTGAATACTCGAGAGCTAACACAAACCTTTGGTAGCACTGTGGTCAACTGCGGTTCATTAGAAATCTTAGCCATTTAAGACAGGGTGCAATTTTTATAGCCAGTTATATTTTATGGGCTAGGTTAAAAAAAATTACATACATACATACATTCACTTACGTCGATGTACTCAAGCTTTGGGGAAAATTAAGATCAGTCTTATCTATATTAATTTACGTGTTATTTATATATTTTTAATCGATGACGCTGTACAGCAAGCAAATTACTATTTACGCAGGAGGGTTGTGTCTCTCTGCATGGCATACAAAAATATTATGCAGTAAATGTAGTTCTCAAAAGGAAATTTTTCACTATCCAGTTTTATTACTGAAAATGTTACCGTAGCATCTAATTCAAATACTTCTATCTAATTTATTATTCTTTTCATTCAATTTTACCTGCTTCTATTCGGTTATCAACCGAGATTTAGTTATAAAGACTTAATATTAACTAAACAAACTAGTAAATTCCGAGCATTCAGCAAAACGGAATACAACTATGTTGCTCTCCATAAGATTTCTGCAAGTTAGCTAAACTAGAACAAGATCTGAGCTAAGTTAGGTAACAAAATAGTTTTGTTTCAACTACTAAGGAGAACAAGAGCGAGTAATTTGTACTATAATTTTTAAAATTGCTCACATATTTTTCTTCAAAATATGCGGCGGCGGCGGTGCTGGTGTCGGCGCGGGCGCACAGCAGGGTGCGGCGCCCGGCGGCGGCGGCGGCGGCGGCGGTGCTGGTGTCGGCGCGGGCGCACAGCAGGGTGCGGCGCCCGGCGGCGGCGGCGGCGGCGGCGGTGCTGGTGTCGGCGCGGGCGCACAGCAGGGTGCGGCGCCCAGTGGCGGCGGTGGCGGCGGCGGCGGTGCTGGTGTCGGCGCGGGCGCACAGCAGGGTGCGGCGCCCGGCGGCGGCGGCGGCGGTGCTGGTGATGGCGCGGGCGCACAGCAGGGTGCGGCGCGCCGGCGGCAGCGGCGGCGGTGCTGGTGTCGGCGCGGGCGCACAGCAGGGTGCGGCGCGGCGCGGCGGCGGCGGCGGCGGCGGCGGCGGCGGTGCTGGTGTCGGGGCGGGCGCACAGCAGGGTGCGGCGCGCGGCGGCGGCGGCGGTGCTGGTGTCGGGAGGGAGAGGCGCTTGGCGAACAGGGCGCGCAGGGAGGGTGTCCCCGGCGCAGCCAACGCGGCGCGCAGCGCGGGCGACTCCGGCTCGAAGGGGCGCGTCGTAGGCCGCGGTGACTCCATGCGCAGCGCGTACCCGCTGCCCGGCACTAGAACATCATTCATAAAAGCTATGTATTCCTGCAATGTTTTACTTGAGAGTTACTCTTTATTATTGAGGTCTTTTAACTTTAGTTCTAATTTTCTTATTTCATTAGAGCGATGATTCAACTCTTCGACTGTCTGGTCCAATTGATGCTGACAAATTAAAAGTTCATCACTTAAGGCCAAATTACTGAACTTGGAGTGAAATGTCTTGAAATGTCTTGTCTTGTCTCAAATGTATTAATATGTATTGTTTCTATAAGTGTGATCCTGTAATTGGCTTTCTATCTTTTATTCAGTAGTGTTATATTGTAATAGTAGCTGTTGGATCTCCATAAACTAAAATAAATAAAATAAATAAAAATAAATAAAATACTAAATTATGGCGTTTCAGTAAAAGTTTTGATTTCCTTATGAATCTACTTAATTTTAGATATTTTTTGATTTTGTTGGATCCCTTCATACTAATTTTATTAACCTCATTGTCAGTCTCTAAGGTATCAATCCTCTATCTTAGGTAACTGTTAAAATATAAATGTAATTGTTGAGTTTACCCGTAACTCGTGGTAAGTTCTCAGGGTTATAAATAATATTTACTCTTTAAAAATAAATTATAAACTAATTAGCATTTCAAATTACGCCAGAAAGGACGGTCGTTACATTCTGGTCACGTTTGAACATACACTTCTATTTTCCCATTAAAAATTATAACATTGCGTGTGGAATACTAATGAGTGAATTCACTTATTAGTTTTTAACAAGCATTATTTGTAACGTATTGTTTGGAATGGTTACATTCAATGAAATATTTTAATAAGTAGGGGAATGCTATGCAATCTTGAATCAAAATCGATATCGTGTGTGAGATTTCACAAAGTAGAATAGAAGAAAAAAAAATCTTGTTTTGATCTAATTTCCCTCGGAATAGCATTCCATACTAATATTATAAATAGGAAAGTGTGTGTGTCTGTTTGTTTATCCGTCTTTCACGGCAAAACGGAACGAGGAATTGACGTGTTTTTTGAAGTGGAGATAGTTGAAGGGATGGAGAGTGACATAGGCTACTTTTTGTCTCTTTCTAACGCGAGTGAAGCCGCGGGCAAAAGCTAGTATTTTATATATAGACTCATAAGACCTGTGTTTTGTTAAACATCACTAGTCACATTTGGCGGCTGTACTAAACTAGTATACGAGTACCTACTACAAAATATAGTAGGTATAATACAAATCAAGAATGCAATGATTTTATTTCAGACGGGAACAAGAAGATGTAAGTTTTTCAGTGAGTATTTTTAAAATAGTTTCTTATCTGTAAATTTACTGTAACTTAATCGAAGCTCTACCGATTACCATCTCCCAACAATAAACCAACCGTTGGCAAGGAGACCCCAACGATGAATGCTACTAGGGAGTGTAATACAATTAGGCATATTTGCATAAAGACGCATGCACCGCGGAAGTGCATACAGCGGTGCACCTAAGCTGCGCTTGCATTAATCAGCCCGCTTTGTTCATGTGCTAAATCCCATTCCTTCATATTACATGTAATTTATATTAAAGAGAAGGGAGATTTAGAAGGAAGATGTTAAAGCAATATGTAAGGCTTTATTTTTCTATAAAAATATTAGTAATACATATATGCATTTTGCTCAAATGTTATAAGTAAACAAACGTACGTTACGGGCTTAACACAACTTAATAAGTAGATGTATCTACAGAGATACCCAAAATTATAAATACCTATGTTATGAATAAATGTATTTAAAATTATAAATTATAAATACTAAATGTATTTCATAAAAATTAAAAAAAACTACATGTCATTTTCCGCGACTTTTACAGTATCTAGTGACCTATTCTAATACGTAAAAACTTATAGTTTACAACCATACTTGTTTTTATTATTATTATTTGTAAAGTAAGCGTGTCTGTCTCTTTGTCCATCTTTCACGGCTAAATGGGGAGACGATTTGACGTGATTTTTTAAGTGGAGATAGTTGAAGGGATGGAAAGTGACATAGGCCACTTTTAGTCTCTTTCTAGCCCCCCACTTCCCCAAAATGGGGGGGGGGGGGGTTTGTATGCGCGTTGTTACGCGAGCGAAGCCGCGGGAAAAAGCAAGTAAGTATTATAGTTCGATTTTAAGCGAAAGCCTACTCATAAATGTGTAAATAGACTTACGATATCGGAAGCCTGGTAAAAGGTTCCACCCACTCGCTTCACGATTGTTAGCTGCGTGGAAAGAGTGTCGTGAAATGTATGGAATTCAATACATTTTACCGCTCTTTTCTTCTCGAACAGACTCATAAGTCTCATAGCCACCACGCAATATAGTGTGGCATAATATGTAGGATATTATTGTTTGTTACTTAATACAACGACAGCTGGGGGAATTACGCTGTCACTGTCAGTATTCCCGAACCGTCGATTTGACGGATAAATGGCTTATTAAATTAAAGAGGAAAGTCGTTACGTGTGGCGTTTCATGGCTGAAGTGCGTTTATCCTTCACCACTTCGGTGGCAAATACGGCTCGCCTGATAGAAAACGGCCACCGTAACCTATGGACGCCTGCAACCCAAGGGGTGTTTGTTACATGCGCGTTCATTAGAAACTTGTACACTCCTTTTTTGAAGCACCCCATACTGAAACTCTTGGAATTTAGGCCTAAGGACTTACTTGACTTAATGTCCTATGTCCCCTAATAGATGGGGCAGATGGTGTCTACAGTGCGCCGCCACCTCGATCGGTCTTGAGTTTCGTGCTTCAATTCGCTCCAACAATGTGGCTCCAATGGTTTCTCTATAACAATAGGTTTTTTTCATGAGATAGGAGGCAGACCAGCAGACAGGTCGCCTGATGGTAAGCGATCACTGCCGTCCATAGACACCAAAACACCGGAAGTGTTGGAGATGCGTTGCCATCCTCTAACATGGGTGTACGCTCTTTTCTAGAAGGTTTGCAGGTCGTATCGGTCCGGAAACACCGCAGGCGACAATTCATTCCACAGGTTTGCTGTGCAGGGCAGGAAGTTTGTGGAGAAACGCACTGTTGAGGACTGCCAGCCATCTAATGGAGCTTGAAATGTGGTCGCGTTAAATAAAGATCATGATATCTTTATATTACAGTACCTATGTAATAAAATGCCATATCCTACTGATGTTGGTCAAAATTAATTTTGTGCTGTAAAAAACACATCAGTTTGACCGTTAAGTATAGCTGGGCACCGTTAATCAAATAGTTAACTTCGTTAATCGCTAATCCGTTACTAAAAAAGTTAACTTCGTTAATCGTTAAAGCGATACATTTCGACAAATTTAACATAACATACAATCACGCCTGTATCCCATAAAGGGGTAGGCAGAGCACATGAAACTATTAAAGCTTCAGTGCCACTCTTGGCAAGTAAGGGGTTGAAAGAAAACGAAACTGTGACATTGCAGTGACAGGTTGCCAGCCTCTCGCCTACGCCACAATTTAACCCATATCCCATAGTCGCCTTCTACGACACCCACGAGAAGAAAGGGGGTGGTGAAATTCTTAACCCGTCACCACACAGGAAACAAACACAAATTTAACGTAAGTTAAAGTTAATCGTTAATCCGTTAACACGTGAAAAAAAATGAACTTTTCTTTAAATATTTAGTTGCATCAGTATCCACTATAACGTATTATATTTCTGTAAAAGGCCGAAGTACAGCTAGCCTATTGAACTCTAGGCTGCACGTGGAAGGCAGTGATCGCCTGAGCTACTGCCAAGAGCTGTGTCAGGAGAGATGCTGGCGGTGACGGGACTGTTGTGGCACTTTGGGCGGTAGAGGCTAGGGAAGCGAATGTGGTCGTAAATAGGGCTCGGATTTGCTGCCCTATCACTACAACAGTCACCATGGTAAAGCTTAGGATTCACCGAATCAAAGTTAGTAAAAGCAAATCCACGTGAAGAATACTTTTTTAGGCAATATTTCGGACTTTTAGCAATCTACATCGGTAAAACCTAGGATTTACCGGCAAATCATAGGATTTGGCGTACTTCGGGCTCTTATAGTAGCGTTCAGAACGTGTTTTTCGCAGCGCAGATGGCGCCTGTGCCCTACTAGATTAACGATTAACGGACTCGGAGAAATTTAACGGAAGTTAACGAGTCCGTTAACATTTTTTCAAGTTAACTTAAAAGTTAATCCGTTAATCGAAATGTTAACTTCGTTAATTAACGATTAACGGATTAACGAGTTAATGCCCAGCTATGCCGTTAAGTATGCCCTTAAGGCCACTTGCACCACCCGCTTAACTCAAGGTTAATGGTCTGTCAACTGTCAAATTCCATTTATGAAATGGTGGGTTAACCTCGGGTTAACTCTCTATTTTCGGTGGTGCAAGTGACCCTTACATACTTAAATAATATTGCTGAACCTCAATAAACAAGAATACCGTCAAAAACCTCAAATCTCCAGTGAGAGTTTATCAACACATCAGAAAATCAGACGTCATAATCCAGAGCGGCGCAGATTTATCCGCAAATAATTCATGCGTAAAGAAAAACCCCATAACGGTTTGTCTGCAACAAAGTGTTTCATTTGTCTTCCAAACGCTGCGGTAGGGTCTGCATTTATTGCTGTCTAACATTTGTATACTTAAGAGTTTTGAATGATTCACGGTTGATGCATGCAACTGCGTCGAAATATCGGGAGCTCGACAAATATCAAAAAGGTAATCACGGTCTATATCCCGGTCAATATAAGTCTAATTTGTATACTTCTTATGTAAACCTACCTACACGCTGCATTTATTTTGCGGCTTTTGTTGGACTTCCGATTCGAACGCCATCTTAGCGGTATCGTGTTGTTAATAATTTCTTTTTCTTTTGCTCATTAATATCGATAGCTTATTATGCAGTAATCTAATGTTACAGTGAGAAGCTGATTAAGAATTAATCTGGAAACGCGTTTAGACACTTTTTTGTCGTCAACGGCCGGTAGTCCACGTGCTCTTGTAAAATCTAGCTATCAATTGCCAAGTGCCAACTCACCGTACACTGTCGTACTTACGGTACCAAAATCAATAACAATTAGCTTATATGACAAGACAAAATAGTCCCAATGGACTGAGGCCATTTAATTTTAAAAGCTTTTCTTAACTTCAATACTCACTTCAGTTAGAACAAAAGGAAAGGATTTAACTTATTGTTTCTAGTAGGTATTATCTCGTTTTATAATTAGAAGCTGTACGAGTCAGAAATATAATTCACGTCAGAGCTAATGCTAACTATTTTGGCTCAGTGACCCAAAGTGAATCTTGGCCTACGAAACCAGAGATCGCCACCTGTCCCGATCCTGCGCAGCCTCTTGCCAGTCACTGACTACATGACTAAAATAATTGAGGTGCCAAAACGCCTGCACCTCCTCCAGAAGTGTGCGTTGCTGACACTTTCGAAACCTGTACACTAATTAGAGAGCTCACAACCGAAGCGCAGGTGTGCGAAAATGTATCTTAAGGGCATTTTCAGAATTTGGGACCCCCCAATTAGCGTAAGTTGTTAACAAAAATTAACTTACTGACAGTTTTGTGACGATAATCAAGCAAGAAACTTCTATCAAAATATTGTTTTTGTGTTAATTACATAAATTTTGAGCGATAATCTACATTCAGAATGTGAAAAAGGTAAATTTTCAGAAAAAAAAAATATGCTTAATTTGTCGTCACAAAACTGACAGCGAGTTAAGTTTTGTTAACAACTTACGCTAATTGGGGTGACCCAAATTCTGAAAGTGCCCTTAAACCTCACAATACGCTATCAATTAGGTTAGGAGCAGGTACACATAGATAGACTCATGAAGTGTGAGCATGACCAGTTGGCCACTTTTATCTTTAAATCACAAACGTAAGCAATACTATATATATGCTTATGCTGCTTAAGACTTTATCTTGGTTACCGTCTAGCAGCTGCAAAGTTAGTAGTTATAAAGTTAGAAATTGTTAGCATAGCCGATAAATCTTAATTTATACACTGACGGTATTGGCCGGGCTGGGCGTTACAAGCCGCAAATATAGCAACTTTGTCTGCCGACGATACTCAGGAGCGAGCTTAAGTTATAAACTTTGATCCCACGCTCTGCGCGGGGCATCACGTATGTGAGATAAGTGAGCCCTTTCTCAGACTTATTGCCTACATTTGCCAAATAATCACCCGGCCCAGCCATCTAACAGGCATTGGCTAGGATAGAATCTACATTAACTTAGTTGTACAGTCACCGGCATAAAGAAGTGATGATATCTGTACCTTGTCGCTTTTAATCGTTTGACGATTTCGTATGATATTTCAAACAAGACGTTAATACGACAAGGTACAGAAATCATCACTTATTTATGCCGGTCACTGTACTATCGAACGAACTGAATGACCCACCATAAGCTCATTTTACCAAACCGTCTCAATGTAAGTATTTAGATCGAAATTCGCTTGTAGATAGGGTTTCCTTGATGACGAACTTGTTATCGTTTTATTAGACACTGACATGTGTGTAGTGACATAATTTAGTTAATATTTAAAACGACCTAAGTGCATTATAAGCGATAGACCTTACAGGTTTGAAAGATTCAAATGAATTATCTGCCAAGTGGGTCATGAATCAGTTGGTTCGATAGTACTAAAGAGAAGCGAGTATTGAAGGCCAGGTCTGTTCTTTTCGATTTTTACTAATAAACCCCCATAGTGGGGATATTTATTTATTACTTAAATTAATCAATTAGATAAGAATTATGAATTGTAATTAGTTAAAATAACATAGTTTTTAAGAACAACTAACAACAATCATGGACTTGTGTCTGAATAAAGAAGTTATATTGAAGGAAAAAATGGAAAAATTTATGCTTCCGGCGGGACTTGAACCCGCATCATTTGCAATCCGTGCAAGGCTCTTAACCAATTGAGCTACGGAAGCCACGCCGGACATCGCAAATCTTTCCATGCCTTTCCTTATGTACACACGTCTTGGGGTGACGTCTATAAAAATGTAATATAAAAATATAAAAATGTTTAGAATCGTTAGCAGACGTTTCTGCTTGTTAAAAATAAGTTATATTGATACAGTTATATTGAGTTTAATTGTGGCGTAGGCGACAGGCTGGCAACCTGTCACTGCAATGTCACAATTTGGATTTCTTTCAACCCTTTTTTGCCAAGAGTGGCACTGAAACTTAGTGGTTCATGTGCTCTGCCTACCCCTTTATGGGATACAGGCGTGATTATATGTATGTATGTATTGATACAGAGGCTCATAACTTTTAGCACCGCATTTGACAATTTGAACCATACACATAGGTATTCTTTCACTGATGTGTATTCATACACTTGTTTTATATGAATCCATTTCGCTATCGAACCAAATATCTACTAAAGGTAATGTCATAAAGAGCATTTAATTTTTTCAAGAATTTACCGAGATTTTTTTTTAGATGTTTTTTTTTCATACAGAGTTATGTACATTTTCTTGATACGCAAACACCTAACGTCATCGTCAGTCCAAACACATTTAGTGAATGAATTGCACAGTTTCAATTTAAATTTAAATGAAATTTCGTGGTTCATAGTAATTCGTAAGACAAGAAACGCTATCGTGATACAAATTCATTTAACTTGCAAAACGAGATAGAGCGTCAGTTCTCACTATAATTGTATTAGTTATCTACTCACTGTGAGTTTTACTGAAACTCAAGGATTTGTGAAGCAGATTACCATGTTAATTGAAACAATATCGCAAGAACAACGTATTTTTTTAAGTAAAATGTTTCTGCCAAAAATAAAACTACAGCAAGATAGAAAGGAAAATTTTCTTTATAGAAATTACTATAGTTTCAAGGCATTAAGACTGAATTGGAGGACTCGCACAAAATTGCTTTATCACACAAATGTAGGTTTAATTTTTCTCCCAGGACATTATTGAAAATATTGTTTTATATAGGCACTTAATAATAATCATCCTTTAGTTGTTTTTCGTGTTTTCAATTATTATATGTAGAAGTTAGAAGCGTTTTATAAATTATATTATGGAAACTGTTTCGCTACTTTTACAATGAATAAAACTCAAAGAATGTTCAAGGTGAGAAAAATAGGGACTAGATACGTTTGTAAAGAGGAGCTGCCGTCTCCTTTCCTCTTACGGTGTTTTACGGTGTAATATACTAGAAAGCTACTGCAGCAACAGTAAGGAATCTATGCCTTGGTAAGCGATGCAATAGTGTAAGAGTTGCAAAACTATGATGTGCTTCTCGTTTTATACATATTTGCCATTTTCAAAATTACCCCATCTTTAAAGTTTCCAGATACAACATGACCTATGAGTTATTTGTTTTACAAGGGGGCAAAGTTGTTGTTTAACCGCTGCACGTGCCAATATTGAAGCCCGAGCAAGCGAAAGATTCCAATATTGAACCGCGTAGCGAGTGGGCTAAAAGTGGAATCTTGAGGGTTTCAAAGGCAGGAAGGTTAAACAAATTTTGCCGCCGAGTGAAACACAAAATTTTTCACCACACCCACACGAACAAAATACTGACTATAAAACATCAAACTAAATCAAATCTATCATTTTGTTCAATATTAATAATTCAAAATCATCACCGCGGCTTCGCTCGCTTTAGATTCGAAAATTGTGGAATACTCCATACAAACTTCCACCCCTCATTTTAAGGAAGTAGGGGGTTAGAAAGGGACAAAAAGTAGCCTAAGATGTCACTCTCCATCCCTTCAACTATCTCCACTTAAAAAATCACGTCAATTCGTCGCTCCGTTTTGCGCTGAAAGATGGACAAACAAACAGACACACACACTTTCCCATTTATAATATTAGTATGGATTTCTACCAGCCAGCTAAAGACATCAAGTTAAAATTTGTATGAAATTACTTTGCACTTTTGTGGATATAATGCAATTTTGCTATCTATTTTCGAATAGCGATGTAAGCCTTTATCAGTTGGTGTGGTGAAAAAATATGTGTCATCACCGGACCTACGTCAAAAATACAGTGCGTGGAGTCCCTCAGCGCGGAAGAAGTGAAACTTCCTAACATAACCCATATAACCATAATCGGTCGCCGTTCCTACGCAAATCCTCCTATTTTGTGTACACACAGGTCTGCGGGTCTCAATGCTTAGTCGCAGTACGGTCGACGTTTAGTCGCGGCGACCCAAATGGGGACGATTGGTAACAGGCACAAATGGTCACAGAAGTGACAGAAGTGTGCACTACGCGTGCACACATTGTTACCGTTTGGCGACTACTTTCCCAAAATCATTCGTTCATTTCATTCTTTTCAAATGGCGACTGTCAGAGACGTCAAAGTAAAAAAGAAATAAAATCATTTGACATTAAAATGTAATGGCGTAAGAATTTGTTAAAGATAAATATTGTT